>NC_092632.1:73710745-74310745 GCF_039555335.1 Amphiura filiformis | reverse complement strand
ATAGGTTGTAGCCTCAGCGCTCATCAGCAGCCACACCACCTCAATGCCTTCGGTGTGATCAGCAGCTTTATCGTTGAAGACAAGTTGGAAAACCGTTATGCTGTGGCAATGGGAATACACCTCAAACAAGGTTTAATTTCATGATTACATGAAACCTGATTATTAATGCAAAAACTTTGGCTGGAGAAGTTGAAGCTGACGTTCATGGCGACACTTTGGATGTGATAATTTGACATCATGGATTGTTTTGTGCAAAATTGGAGGTATTTTTGTGCCACGGCGAGTCAGCAGACCGACTGGCATGCATGCTAGGCTCGACTAGGCCACAATCATGATCCGATGCATTTGAACTGCAATGTATGGTATGATACGCCTAGCCGCGCCTATGGCCGGCTTCATTGCTGCCCGGGCATTGCTGTTCAAATACATGTACTAAAGTATTGCAATTTTATTGCGTTGATATAATTCGGAATAATTCGTTTTAAAGTATTTGCTTCCCCAATTCCCATGCGTGGTTGTGTTTTATGTTCTACTGAGTACTGTTGCAATATTTTTGCATGCATACCCATGACCGTTTCAAGACTTTGACTGAGAAATTTGCTTTTTGTTTGTTAAGATAAAAATAAAAATAAAATGCAAGAATCATCTTTCCCCACACAATACTTCTTACAAACAAGGTGTTGATATTGGCCCTTTCGATGCAAGACAAAGCACAAATGAAGGAAACAAAACAAAACAATAATGTTTTTGATTTTTATTCAATTACACATACAAAAGAGTAATGACCTATAAAAAGACCCCCTAAATATAATAATATTAATATTATTTTAGTCCTGAATACAAAATATAATAAACAAGCATTAAAAAAATCTGAAACGTTACAATCGTAATTTTCAGTCAAAAAATCCACGAGAAATGACTCTTGATACAACTTAGGCATATATGCATTTAAAAACAGAAACGGCTGCCTGCATCTGGAACTCTTCATATCTGAAAGTTTGAAGGTCTTATTTCATACATCAGAATTATCTGCAAGATTGCAAGATGGCTTTAGGTGACCGTGGCCCTATTGGCTAATGCACAAATTTAGATTTTCTTTCTATTTAAATAATATGTTAAAGCTTATGCCCTGTAGATTACATTCGGTTCTTGAGATATGGCCTGTCAAAATGGTGCGAACCCAAAACAAAAAATTGGCAACAACTTTCTTTTTATTTTCTATATTTTTGACAAGTCCAGTTGCCAGATGATTTTCTAATTACATGTATGAATTATGCAAAGTAAAGATTTCAGATACAATTAAAAGAGCTATAGTAGGCCTACTGAGGCATGGTACATGGGTAGAACACACACTGTAGACCTACTACAAAATTACGGTTAGCGTTTGGCAAATTTCAATTTGCATAATTAATTTGGGCCACTTATTAGAAAAGTTGATTAGGGCCCTAATTAATTATGCAAATGGAAATTTGCATGGAAAAAGGCATTCATGGGTTTTATATCTTATTTTGTAGCCGATCTGAACATTCTACTTTGTACAATTCTTGCATATATAATTAGACAATAAGGCCTACCTGACATCATTGCATATCAAAAATAAAATTAATTTGTTGCCAACTTCTTGGTTTCGCGCCATTTTGACAGGCCATATATTTTGGTAACCGAATATCCGATTAAAATAAAATTTTCAGTCTTGTAATCAGGAGAGAATGGACTCACATATTTCAATCAGACAAAAATCTATATCCAATAGCGTTACCTTAAAGCTAGCATTATAAGTGTCTCCTTAACTAATAACAAAACCGGGTGCCCACTGGTATCTTGGAGGCATTGTCTTTTTTAAAGACATTTCTTGTCCATTGTGTATCAACTTATGACACTGATCATGTCAGTGACAAGAGAGATCCCCGCGGGGAGAGATCCCGTATGCAAACTCTTTTAATACCTCGGGGACTTTTTTTTTAAATTTCATAGATGGCCTCCACCTTTTCCCCCTGCACTAATGCCTTCTACTCAGGCCCGTAGCCCGGGGGCGGGGTGTGGGGTGGTTGCAATGCACCCCCCAAAATGCAAAATGCTCAAAAAGTCCCCTTTTTTGACCCCAAAAGTCCCATTTGCAAGCGTAGCGAGCGAAAAAATAGAGGTTTTTATGCCTTTTTGGTCCAAACCCGCCCCCAGTCCAAAAAGGTCCAAATGTTGAAAAAATGGTCCACCTTTACAAAATCAGCACCCCCCCCGCCAATAAATCCTGGCTACGGGCCTGCAGTGCTTCTGCTTATATATTTTTGACTCTGTCCGTCATCCATGTGGAAATACGAGTCAATACGGTACCTTCATTGAGAATATAGAAAATGCATATCTGCGTTGAACTGAACACCCTTAACATTGAGATTGGTCATCTTTGTCATGAGTCCCTGAATTAATGAATTAGAAAATTCCTAGGCCTATTTAAATCTTTAAGGTTCTTTAGGCCTATAGATAAACTTTTCAAGGTTCTTTGATTTAGCCAGGGGCCTACTTCGAGGTGATTTTTGGTCTAATGTGTTGATTCCCATATTTTTTATAAGGGGCTGGCATTTTCTTCGGAAGGGAGGGGTCCCAAATATACTGGAGGGGGGGGGGTCATACATTTTTGTAAAGAATAATAGGGGGTTGATAAAATTTTTGATGACCAAAATGTAGGGACCCTCCCCCTTCCGAAGAAAATGCCAGCCCCTAAGCATTGATTTTCATTTTTGGGACGTTAAAATTGTTTTGATCTATTTTCCAACCCTCAAGCATTTAGGGACACTTCCCAACTGAGATATAACTTTTATTAATGATTTACACTACTAATATTTTGGGCCCTAAAATTTTTAATGTTATTTGCTGACTGATAGTGCCTAGGCTATATTTTTAAAAAATAACTTTTTTTTTTTCTTCTTTAAAACAATAACTTTTTTTTTTTTCAAGCATGCCTTTTGAGTAATTTTGGGCACTTTTGGTCATATTTTACATTAGGCTACTCAAAGATGACATAAACAACTTCAGGCTGTAGGCCTACCAAGGAGGCAGAAACAAACAAAAAATTGCAAATGATTGGTGCCATATTACTTTATATGAGTTTTTTTCAAGCAATTTTATGCTTTTGATTTCTGAGGGGCAAATCAGCCTGTCTGTGCAACTATAAACCCATAAGGCCCTTCACAATTGATCCATAGTTTCCTGTTTATGGTTGAAAACAAGGTTAAGGGATGAGGCGACTTTTAATTATCAATTATTAGGCCTAATTATCTATTATTTTCTTTATTTTAAAACAAGTGGTCGCAACCTACATCAACCCGTTTTGACTAGGACCATGCATTTAATTATTTTACAACTAGGGGGGCCTATGTTTGATTTTATAATAAGTAGGCCTAATGGTAGAGTTCAATGTTGTGTGTTTATTCATCATTTATAGTTGATATGAGCAAAGTCAGAAAGAGCAAGGGAAGTCATTAAAAGTTATTTTAAAAGAGAAAATCCAAAATAAAAATAAAATAATTAAATATTTTGTAATTCTCTACTTTTGACGCGGGCGGGAAACAGGAAACTAAGAATTAATTGTAAAGGGCCTAATAATTGTATTTTGCTGTGGTGGAAGTTAATTTTATTCTTTTCCGGTTTGTTATCAAGTTCAGAAATAAAGCACATTGTTGATATTATTAATTTTTGATATGAAATAATGAATTATTTATTAAACTTTTTTTGTGAAGTTGCCACTGACAAAATGACGTCATTTGCAAATAGCCAATCGTGCGCATGATGACATCTGTTCAGTCTCGTGAGGTCAAATTAAGGTCACCCAGATATCTTGAAAGATGGCGATGAAATCTGGAACGGAGATATGAGATGCATTCAGATCTAATTTCAGGTTGTTCATTCTTATTTTCTCTTTTCGACTAAATGATATGTATTATAGGTTTTTAATTGTTCAATTGCCACGTTTTTATGTGTTTACTAGTGCCGTAAAACATGTCGCAACTCTCGCCGGTTTCTCGTCGCCGAGAGTTCACTTGACTTGCAATGGATGTTTACGTAATATTTTCATTGACATTTTAAGCTTACCTAATATTTTTGGAAGTCTGGCATGTTTGGAAAGACATGACATGGGGTATCCTTCGGTTTTGTTATTTGATAAAACTCTACATATGCATGTATTGTTCTACTAATGATGCTTGACGTGATATAGGTGTGTGTTTCACTTAAACTTTCAGTTTTAGGCATGTACTATGACTATCTATGTATGACATGTATGACGAATTACCTCTATGTCATGACTATCTATATGAGTATCATGGTTGGTATACTAAAATAATAATTTCTCGATCATAATGAATGTACCATGTGCACTGCGTAATTTCGCAAGTTTAGTGGAATTACACAATAGCACGATCGATTGTGCATGCACAGGAAATGCTATACCCTGTGTGGGCAAGTCATACTTCAGTATGACTTGCCCTGAATAGGCATGTTCATAAAATTTTGAAATTTAATAAATTCATCTAAAATTGCTTTCATTAAAAAGAGAATCATTTAACTTAAAAAATGACGGGTCAATCATGTATGTAGGCCTACAATTGGCAATGTTATGAGGAAAAGTAGCTCGCCTGAAATTCCCAAATTGTGTGTCCCAGCATTATCAATGGCTTCCTATCTCTTAACATGTGTCTATGTATTTTAGGGCCAAATTTTTGAGCACGCAGGGCCATTTTACAAAAATGTGCTAATGTTTCATGAAATGTGGCTTTCACTACTTCATAGTAAGTAGTATTCCACAGATGCATTTTTTCTAAAAATCATGCTAGGTTGGAGTTTTGACGGTCAAACTCGAAATTTTCTTCATTTTCCTATTGGATTACACAGTTAAGGCAGGATCTTGGTGCACATGAAACATAATGAAGCCCGCCCTCACATGTTAAAATGTGACCATGGCTACCCTGAACGTCCATATATGTTCGGAAGAAACGGATACATTGCATGAGAGCCTGCCAATTTAAGCTTCCTATAATATCAATTGCGTATAACATACAAAGTCACAAACTTACAAACTTCAATATGCACTTCAAATACAGCAGACCAGCTGTTAATTATTACCGATCCTGTGGAATAACTTACATAATCGTCCATTTCATGGAATCCCGTTGCTCAGAATTGCCAATTTCATTTTTATCTGTCAAAATGCGCTGTGGATGTGCTCCATTAATCACAGGTGTGAAACTGACTTTATACCACTCGCCGCTTGATCGCAGAAAAAGCCAGCCTCGTGGCACTAGGGCATGACGTCATCGTGGAGTCGTGGACGATGCAAAATTTCCGACGGGCGCCATATAACCCGATTGTGATTGCTTGCAAAAGCCATTCTTTGAAATCGTAAGCCAATCAATGAACGCGACGGCCTTTTATGGTATTAATTAATGTGACTCGCCAGTAAAGTACGTTGAACCTGATTGGTTTACAAAACTACTTTGATAATTGCTAAGCCAGTCAGCGTGCTCCATGCAACAACCTCGTAGAGGTTTTCGAGAGGCAAATTCATGCGTGGTGATCCAGTGATCGAGTATAAATTCAGGTTGACAACTGCTCTCGCGCGAGATCGCAGGTGCAATAACAATACATGGACACAATCAGTGACATTTACACATGTATATGTAATTCATGTAATAATGAATTATTTATGACATGCATCGGCTGGATTTTACGATCGAGGTAAGGTTTTTGGCCTGTCCCTGCGTGAATATCCTTATTAGTTTTCAGCATCAAAGATACTTACGATGACCAGTTTTTGCGGACACTTTGATAACAGGTAACTTTTATAGGTCATAGGGTAGAAACTATAGTTGTACAATTTGTACGAAATATACATTTTGTTATAGGCCTAAAATGTTTACAAAAATATATTGGTCCATACGTTGTGCTTGTATTCAGTTGTCGACGTATAAGGAAATGCAGCGCTACCCAAAGCGTACATGTATGTGGTAGGCGTTGTACGGTGACGCAATTGTCACTGCGTGCCTAGGCTATTGAGCTCTCATGATCGAGAAACTATTATTTTAGCTATATGAGAGGCTGCACCCATCGAATGTGTGTCATCAGCCCTCAGATCCGCCCTTAGACCCACACACACAGGCATAGAGTTGTGCAGTAGCATGTTTTGTTGACATTTTTTGTCAATGTTTTTTTACATCAATGACAGAAGTAGGCCTACTCCCATAATTGAAAACTCAAATACAAAGGACATCAGTTGGCAATCTTAATGTTATGCAATCAAGTTTACAACACATTACAATACAATGGGCAGAAAGTCACTGAGTCACGCCATTCAAGTACCAATATTGATTACTTCAAGTGGCCTACTGGAGTGACCAGATATAACCCTGTGTGTTTTCCATGTTATTTTGCAATAACAAAACCATGTTTTCCTTGATTTTGGTATGAAATTGAGCAAATAGAATTCAATGTCATGTCAATTTGGAGTTATTAAGGGCAACTAAAACTGATGTGAGGTACATGTAAGTTTTATCTGTTTGGAATCTGTATTGACTATTCTGAAGGAATTAATGCAATATAAACATTGTGTACTGGTTTTCAGTACCCTGTTTTCCATGGGTAGCAACCCATGGATTCGATCCATGTAATGAGAGGCATACTTTCATGACCTTACTTAAGTTAGCACATTTGCTATCTAGTCAGCCAAATTGGCCTAAACCGGGACCCAAACACAATACTTATTTACATAGAAATTTAAAAGAAATGATTGGTCAAGGAAACCTACATAAATATGTTGTCTATAATACTTCACTTGACCCAAATATATGATTTTTTTTGGTAATGAAACAATTGCACATGGAATTTTAGAGGGCTTTTGACAGCAGTTCCACATAGAAAATCTGCACTATTATGAGTCTACATATGCTGTTTTGTTTTGTTAAATATTGGCTGAATATTTTTTATGAATGAAAGTTAATCTTTGACAAAAAAACTATGTAACTTTGCTACGGAAAGTGCTATATGACAAAACGGTTTTCAGTTTTGGCTTTCTTGTCCGACGGCAAACCTGCTAAAAACTTACTAATTATAGTGAGAATTCCAATTGAATGAACGCAGCTTTCAATAGCGTGACGAATTGTTGCGTACACTGCGCAATGTACGCCAGCGTGTGCCACTGTGTGTGAGTAACGCAGAAGTGAATCCAACCATGGCAACGCACTCGTGATTGGTTAGCATTGTATCCAAGGTCGTGCGTTCGTGTTGTAATTTGAAATACGCGATATACGATCGCGGTTGGATCGAGTACAGCTGCTGAAAGCTGCGTTCATTCAATTGGAATTCCTACTATAGTAATTGTTATTAACTCTTGATTGTAAAAAGCCTATCCAAAAATTGTCAACCATTCATTGTCACGTGATTGTGATATCCTGATATCCATATTGTGTGAAATGTAAGCGGAGGAGGAAACATTTGAATATACATGTACATTGTAAATGTACTACATGTACCCATGCTCGTTAATCAAACCCAAGACTGTCAACTCTCACACATTCAGCGTGACTGAAACTTGTGCACTTGGCGGACACTTTCTCATGCTCCTCACGTCAATAATCTCACTCCAAGGCCTGTAGTTTAAATGCCAAGGCATATTTACTCGAGAACTCTAGATTCGAATTTGTTCACGATAGCTGAGCTCCTCTCTACTTGAATCCCTATGTTTCAATACCAATATTAAAAGATTGAGCTCCTTGTTGAGCACCTTGGTAAACTCAGGAGAGTGATTTTAACAGAGCTCCTGCAATTTTCAAAAATGAAGGTCTGAGACACAACATGTACAATTTGAAAGCAAAGTGTGCATCCATAAGCATTCCACACACATGAAATCTGTAAACAAAAAAGCAATGACGCTACCCGGTACGCAATGTTGTTACTAGGCAGCAGGTTGCTACTTGAGGTCAGAGCTGCGAATTACGCACACACATTTGACACAATGCTCGGCACTTGTACAATTTTGTCCAAGAATTAAAATAGCAAATAAATCACTAGTGGTAGCAAGTTTACTACCCTTAATGGCGTAAGCAACTGCAACTGCAGTCTACACTACAGTACGTTGCTGCAGTACTAAAGTCAGTGGTCGAAATAAGTGGTAGCCTGTCTACTGTCACTGATCACTGCTCGATGACTCGCTGCTCGCATTCGCCCGGTCGCCATGTTATGTTGACAAATTTTTCTGGGTTAGAGGAACGTTATCGTAATATTGTTTCACAAAAATGTTTTAAAAAATAAATGCATCGCAGAACTTTAAAATTTAATCAAAATTATAGCGATGAAAAAAGAGAAAACATATCTGGATCTGGAGACTAGTACCTTGATAAAAGAAAGTTATCGGCGTGCACCAGACTGTTCAGACACCGTTCCCTTCAATAATTAAATTTTGAGGAAATGTTCCGCGCGATTATAGGTGCTTCAAGCTAAAAAGGGAACAAATTAAATGGCAGCACCCTGAGCTGTTTGTGGATATCGCTGTTCCTGTATGCCGTGCCATGAATGTGTGTAGATCATTCAGAATGGAGAGGTATTTTCATAAGCTCAAGCCTCCACCAGGCTGCAGTTAAAAACCAAAATAAAGTTACCACTGTCACATAAAGATAAGTAACTTTTCCTGTAAAGTTACAGTGAGTCTCAGACTATATTAAAATGAAGCCATGATCATTGAATCTGAATCATTTGAATGTTATCATGAAGTTTTATTACTATTGTAATTGATCAAATGGATTTATTTTTCATTTAATAAAATTGTGTAAGTAATAGTGAATAAAATGTACAGGTATTATGGAGGGGGGTAATGGGTTACTTGCTAATAATTGAATATACTTGGAACAAAAAATTGGTTTGAATTGTGCGAACACAATGTCTTTTTTCAGGGCTATTGAATTTGCTTCAGGGCTATCAGAAAAAATGGCTACATGTAGATAGCCCGGATGGCTGTCAGGAAATGTCCCTTATTTCTACCCCTGTAAAGTGTCATGAGTGTAAGGGCCTGAAACATGTTCAATACTGGTACCCACATTCCTAAATATCAAGCCACCACAATGTCATGTTACCTGTGAAGGTTTTTCTTTCTGACGAGGCAATGACTTCAACACAACATTGAACACATTGAGGTAGCTGTATCGCATCAAATTTGTATGAAATCTACATTCTGTGCTTCTTCATTTTTGATTTAACTTATCTATATTAAATAGTGGAACGGGTTAGGAGGAAATTCAAGGGTTTAAGTTTAAAAGTTTCTAGCAATTCATTCTGATCGTGATGACTTCCTTTTCCCATTCTACACACACGTTGTCAAAAACATGTAGCGAAGATGACTTCCTTTTCCCATTCTATATATACAGGTTGTCAAAAACATGAAGCGAAATCTCGCTATTACTCCTTACATGAACTTGTCTGTACATAGACAAAAATATGAATCAAATACTGGACTCACCAACAATTTTTTTTTTGTCTGTACATAATTTACCAGCTGTTATTGCCGACCCATTTCACCTCTTTTTGTATTAAAATATTAAGACTCACATTTCCAAAAACAAAGGTAAAAGTTGCAATTTGTAATAACCCACAATTTATAAACCACCAAATTTAACATTTTGTTTGTGTGAGTGCTATAATTATGTACAAATGTACTCCCAACCCTCTTCTTACGCAATATAAGTGATGCTTCAAAATTCTGTGTAAAAATGTTGTGCATAGAAGCTTGTCCATTTTAAGACACTGCTTGTTTTCAGAAAAGTGCATAAAGCTCTTTTTAAGGGGGTACTACACCCCTGCCCAATTTTGTGCCTATTTTTGCATTTTTCTCAAAAATTATAGCGCATTGGCGACAAGTAAGATATGTATATTATAGGGGCAAGGACTACAACTAATGCACTGGAAATTTTATTTCAGCACAAACAACAGTTGGGGAGTTACAGTCAAAAACCAATGTTTGATCAATAAATCAATAACTACTTTCCTTGAGTTGCTGAATTTTCAGTGCAGTAGTTGTAGTCCTTGCCCTATAATATACATATCTTACTTGTCACCAATGCGCTATAATTTTAAAGAAAAAAGCCAAAATAGGCACAAAATTGGCCAGGGGTGTAGTACCCCCTTAAACAAAGGCTATTAAATAATTAGGAAATAGTTGAACAAATGTGTGCTCTTTATTTCAAATCACGGAGAGAAGTGTAGTACCGCAACATGTGGAAGGAAAAGGAGCTAGATGCGAGCTTCAACACTTCTTTGATTCCAAGTACATTGTAATGCCGTGTTTGATCACTTACTATATATTGGGGGCGAACAATTGACAGTGGCATATATTGATGTGGGCTTTGAGTACTACACATAGTGTACAGAAACCAGTATTTTATTGTTAACTTACTCAGCTCATGCTCAGCTTTACAGTATTTGAAGAAGCGAAACCACCAACACATAATAAAATGTCATTGAAATCAAGCTGCAAACAAAAGTTGGTAATTATTTTTAACACCCACTTCTCAGCTTGTGGTCATGTTGGAGCGAATGAATTTTGTTGAATCAGGAGGCAGATTTATGGCTGGCCATTCATGTCATTTGTCTGCCACAGTGCTACCACATGTGGACAATCTCTCTGCTAAAATAGGAAACACTTAAGGTGCAACTTGGGTGAGTTAGCTTTGTGGGAAATGTTCTAACTAGAGATGACAGGAAGAAGGATGATAAAATGCTTCCTACATGTAATCAAGGTAAAGGGAGGAGCAATGTCCCCAACATAATTCATAGAAAAAGGAAGTAGTGCTATTGGAAAATGCACCCCCCTAGTAAATTGAGTTCATATATATAGATATATAAATTATTTAAGTGGGAAGTTACTATGGAAGTGCAAATGGGCAGTGGCCTGTTGCAATTTCCACATTGTTTCATCTGACTGCCTGTCTGACTGGCTGTGTCTGTGACGAGCTGTTGGTTTCTTTCTAACCATCCAGCAAATGTCTGAAGAAGTAGCAGATCAACAGTTTGTTGTACCAGAACTTGATTGTATACGTAGCACATTGGGTAACCTTTCTCTGGTGAGGATTAGGACATACTGAGCAGATGTGATATGTGACGATATACTGAGTGAACACAGGACTTGCATACATGTAGCAAGGCTAAATGTTATCTTTTTGTTAATGTGGTGATGAAAAGTTTTAATGATGTACTAATTGTTTTGCTTCCTATTTTACACATGCTGTGATAAAATGATTCTACGATGTGTAGTTTGGTCATGTTCATTTCATCATCATACATTGAACTGGGTGATGTCTGTGTTGGAGAGAAATGATTAAGTTGCTACCACTATTGTTTTGATTGATTTGGCAAGATTTAAGCGATGCAATGCATATTATTGCACATTATTACCTTGTTGATGACTGCTATGTCTTCTGTTGTTGCCAAGTCATTGGCAAGTTAACATTGCTCTGGCCATATTGACACAGCTTTGTTGGCAGGAGTGTACAAAAAAAGGATTGTGAAAATCACATAGAATGTTCATCTTATAATTGGCGAAACAAAGTGAGACTCATAACATTGTGTATTGGTACGGTACAGAATGACTTGCACACAGTTGGGTGTAGCACTTAAATGCTAGTTGCATGTTGCATAATATGTGACTGGTGCACGCTGATGTGAATTTACCACTGGCACAGTAACAAAAAACGAGTAATTCTCACAAATTATAAGCCGCCCAACTTTAGAATTTAGATCAAGCAAGAAATGACTTTATCCTGCCTGGATGATCAACATTTCGTTTTCATTATCCGTTGCAGGCATTATGAGTGTTGAACACTGTGCAACAATTTTGCTAAACATTTTTTTCCATTATTTTGTACTTGACAGACTTCAGCAGGTAGCACACCAACCACTGACACCACCACCATGTCCAAGGAGGTGGAAGTCGAGGAGGATGGAAAGACCGGTGTGAAACGGGAGTCTGGTGAGGGGGCAGAGGAGCAAGAGGAATGCTACCTGGTGGAAGAAGATGAAGTAAACAAAACCAGCAGCAAGCGGAGAAGGGGGGATCAAAGCAGCAGGGAGGAAGATGAAAGTGAGCGTGAAGAAAGTGATAAAGGTTAGTATACCGAGGGATTAGTGCTTGAAGGTCCTATCTGCAATAGCTGCCATATAGATATTTGACAATTTCTGCATTCTATACTGTACACAATCTAAACAAATATGACATTTGGCAGCTATTGGCGATAGGACATTCTTGCCCCCAATATAATGTATTGTATAGTTGAGGTACCAATGATTTCAATGTTTAAAACTTGTAAAAGAAAACTTAACTTCAATCAATTCTTCATAATTCTGGGCATGTGATGATGATCATCGAAGGCTTAGTCTCCTCCAATTGTACAGTCAGTCTACTCTGAAGTACAAAGTACCGACGCGGACGCACACATTTTACCTGCAGCAGAAACGCAGCACTGCGCACTGTTTACGCGCTGCATACGTGCGCGTTGTTACTTTGTACTTCAGAGTGGACAGACTGTAATGCACTGGATGTCCAGTGGGTCAACCATCTTGTCATGATTGCTGATCAGCCAATCAGCATGATTATTTATTACTTCTGCATTTATGCTTGACGCATTGCTCATAACGCTAAAGAATTAGGAAATTAAGTTTAGGGTCTTGCATTCAAACTAGGGAATTTAAATGTTTGGTGTGGATTCAAACAATTCAAATGTTCCATTTTGATTCAATCGAGTATTTTAGGTAGATACTTCAAGCATTTCATGGTAATTATGTAAAGCCTTGTAGCATTCAACTGGATTCTGTCAGTAAATGATTTCGTAATAATGTGAGATGTGCATATGTGATACGATTTATAAGTTAGTTTGGATTCAATGTCTGGTATAACTACGTAATACAGTCTGCACCGTTTTTGTATGGTTAAGAGTTGCAGTTGGGAATATTTTTTATAAGGTACAAATAATGTAAGTGTTATTATTAGAGTTAGGCTTAGGATAAGGATTGAGATTTGGATTTAGAATTAGAGGATTAGGCTTAGTGTTTGATGTAGTAATCTCAATTAGTCATGTGATTACTATTTGTTAGGTACTTTTTTTTAAATCATATATACTCTTACATCTTCAATATTCTTTGTATTTTCTCTTACAGACGCAGAAAAGAGAATAACTCCAGTTCCTCCTAATGGCATTGATTCACCCACACCTAATGACGATGAGCGCAGGGAGCTAATAGAAAGATATGCAGCTGGAAGACTACACAGTGAAGATTCGGTTGGAATGGAACATGACGGACTGTATCCTACCAGTCCCGGACGCTTACTAGAAGGTAGCCTTAGTCCTGGAAACATCAGTGACGTGAGCCCATCTCGCCCATTGCGTTGTTCCGATTGTGGTTTTCACTGCGAATCTGAGCAGATGTTCGTAGCGCACTGTGAGGAACACTCCCACGAGCAACACCTGATGTGCGGACTGTGCAAACGAAGTTTCTCCAAGAAGCAAAGTTTACGCCGACACATGAATCTACACAGCGGACATCGACCATTCAAGTGTCCTTTTGCGAATATCGTTCATCCCGAAGATCACCTTAAACTACACATGCGACGCTGCACGACCCAGGACAGTGCAAGCAATTTATTTATAAATGTCCTGTGTGTGGTAATTCTTTCCCTAGTCAAAAACGGATGGTGAATCATATGAAAAGCCATCAACAGACTCTTCATCGATGTGATTTGTGTGACCTGACATTCCCCTCTGCCGTTGCATTTGAATACCATAAGAAGACCAAGCATGTGACTATAGCTTGTGCCCCCGTAACCGAAGGCGGGCCTTACATGTGTCCAACGTGTCGATGTGCCTTTACATCAGCCGATGACTATGCACAACATTTGCAGAGCCAACGCCATAAAGATATGGTGACCGCTTCTGTCAGGGTACCTCAGGTAGCCAGAAGACTGATAGTGAGTGACAGTCAAGAACAATCTATAGAGATAGTATCCGATGCGGCAACAATGGCTGCAGCTGCCGCCGCGGCTGCTGCAGGTATGGTGCCAAGCGAAGAGATGTCCCCGTCAAGCCATTCTAGGTCACCCTCACAAATTCCAAGCACTAGTGATCCCCAGCAGCATGTAAATGGTCCGCTCCATGTGCCACTCTCACTAGTCAAAATCCCCGCAATCACCGTTCAAACAAGTAGCAGCACTGAAACGGAAGATGGTTGGCAGAACTCCCCATCTCAGTATCCTCACAACCATAGTCCCAAACCTAGAAAGAAACTTGGTGAAACCGGTAAGCAGGCTGCATTGCCGGTGATTTCCGGCATTGTATCACTAAGTTCCGGTGGTAGCGTGGAAAGCACCGCTGCAGGTAGATCTTCGCCGCGTGAAACTGGTCAACTACACGTTAGCACCGAAGGGGTTAGCATCATCGGTTCGGATACAGCATCCCCGCTGGTTACGCCCCTATTCCGCAGCCCTTATGCCACAACGATCTAGTAGTCCTGCTGCGGACAGCTACCATCTAGTCGCCAGGAATCGACAGCTTCCTCAGCTAGCATAGGTAAACTGAATGGAAACCATAGTTTCAACTCTTCAATCAGCTTCAACTCTTCGTTTAGATCATCCAGTTTAGAGTCCCATTTGTCGTCTCAACTCTCGTCTCAGCTCTCCACTCAACTATCAACTGATACACCATCTGAAATTATGGGTCATCGAATGGGATATATACCTGTCATGCGCGACAACAGCACTCAAGACACCGTGTGGCGATGCATGTATTGCCATATCGTCTTCCCAGATAACATTCTCTTTGCCATTCACATGGGATGCCATGACCTACGCAATCCATTTCGATGTAATATATGCTCATTTCAGTGTCAAGATCGATATGAATTTACTTCTCACATCACACGAGGCTTGCACGATACTGATCACTGATTTTGAAGAAAATATATCATGAAAAAAATGATGTCAGTATTGATCTGTTGAGTTTTTGGGGCATAGCAAAAAGTAACAAAAATATGTTGTTCAACCCACTTCTGTTTTAACCTGGTTTCATCAGTTTGTTAACCCCTTCTGAGCACTACCTGCTGATCTAACATTGCCTCTGATTTGTCAATTACATGATATCTTCACTTTAATCACCAATCAAAATGGAGCTTTGCAAATAATTCACCCCAATTTTTCTGCGTGGTGAAATTATTCTAACAATGTTGCCAATTGGTCCAATCGATAATGAAAACTTCTTTTTGGCCAATCGGCAGGTAGTTCTCATGGGATTAAAACTTAAATCTGTTCCTGACTTCCTGCATAGCATTTTCTCTGCCAAAATTTATTGTTTCCCTTTCCAACCAAAAACTTTATTCACCTTGTTCTGAACCTTGCAAACTACATATAAATTGAACCTTGATATGTATACTTGGACAAATTTGGACAATAGTTGATTTTAGCCTTGGGACTTGTTGGTTATCCAATAAGGTCCTGCAGCGGTCGGAGGGACATCAGATGATATTGGGTGCTATAATACATTTATCAGTAACATAAACAACATCGATTCGTAAGATCTGACCCTCATTGGA
Organism: Amphiura filiformis; assembly: GCF_039555335.1. Classification (NCBI taxonomy): domain Eukaryota; kingdom Metazoa; phylum Echinodermata; class Ophiuroidea; order Amphilepidida; family Amphiuridae; genus Amphiura; species Amphiura filiformis. The sequence continues at coordinate 74,295,136 of NC_092632.1, read as the reverse complement.
CAAACTTGCCGTGTGCACTAAATTTGAATGCTTTAACTCTTTACTTTTAACAGTTCCATTTACCTACTTACTTCTAATGGATGAAACTATGTTGAACATAACTTGGGGGTATTCTTATTTTGGAGGAATAACTTGACACTGAAACCTAATTGACTAGGCATTGGGCTGATTTTCCCACTTATGTAATAATTGACAAATGGACATAGAAACTATGTGAATAATACTTTTGATTTTGTGTAAGATTGAATTATTACAATATAAAATAGATGCACTAGGTAAAATAATAATAGTATTTCAAGTTAAAGATGTTTTATTTCAGGGGGAAAAGTCATTCCAATTTCAAATGTATTATAATTGTAACAAAATGTGATTTTAGCAACTACACAATGGCGTGTTTTACTTTTTTTATCCAAAGTAGAAGTGAAACTTTTGATCTGTGATGTGGACAATTGTACAAGTATATTGTAAATTTCTGTTACATACTTGATTTGCATTTTGGTTTGTTTTCTGGACAAAATCAATACAAAATGATATCAAGTTTTGATGGTAAAGTACAGTCACCCTGATTTGCATGTTTTAGGCAAGTACTGTGTGTGTGTGTAAACTAAATATTTCATGAAAAAGTCATTTATTTTTTTATTAAAATCTAAACCTAAAAGGAGGTAGAGTATTCACAGAAAGTGTTCATATATAGGATGAGTCAAAATATCAACAAAATGCTGGGGAAAACCAGTGGCACCACTGAAGTCAATACAAAGAGTGTGTACCGGTAATATAAACTGGTATGTTGTCTATTTTATTTGAAAGATAAATTAATTTACCATTTTCTGGGAAAATACGATTAGAAAACAAAAGATTGAAAATCAGGTAGCATACAGATGACCGTTTGAATCTCACTGTTTCTTCATATAAAACACTTAGCATATTTTTTTTTTATTCTTTAGGTGTTTTTTTTTTAGTGGTAATATATATTTGAACTATTCATCTCAAAGTTGACCTTAAAAAAAGCATTTTTATCTTCATATTACATTGAATATTTTTATTTGGAAATTAAATATGTCTTTATTCCACTAAGTCAACCTTTCAGGGTGTCCTTGATGCTGGAAAAAAACTCATGGAAGTTGGATACAACTTATATGACTCACCCTTTGGGCTTATCACCTTTTTAATTTATTCAAAAAGACACAATTTGCAAACCCACTATACACAGGACTTGGCATCTTGACATAGAGGGATATTTCTTGTCTCTCAAAAAATTGTAAATTATGATAATAATTATGGTTAAAAGTGCGATTCAAAGATGCAATCGTAATCAACTAATTATAAACAAATAAGTTTTATGACATCTGTATAGGATTTTTGTCATTGAAATAACACATACAAATAGTGAAATTATTAAGTTGAACAAACATTCAGCATCAATGGACAGGAAGAACATCATGTCAAATGCAAAACCTGAAAAAGTGGGCCCCAATGAAACCTCTTGTGTAATGATTTTGCCATTTTGTGTGCGATGCAAAAAAGGTTCAAAATTAACAGGATTTACATAGAAAATTCTGTTGCTTTGTTGGTCACTTACAGACACTTGTGCAGTTTAAAGATAAAAGGGAAGGACCAGAAGATGTGTTGGGGCATCAAACTACATAACAAGCTGACACAAAAAAAAAATCAAAATTGCACAAATGAGGTTTTGTAATTGGGGCCCACTTTTTACATACTGACCTTTACATATGGGGTTTTCCTGCCCAGTGGCGATTGGCAGTTGTTCTGATTACTCAAAAACAGATTGATTCTTCAAAGTGGAAGACGACAACCTATGAACCAATTCTGTCATCATCAATACCTGGGTTTTGTAGATAATTGTTCTTTAAACTTGGGAAAAGTTGAAAAACAAGGTTGATGTTGTACAAGTCGGACAAGTTTTGATGTTGCAATGGCCACCGGCCATGTATTGACCGAATTTATCCAAGTTGCTCCATATGCATAAGTAGCCTCTGCTAGCTGTAGCCTGTAAATTTATCGAACGTGTGTGTTTTATACGTATCTCATGCCCTGAAAGTCAGGCCTTACACAGGGTTTAAGCTCACAGCTAGGTCTAAATAAACTGCGAAAGATCTATATAAGTTCAACACAGGGTAAAGATTGCCCGTGGTGTTCTGTCCTATGTATATACGCATTTATAGACAAAATGTCACAACCTGCCTGTATTTCCACAGGGTAAGAATACCTGCGGTGATTAAATGCATGCTGTATTTGTACACAAAATGTCAGGACCTTCTAGTTTGATCTCGAGGCTAATATTTTCTTTGTGGTTGCCACAAGGTCTACCCCATTGTCTTTAGTATTGATGGTATTCTATTTGGATCACACCAAATCAGGTGCAAAGTATCTTGCTGCAGTATCAAATCAGGCGAAAAAGTCAAATTCTTGTCTATTATTGCTGGGCACATGAAAGGTATTATCCATTGCACAGCACACCACCACAGCAATAATGTTAACAAGTGAAGTCAGCAAATAGAGCATTTCTGTTGGAAATCTTAGGCGTTGTTTCGTAACGGCAACAAATCCAAATTTGATAGTGTGTAGTCTGTTTGATGGTTTCCAATAGTCAAAAGTAGTCCTATTAATATATCCTACAATGTGTGTGTGCGTATAATTACTAATTAATATAAATATGTTGTATAATGTATATAATAAGTACATGTATGTACACAAGCGATTAAATGGTTAACTTGTCATTCAGGCTTTACCTCACTCAGCTATATATAGCACATAATTATTAATCACCACTTCAGGAAAAGTCAATGTTGTAATTGTATTGATGTGAATCAAGAATAACCATTTTTGCACAAGCTGTAACTTAAGTTGGGAGGACCCTACTATGACATTTACGGAAACTATTTTATACAATGATTAATACAGAAAGAACATTGGTAATTTGATAACTATATGGATCAAAAGTTTTTATCATATAACATTTTGCATTCACATGGCTGAAAATTTTCATATCGTCAGGTTTCTTTTTCACAAACACACAAATTCAGATATTGATAAAAAAAACCATGTGTCTAATATTGATAAAAACAGTTTGCAAAGTAAAAGTCAATAAATTCAATCAATGAATAACAAAAATTGCTGAAATTAAATTGTATATACTTCTTGCCATAGGCCAGTAAACTGTTCTAAATATGTTTAGGTTGCAAATGATGTACATACTAGGTATGTATTGAATTTGAATTTCATGTTTCTGGAGTCATAGCAAAATGAGGTGTTTTTTTAATTACCTACTTAAAACCTAAACAATGCTGTTGGATCAGTGATTTTCTTGCACCTAATTTTTGTAATTGCTGTCCTTTCTGTTCAACTCAACTAAATGTTCTTAATGGATTATGTGAACGAGCTAAATTAATCACTGGGAATAGAAATTGAAACTAAATTGCACCCCAATTGCACACAAATTAAAGAATATTGGTAATATTGAGGATTGTAGCTTTGTGAAACTTTGTCCATGTAGTTTAGATATATATGTGTATTGATAATATGCAGGTGGTGTGGTATTTGATGTGTACACCTGGGTGTTTAGCGCCAGTCGTTACTCTCTGATTATTTTATTTGACAAATCTACCAGTTTTGTTTGTATCGTATGATTTTATTGTAGGATGGGTAGACTGAAGCAAACTTAATTGGTGGTATCCAGTTCATTTGATTGTTATTAATTATATGAGGCAAATCAAAAATTGGATGTATGGTGGTAGTTTCATATAGCAATTTGTATTTGTCACTATGTGTGTGTGTAAAACTTATAAACCACTCCTAGCTATCGTAGCAGTGGAGCTAATGTGCTAGTGCCTCTATATTAGACAATTGGTCGTATTATTATATGCATTGTGTAATATACATAAGTTGTGACTATGGGTTTAGATGTAATTATGTTCCATATTATTTGACTTATGTTGGATGGCATAAATTACAATAACAGTCAGGCTTTTTCATCAATTACATAATGGTCATTGGTCAGGGGTTTGTATCATCATGATTTACTGAAAACCAGATGGTTGTCTGACACTCAAAACAGTTCAGGGAGGTTTTAATCACACGCTTACAAAGCACAATCAATATATTTCTATCGGGGGCCTTATACACACACTTAGTTGTGATCATAACTTGCCAGCTTACTAAACTGAAAAGTGAATTTCTTTTTTATTTCATTTTGTGCTATTTGTATGCATTTTTCTCATGTTTTACACTACTAACTCAAAAGATTTAAGTGTCACCAGATGCTATTTGTGAATCTTGTAATAGAAAACAGAGTAATGTTAGACACTGTTGCAATAGGTCTGGGGTTCCCATCGTGGGGTCATGTACATGTGTTTGGGGATGGGAGTAATCTTGTTGTTAAGAAATGTGGTGGCATTCCAAAAAAAGTTTGGGAACCCAGTGCAAAAGATGCACAGAGAAAGCTCATTGGCTGGCATACAGGTTATGTTAGTAGACTTTTTCCCAGCCTCTGAATATGCTACGTGTATGATGTGTATCAAAAACTGGTGTAATGTATACTTGTGGTGGAAGTGTAACTTCTATGATCCTGTAAAGGTATCACAATACCCCATTGTGTTTTCAAGTTTGATAAAATTGATGGTTGTTTGCTTAGCAATCCTTATTAAACGAATAATAAGGGCTTTTTAGGCCTTCAAAGGTGGTATTTTGTAACAGTGCAGTGTTCTAGGAGTGATTGTTACAACAGTTTGGTAATTAATATAAAATAAAACCCACACGGGTGATTCTGTTAATTAATGTATTATAACTAAGAGAAAAAGAATTGGTGACCCACCATGTCCCAATGTATAATTGATATATATATATATACATATATAATTAATTATAATTATTAATCTATATTTATTTTTAGTTTTCTACAAATTTGATATATTTTGCCAATCAGTGCAGATATCAAAACATTGACCATGTATTGAATGAATATATTACCATATTAATGGTATAAATTATTGCTTGTTCAAAATAGCTTGGAACATGACTCCTTGTCGCTAAGAAACTCAAATCAGGAAAACAACAAAAAGAATGAATGGGAAATGAAGTTTACATTCTCAAGGAAAAAATCATTTGTTTTTGGTTCATAGCTACTGACTGAGTAACTTCAGAAATAACAAAATAATTTATGTTTATTATTCATTTCCACTATTAATTAAATTATACTAGAGTATTAGTTTAGAAAACATTCAAAAAACAAACAGCCTATAGGTTAGTTCATGTTCCAGCTTAAATTGAACAAACTTTATGATCAAGTGTGTCAAACAAACCAGACAGTTTTCAATGGTGCTGCAGACCACTTGAACATAATGAACTTTCTTTTGCACTTTTATTGCAAACCAAACCCTGTGTACAGATTTAAGGTTTATAGATGAAAGAAATCCAGCTTTCCATATACAAATGAAGACATTTGTCTTGGATACTTTGTATATATTAGGATTTATATCATTATTTTTATGTAAAAAGAGCTCATCAATAACAGAATTTTGTGCAATATTTTAATCACTTTGTTAAATTGTTTTTCGTACAAATTAAACTAATTTTTAAAGACATATATTTGGAAAGGTTATTCAGAAATTTTAAATATTTGATTGCATAATTGCAATATTTTATTACGAGACGAGTAAACAATTTAACAAGATCGTTGGTATTGCCTGTATGCTAGTTCAATCTTTTGTTGAACCAGCATACAAAAACAGACTTTGATACTAAGTCTTACTTAAAACATTGTGTATGCATTGTATAAAAGATAGAAATTATAATATTTAAGATTTTATCCAATTATCATGGGGCATTCCAAGCCTGTGCGGTACAAAGGTATCATACACATTATGTATAGCATCTTCCAAAGTTCTTATACACGAATAACAATTAGTGTACTCTTTTTTTGTATAAAAACCAAACTAGTGCCCTAATGTATTCACGTAATGTTGATACTAAGAGTAAGTTTAAGAGTACAATTACTAGAAACCAACATTTTTTTGATATGATCAGAATATATTTGACATTGTACTTGTCGTGGCTGAATGCAACAATAGTAAGCATCATTGTCAGCCTATCTTTTTTGTGAATTAATCAACAAATGGACCAATTTCAATGTTTTTTGACAAATCTTTATCTATTTATTTTTTACCAGTTGTAAAACTTTTAAGGCACACTTGCCTAGGAAATTCTTTTGCTGGCACCACACGGCAAACTGTACATTTTTAATATCTTTTCTAATAGGTGTTTGCAACTTTGCATAAAGCAGTATTATAATGCCACCATGAGTGAGTTAAATTACAACACAAATCAATGAAAAAGAACACTAATTAAAGCCATATTGTAACATTTGCCGAGGAGGACGCCCTCAATATTTTTAAAAATTCTGTTTTTTAGCTGATTGTAATGTACATGTAGTGTACTAAACTAACATACCCTGCAAAAATCAAGACTTTAGGTGCTGTAGTTTTGTCAAAATCCGAGATTTTAAATAAACCGTCTTAATAAGACGGTTTATTATTATGATGGAAATATTAGTTCATTATTACAACCGCCGGAGTAACACGCATTGGCGCTGGTAGTAAATTCCAATTGTCTTTGTTTTGCCACACTTGTTCGGCTCAAAATTAAAAGGGGACATATCTGTCAGTAAAAGCTAACATTTTATGGAAAAAAATCTATTTGTATAGAAATGTTACAATATGGCTTTATATGAAAGTTATATCAAACCAGTCATTGTTTTAGGACAACAAAAAAAAAAGAAAAGTAAACAAGATTGAGATTATAAAAACTGTTATTCATATCAAAAACGAAATACTTTAAATTTTGTAATAATTGACAACTTAAGTATTAAATCATTTACACTACCTGTTTTAAACTTGTAGGTTTTGTGTTGTGCCAGTCAAACAGTATTTTAGGCATGAATGATGTTGTAACGTTGATCAAAACAAGACAAATTTTGTATTGTCATATTTTATCAAGAATACTTAAAATAAGTGCAAATGATTTTTATTTGTTACTTATATATTTAAGATAGGCAACAAAGCTGTCTTTATTCTAAGGATTGCATTAGGTCGTAGACATGTTACATGAGTCAATTACCGATGTATTATTAAACTATTCCATGTTTCTATATGAAACACCATGCAGATGTAAACTCCTGCATTATTACTAATAGCTGCCATGTACAGTTTTGATAAAAATAAATGCGGCTTAAGAACCAAAGTAATCAGAACTTTTATCACTGGAGAGATAATTGAGCTGAAGTTTTTATATTTCAATTATAAACTTATGAAAAATTGGTTAATTAATTTGTTGGAATTGTAATATTTGACAATTAAATTTTTAATCGTGAGGGTAAAATTAGTGGGCCACTGGGCGTGGGGGACTTAAAGAGCAGTTTTGATATGAAAAGAAATTCTTAGATTATCTAAAGTGTTATCTAAAAAAAATATTTAAAATTAAATAAAAGTGTCAGATTGTTGAATCAATTTAATTAGCTCTTTGAGTGCATAAACTTCTGATTACCAAATGTTCTTCTTTTTATATATAAATCGGAAGATTACCTAGACGATACAAGGTCTATATTTATAGTAACGTCCAAATAAAGTTGACGGTATTTGACGTCAACTAGGTACCTCAGTGTTCCGTGGTTTGTGAATCACATCACAGTTTCCTTCTTTGATTTATTTGTGTTGTATGTAGTGTACCAATTCCAACCAGGATGATGTAATTATTCCCTGGGACTAAACATGTACATTTTTTGATGGTTGTGAATGATAATTATAATTATAAATAATATGAATAATTTTTTTTTTTTTTTTCTTTTATCATTTCATTTACTTTATTATAATTTTTTCTGTAAAACATTGATGAGAATGTTTTATTTGATTTTTAATGTGTAGTTTCAGGGCAAACGACATGATATTGTCAAGTGGCTTATTAGTAGTTGGATGACAATTTTGATGTTTTATGTATTGTAAAATGAAAAATGGTTATAGGGACTATTACACCCGACCAGTACTACAGATAAATACGTATATGAGATGCCTGCCCCAGCAGTAACCTTTTTATGTACTCTGGGGCACTAACAAATGCTAATAACAAACCACAATATTTTGGGGTCCTTTACCAGGGAAAAATGGAAGGAAATTGTTAAATGATACATATTTATTATTTTAAAGTGGTACTACGCCCCCTGATAAATTTTGTGACTAATTTTGCTCATAAAATAACTACACACTGGTAACAAAAGTTATGCATATTATAGGGGCAAGGAATTCAATTACTTCACTGAAATTTCAGTGATTTGAGACAAGTGGTTCATTATATATGTTAAGAAATGAGGTACATTCTAGCAGTACCTCTTTTCTTATCATAAATAACATACCGCTTGTCTTGAGTCGCTGAAACTGGATTCCTTGCCCCTATAATATACATAACTTTTGTTACCAGTGTGTTATTATTTTTTGAGATAAATGCAAAAATAGTCACAAATTTATCAAGGGGTGTAGTACCACCTTAAACATAGTAATTGAACATTAAGCTATTTGAAAGAGCTAAAATGCAATTGAATACCTGAATACAACAATGGTCCGAGTCCATTTTGGAAATTTGTCTTTGTCGTCTCAAATGAAACAGAAGATGATGTTTCTTCTAAAAGAAACTACCAGAATTATCATAATCATATATTTGGTTAGGATATACTAATGGATTGCTTTCAAAGAATCGTCATCTTTGGTTTTGTTTCATACGGCAAAGACAAATTTCCGAAATGGACTTGGGTCATTGTCGCATTCAGGTATTAAATTTGACTATTATTTTAAAATAAATAATTCGTAAAATGTTTTGAGGAATTTCATTCAACCTAAAAGATTAAAGAATCCATACCATTCAAAGTATTAAGTTTGTATTAGCATATTTTATTATATATATATAAAATGTGTAAAGTATATTACACTGAATGAAGAATGAAGAGATGCATAGTATTTTCAATGTATCCTAATAATTATATTTGTATAAAAAACAAACTGGTCTATAATGCAGTAATTATACTGTTGACTCAGTGGAAGATATCATACAACTCTTGTTGAATATATTATCAGATTTTTTAAATTCATTTTTTTTTTGTTGTAATTTATAAAACATACATAAATACAAGAATTCTTTTATGAAGCTGAACGAGTCTTCTATGAATGAATTGTATCATAATTCTAAATATTTGTATATGTGTGCTGTTGTACATGTGTATCTATGTTATACTTCACCTCTCCTCAACCGAGAGAGAGCTGACCGTCAAAAGCATTTTATGTTCATTTGTTTGGATCCATTTATTTTTGTGGTGAAACTTGAACCTCATCACCAAATGATTTGGGTTCCAATTTATTGGTGGATTTTTGTGTGAAAATGACAATTAAAGAAACATGACTGATCAGATTACAATCTGAAACTATTGTATACCTTGTGTCTTGTCATTTTATTATTGCGTTTTATTACTTATTTTTTGTAATAGTAAATATAAAATAGACATGGATTTTTGCAGCGTTAAGGGGAAGGAAGGGTCATTACAGGTGGGGAATTTGTAGACATTGTTTTGTATTGTATCTTTAAAATTAATGATAAGTACATAAAAGTATGCATTTTCAGAAAGGAAATAATCAGATTCCTTACAAAATGAGCAGTTTTTGAGAAAAGTACCAAATTTTATCAACTTTTTGCGTCCACCATGATAACAAGTTGCCCTTAAATTTCAAATCAACAAAAAACACATTTATGTTGCAAAGACACACAACTAGTTGTTCGCTTTTGCTCGGGCCCCTGGGACCAGTGTTCGAAATAAGCACTTATCCTCTTGTCCTCTTGTCCAAAAATCACTGGGGACAACCATATTGAGCTAAGTACTTATCCCCTGGACAACCACTATATTTTACCTCCAAAAGGATGACACATTTTGGGGACAACCAAAATGTAGTGAGGACAAGCAGAATTTATGCTTTAGTTATCCTCAGGATAACCTCCATATTTTCCTTATTTCGGACACTGCCTGGGACCACAGTACATAATATTTTACTTCTGTTCCCAAAACTAATCCCAAAAGCAAAAATGGTGAGAACATTACCTTTTAATGGAATCTTTGAGCAAGAGCTAAACTGTCCCACAGAAGCATGATAACACCCGGGGTCAAACATTGAATTTCTAGTTCTAAATGTCTTCCAATGCCTTTATTTCTTCTCAAATATGTAACAAAATCAGTAATAAATGAAAGTTGCTATTTATATTGAAAAAATGGCGCCTTTTGGTGACAAATCGAATGGGAAAAATAAAAAAGGTCTTTAATAATAATAAGCATCATTTATTAAGCGCCTTTTCATGTGCAAAGCGCTTTACAATACAATTCAGTGGCGTGTCCAGGGGGGAGCTTTGGGTGCTGAAGCCCCCGCACTTTGTTAAAAATCATGTAAAATCAGCCGTTTTTTGGCGATTTTAGCCATCAAGCCCCCCACATAAATCTGAAAGAGGGGCTGAGCCCCCCGCAGGAAAAGATCCTGGACACGCCGGTGCAATACATCATAAAATCAACAAAAATAGCATTACAATGGCAAGAAAAAATAAACCCAACAATTTAGCAAGAAATACGATAAAAAGTTTAAAATACTTAGCGAGACCAGCTCATTAATTAAAAGAGCAGGAAATCATACAATTTTTTTGGGCAGGGTTTACTTTAATGCACAAAACACGCGTTCACGCACTTTGCAGACCCCTTCAAATCCCGGAGTTCAAAGTCAACGGGTACAAAATCTTGAAAACGTACACGTTCAAATATTACAAGATTTGAATATAGAAACACCCAATATTGTTAAAAACGGTTTTCCAAAATAAAAAATATACCCCTTGGGCAATGTTTTGGACCCAGAGTAAAAATTCACATTGAAAGGGTCAAACAAATTTGAAAATACCCCTTCAGCAAAATGTTTAAAGTATACCCTATTTGGGTGACAGAGCATGTATGCCCGGGATGTATGCATGACACTTCAACAAGTCTGTAGCGAGGGGAGGGGTGGCTAAAATGGACTTTTGGGGGATAATTTGAATGGTTAGTAACATCAAAAATTGGTCCCTTTAATAATTTGTCTTCATAATTTGTACCTGCTTTAATATCTTTGGTACATTTTGCCAGTGGGGGCACCAAGAATTTTTTTCAGGGGGGCATTGAGGGGCAAAGTGAATTTCAGGGGGGACAAAATCAACAAATTTTGCGCAAAAATGCCGAAATATTTGTTATTTTGGGTTTTTACTGGGGGAAACAGGGGGTAAGCTGGGCCCCATCCCCCCTTTCCCGTGGCACCGCCACTGCATTTTCCCTAAAAAAGGATACGTGAGCTGTAGCATGGGTCTTCCATCCTAGCCTGTAAGTCCAAGTGTTTTCTCATTGCATGCCTTACTTTGATACCATAAAAACCCCACTTTTTGTGGCAATTTTGCATAAAATTTCCTTTGTGAAATTCACTTTGCCCCTAATGCCCCCCCCCAAAAAATCCTGGGCGTAGCCACTGCCAATGTCCATTCTTCAAGAATCCTTCGGCCAGCAGCTACTTTCGAGAAATTTCCCCCTTGTCTTCAGGTTCTGTAAAGTGTGCCGAGGCTTGTGGATCAGCGTCTAGAGGCGTTGTGCCTGTGCGTAGCGCACTATAAATCACTGCGCTTTTTTTTTTATAGCATATGAAAAAGACTAGTGTTTTGTTTTTGTTTTTTAATTTTTGTGAATTTGTTTTTTCAATGAACCAAATTTGGCATGGGAATCAAAACAAAAGCCACCCACTCTAAAGGGATACCAAGTGAAATTACTCGCCATTATTTTGTTCATTTTTTTGAAGGAGTTCATTCCCAAAGGATGCCCACGTGCACTTGTATGATACCCTAGAAATGTCCCAATATCAATACTTTGGGCTAGAACTAAACACAAGTGATATGATCTGTGAAAACCCCTTCATCATATCCTGTTATCCTAAAGATAATAATGACTAGAACTCTTTTATCAATTTCTTTATTTTTCTCAATCCTTCTTTGTCACAGCTGAAAACAGTTCTAAAAAGAGTTCTAAATTTTCATGTTTTTTTGTCTAGAGAGGCAAGGGGGCTGACATGCCCTGGGTGCCGAATTGACCAATTCAGCATTGATTCTGGGCTCGGCCTCCAAGCAATAAAAGTCATTTTTCCGTGCTTTGTGAGCATTTCAGCACAATATCATTTGAAAGATCAATTTAAGACCGATATTTAACTTCATTATAGCCAAAATTAATTAGTGGTAGGGACTATTTGTCATAAATTTGTATTATTCAAGCTTTATTTTCAGCAAGCTGTGCTATAAATATTAGGCTATAAATATATTAAATATAATTATCTAATGTCTAGTAAGTAGCACAGTGAGTAAGTAGACAATAATGCATTTGGCTTTCTTAAAAAAATTAGGGCTTGTAAAATTCAAATGCTTTGTTTTATAAGGAAAAATTGTGTTATGTCAAGCAAACCATCAAGATTCACTGGTTTGGAGTGGTGTTTTTGTCTTAAATGGGCACTTTGAATTATTGTTTGAGCAGATAGACAAAAATAATTATATTGGCATTATGATATTGGTTCATTTGACATTATGCTTAATATTATTTACGCTAAATTGCTAACCTTTACTTTTACAAAATATAGAGAATTTGACAATTCTATTACTAAATACTAAATTTAATATGACCAAATGTAGATGATAGATATAATTACACATGGGATGTTGTTGAAATATTGTAATACTCCAGCAGGTCCCAGCAAACACAAAATGTTTTTGATATTAGTTTAGAAAAACTTGGCAGATAATGTTTAAATGTTAGGTTATAAAGGGACAGGGTATAAAGGGTATAAAACGTTTTCATAACATTCAAAAATATTTTTGAAAACTTAATGCAAATTATTCCAAGATAATATTATGTAAGTGTTGACAGAATATTTTGCGATGGATGTTTGCAAAAAAATATTTTATAATAACATTTTGATAACATTTTAAAAATGTTGTTGTAGTATATTTTCAGACAAAGTTTTCATAACATTTATAAAACCCGATATTTAATGTTATTCAAATGTTTTTATTTATCAAACCCAAAACCCAAAATATATAATGTAACCTTTTAAAATGTTTTAAACATGTTTTGTGTTTACTGGGGTGAAGTTTTAAGACTAGCCAGTACAGCTGTCTGCTGGGATTTTGCCACATTTTCAACTGTTATTTATACAATAATGACATTGGAATCAAATAATCAATTTATAGTCCCCACCAATCCTAAAAATTATTTAACATGAATCAAGGACTTCATTTTCATTTGCCTGGTGGATCAAATCATGATAGCATTTAGGTAAAATATCTTATAAAACCAAACAATAATTTCATCTGTTTAATAAACCAGCTTCATTTGATTTCCCCCACTCAGTGATGTCCATACCTATGACGCATGCATTAAGTGTGCGTACACTATTAATGTGCCATTTTTAGATGCGCACTCACACACCAGTAGATGAATGAGTTATAATACACAAGTTAATGAACTCTCTTCACGCGGATGTCGACTGCAGACGACAAGTTTCAATTTTTTTTAATTCAACAATTTCAGAAATATAAATTTTCATGACCATATTTGGAACCAGCATGAAAAATGCATTAAAATGAGTACAAACAAGCCTAGTATTGGTTCAGTAGTTCTTAACATAAGTACAGTTCTTAGGAAATTATTTCAACACTTGAACTTTTTCCGTTGAAGCGCATAGCTAGCACGCGGAGCGTTAACAGTGCATCTTTTGAATTGCACTAACCTCACTGTCCTAAGGCTAAGTAAGAATCTTTCTATTTCTAATGTTCTCTCTTATATAACCACTTAACAATGCATGGCAAAAAAAGTTTTAAAAGTTGTCTTGACAATCAAGTTGAACTTTAAAGGGCATCACACTCTTTACAGGCTTTGTGGTTGCTTCATGAAGATAATATGGAGCTCAGAAATGTGCATGAGTTTTTGCTAAGTTTTTTCCCCAGGTTTTTCATATATATTTAAAGAACAAGGTAAGTGCTATTTGTTTTTTAATTACATATTTTGAACTTGAATTATCAGCAATGCATGTGTTACTTTTAACCCTAGGCTGTGGAAGCAAAAACATTAAAATTTAGAGGGGTTGGGCAGTGGCATCATATTTTTTTTTTTTTTTACAGGGGGGCATGACCATAATGGGGAAGGGCAGCACCGGATCTGATAAGGGGTGGCACAAGCCATTTTTGCTCCCCTCACAGTTTCTATAAATCTTTTTGGCCTATTCAGTGATTTGCTCTTGCAAAAACTTGAACAAATCATCAAATCAGTTTTTTTGCACCTTGACCTATACTTCACTTTTAAGCAGTTTAACACAATTTTTTTTAAAAACTTGCTGGGATCACTGAATGGGCCTTTATATCAGAAGAGAATATAAAAGGATCGACCTGAGACCAAAGCAAATATGACAAGTTTTTCAATGTGATGATTTACACCTGACATTTGACTGTATAGATGACATTAAAAGTTGTTTAATAATTCATTGTACTGCTATATCCTATATTACGCAATTAACACAAAAGACTAATGCAGTGACGTAAATGCCACATGTTAAGGATTTATTTTAAGCTATTTTAGATGTTCTGTCACATAAGTGCACAGAAATGCACACAATACAATGCAAAAAAGAAGGAAATTGTTAAAAATACTGAGGTAGCACACTACTTTTTTCAAGTCATTGAACTCTACAGGCATTAAAGCTATGAGTAATTAGAATTGTTGGAAATATACTGCTCATGTGGAGGTTACTGCTAACTTGGAGGTATAGACGTACACTGTAAATCTAATGTGTTTGGGTTCTAAATGTTTAGCCTTGACACTTTTTAAACATATGCTGTATACACACTTTTTTAAACACATAAACACATAAAGTATTTAGGAATATCTGTAATATTGTTTTCCATATTTTCACAAAATGATTGGAATTTTGGGAAATCCCTACTCCTAAACATCACAAATCCAAAATAAAATCAACACCCTCTCTTTGGTTTACAAGTTATCGGACTTTGAATTTGTATCTAAACACATCCTAAACACTTATACCCCATCCTAAACACCATGCTTAGCTTGTGTATGTTAAGGTATCAAACATCAACCTGTATATAACCTAAACACAAGCTAAACAGTGATATGATTGATGTTTGATATCTAAACACATTGTTTCGCTAAATGGTACAGCTGTAACACTTTTTAAACATGTTAGGCGTTTAGCCAAATTGCTATTATTATCTACATGTACCTTTTCAGAAAAAAGAGTTCATGTTTTGAAACCTATTCTCCTACATATCACAATTCCAAAATAAAATCAACACCATCCCTTTGATTTACAAGTTATCACACTTTGAATTTGTATCTAAACGCATCCTAAACACTTAGGGGCTGTGCAATATGAACCCTGGGGGAGGGTACAATTGGGGGGGCAAGACATTTTTAGCGAGCGCGAAAGGGGGCAAGCAATTTTGGCAAGCCAATTCTTGGGCGCCTTTTAAATAAAATCCTCTAAAAAGGCTTAGGAAAACAGTACGGAAACGCTTAAATATGCAAATTTTCCTGCTCGCTGCCCTCACAACATGTGTATAGACCATTTAAGGTTTGCAATTTGGCATGTTCAAGGGGGGCAAAGATTTTTTTGGCGGGCGAGAGGGGGCAAGCGATTTTTGGCGGGCGAGAGAGGGGGAAGCGATTTTTGGCTCATAATTATTGCACAGCCCCTTATATCCATCCTAAATACTCTAAATGAGGGGTATACAGTACAATGTAGCTGCTTTGGACAAGAAAAAGTTGACAATTTTGACTTGTTATATCAAAATCACCACATGAAATGGCGGTCCTTAGTTGGGTTCGTCCTGTGTATTTAAACATATCAAAAAACAAAGTCTGCACTTCTTTGAGTAGCAATAACACCATGTTAAACCGCCTAAATAATCAGTGGGGTTTCTTTCACTTTACCTTGTCATTTGGCTTAAAATGGACAGAAACCCTTGTTATTACTGAATTATCTACATTATGGCTTTAACGCTTAATAAGGATATTTTCGTGCAAAAACTTGACAAAGTATGATATTTGAACCGAATTTGAACCAGGGATTTTGATGGCTATAGTGGCAAGTGGGAGAAAATTTTTAAGAGCCTAAGGATTGACTACCCTGTGACTTTTGAGATTTACCTTGTTTGCATTGTTTTTTCTCAGTCTGTGTTTGTCTGTTTGGAAAGGAAAGTGACCCTCTTCAACACATCCATGTAGTTGCCTGATTCACTGCATGGTCTATGGCCTAGGGATTGATTGTTCCTTCTCTGAAGTAGACATGTAAATGTCTGTCCGCACTTTGTATGCACCCAGGGCCCTTATCTTTGTCAGGCTATTCTGAATAACAACCAATTCTTATTCCACATATCCTTAATTTTTAAGCTGAAGGCAAGTTTACCCCTCCCTGGGACCCTTCCCTGACTATATCAAATTGCTGTGTATCTTTTGATTTTTGTACATATGATATGCCAACATACCCAACCTCTTCAGGTATAATAATGAAAACATGGCAATGTTGTATAGAGAGGGAAAGGTTTATTATCTTGTGACAGAGATGCGGACATGCAGCCATCCTTAAGTTTTGAGATGTTTTCTCAAAATATCAAGAGCTATCTCAAGAACCACTGAACCATTACTAGTCTTGTTTGTACCAGGCAAGTAGCAAGGTGACAAAAAATGGGGCGCCCAAAGTTACGATCCCTGAGTGAGCAAAGCTGCAAGAAAGTGCAAAAAGAACAAAAAAGTGCCCCCGTGAGTGTGATAAGTCTTACTACCCCTCTTGACCTCTCCCCCCCTCCCGGATGCTGGCCACCTGATATTTAATATTTGAATGCCATTTTTGTACTTTTTAGCCCATTTTTAACAAGTTTCATTAAATTTTACCCCCCTTGAAAGTGGCCTTTCCCCCTCCCCCTTTGCACTCACTCTGTAAAAGTCCTCATTACGTCACTGCCTGTATGGATGAAATAGAATTCTAACTTTTACCCAGGGTAGTCTAATATTCTCCGCCCCAATCACTTCAGCTTTGTCAGTAATGAAAATTCTTACTACATCATCTCTTAATAGCTCTGTAATGACGACCACCGATTAGTTTGCGTACTATTAACTAAAAATATACTTATTTTTATGAATGGAATTTGATTTTGATATTAACCTTGACATTTGCCTTTTTAATGGACTCCTGACAAAGTCTGTTTTCACTTTGGTATTTATATCATCAATTTGAAAATCAATTGTCAGTTTCAATCAAAAATTACAGGAAAGTAAATTTAGTAATACTTTTGATGACGTGAACAACTAATGCCTCCATTGTACGTAATCAATGAATGCTATTTCTGCTTAACCTTACTAAGGTTGATCTTCAAGAATGATCATGCTTAGCTGGTGTCTGTTGCCTGTAGCACAAGGGAGAATATCATGATAATAGTGGGTGTTAAAATTAATGCTGCTGCTGCTTTGTATGAAGTATGGGAGCTTATGGGCAGCTAGTGTTCTTTGTATATTGTATGCAAAATAATACTGGGCATGTTTGTGTATGTAACTTTGCAAATAGCTGATACAGTGGCGGCACCAGGGGGGCATGGAGGGCAAATGCTCCCAGTCAGAACTCTTGCCCCTCCTGTTGCCCCGAAAACCCAAAATTACGAACATTTTCATTTTTTGCGGCAATTTTCACATTGCCCCCCCCTGAAAAAAATTCCTGGCACCACCACTGAGCTGATGAAGTGTAAATGCACGTGTCTGGTGTATGGGTAATGTGTGTGGACATAGTAAAGCAAAACAAAAATTGTTGAATTGGCTTACCCCGACTGACCTTAAAAATAATGTTGACCCTAGACTTTTTTTTATAAAAAAAAAAAAATTTAATTTAAAATTATTTTTTTAAAATGTAGTCTACAAAAGAAAATTCCTGCTTCCTTATTTTTGTTCAGTCCAGGTCGTTACGCCATTCATGTACAATAATTTTTTGCCTTAAGTGTGGGGCCGGGTGTGTGTGTGGGGGGGTGGTGGTGGTGTGTAAGTAGGGATGCTTTTGTAAAGAACTGAGGACACTCACATGACAATAGCAGAGCAACAGAGGACACCCTGCAACCGAGCATGTCCACAGTTTCCTTTATCTACCAGCATGTTGCAAACAACACAATTATATATGCATTAAAAGACAATGTCTTGTTTGCTGGTGTGTAGGGTCATGTCTCAGACTCATTTGGATAGTAAAAATTTCAATGGGTCCACGGTTTGGAGCCTAGCTTTGGGTGTGCTACATGTATGTCCTAAGTTAGAACTAGAAAAGCAGGCAGCGGTTTTTGACGCAAGGGGTCGCTTGGGATGCCTCCACCATGGTTGGTTGCAATAGGACTAGAACTGTTCATATGAGACCAAATTTTAACCAAGAGTCTTACATATTGGTATTTTACAAGATGACCTTTGACCTCAGCATATGACCTTTGACACTACCAATAGATGTGGCATTACAATAAGTTACAATAGAGCGAGTGACAAACTCTAATGAGCTGTGACCATGGTGACATCATCACCCAATTTATCGCTGTCATAGTGCACGTTAGTTACCATTGGTTACTGCTTTAAGCCTGGGCTCATATACCTGTTCTGAATTTTGATATGCCATAGGCTTTGTGTTGTGATCATTTCGATCAGTGGTTCGTAACAAAGAAAGCGTGATCCAGTTGACCTAGCAATGGCCATATTCTAACGTGCACTACGACAGCGAATAACCACTTTCCTTGCTCCGCAGTGTATCGAGAACTTGCCCTTTATTATGCTAAATAGCTTTCCCAATTTTATGTGTTGAAGGCCACACTCTCTATACTTTAAAACATCAAAAGAGAAGATACCTATTATCTGTGTCAAAAAATGACACAAAATTTCTAGTGCACTTGTGTATAATAGTTGCGTAATATGGTTTACCAAATATGGGCATTATAGTGGTATATTTATGAATATTGCATGGTACGTGAAGGCAAAATACCCAAATTGGTATCTGGACTACGGAAGGACAGAATTTGGACATTGCAAAAACAGTATGCCTCACGGTGAAGGCATTAAAGTCTTCTTTGCAGATCTTATTACAATTAGGGTACATGCATGCATATCATTAAGCCTTTAATATGCCTGGACCAGGCATGGCTCCTGGTCCTATAGTTTGCAGTGTAAAATATTGGACACACCAGGAGCCAAAACTTGGCAACCATGGGGTAAAAAAGCCCAGCTCCTGCTTATAATATGTGACACGATCTGGTCCATGGGGGCCAAAGGCGGCAAATTTGAAACTGAGATAAAGGTAAAAATATGAAGTAATTAAAAAACAATAAAATACATCAAAAAATAGACATCAAAAACCTCCATAACCAATAATGCTAGACCTTTGGTGTTTTCAGTAAATGATAGCCTGCAGTATATATGTAGGCCTATAATGTAATAATTACAGCAACTCAAATTTCAAAAAACCCTCCTTTGGCCCCCATGGACCAGATCGTGTCACATAATAAGCTTGCATGTCATGTGCGTCAGTTTGGTGGCAAGCTTTTCTGGCAAAGACGCAACAAAGATTCAGGCAATAACGCATGTCCTATTACGCCATTGATGATTTTATCTTAATTCTATTCAAGAAGAGATCTGTACTTGACACTTATGTAATGGCAATATCTGATGTTCAAAACAATGCCTTGAAGGACATGGAGGAGTACTAGTGCTTCAACAAGTGAGCTCTCAGAGTAAACAACAAAGTCAAGGTTACGTTTACTACTACTGCTTTTACTACAGGCAATAGCACATATTTTTAGCACTAAAAGCGATAAACAATTGTCATCAGTTGCGTAGACTGGCCCCCAGTCTCGGTTCGGTTCCATCTCTGGATAATGTAACAATAAATAATTACGTAATGCCCTATGAAAAAAATGCCAACTCCCCCCCCCCTTATTTTCTTCAATGCCAAAACCCATTCCTCTTCATCCACAAATCGGCGCCACTAATTACACCCACCACAGTCAACCATGCAGCAATATAGAAATACAATCGTATTATAAGTGAACGCGAAAGTCCATTGAGCGCTGATTCCGAGACTGGTCCAATCTGTTAGAGATATCACTTCCAAATATTCGTTCAACGAAGCACGGTGATTCCGATGTCAATTCGAAAGCCCGCCCCAGTTTCAATTCAAATATGGTAGCACAAAGCTATGCCGCGGGATGTGGCGAAGATCGGATGGGACACTTGTCAACAACTGAGAGGTATTGAGCTCAAGTGGCACGCGTCTGATAGACCCATGGTGCAGCGCAATAATAAAAGGCAACCACTGACTCGGACTTAGGCCTATTGTCCATATTAAGTGCGTACATTATCGCGTGCGGTTTGCAAATGTTTGCACATTATTTAGCTAGGAAGCCTTTTCAAATATCCCAGCGCTGCCAAGCTGCGTTGATTGGTCGGATACAATATCGTTGTTTAGTCGCTACACAAGCGTTAATGTAGTGAAAACATGGACGTGGTATATAGAAAGATTGCGTGACTCCAAATCCGTAAAAGTGAACTTCCAGCAGTTTGTGGGAGCTGGAAGTCAAATTGCCTACAGACTGGGAGGGTCCGTGTATTGGGTTGATTTTTAATGCTATGTAATCTACATTACCAGTCGTTCTCCACGGACCCGAGGTAGGGTCTATCAGTTGCGTAGCTTAATGATTACGATGATAAATTGTGTTTGCATCATCAGCAAAACAGTTATAAGAAAGGCATCTCTTTGAAAAAGTTAACATTTACTCAAAGTTCAAAACGAATGTTTGTGTTTTGTGACGTCTAACAATGACGAGAAGGAGAGGGTGGTAAATGGTAATTTATTATATCACATTTTCAGTTCTTTTTTGGTACTTTTCAATTAAAATATTTTGCTACATTTGTTTGCTTTCAGCTGATGAAACACTTTATAAAATGTCATGAATTATTCTTTATTACTTGATAGTACTTTGGTATTTCAAAATAAATGAATTTTATAGTTATTATTGTCTTCATGGAAGATTGGTAAATCATTAACCTTTTAAAAAGTATATCCAACTTTGATATTTATACCATTCACCGTTATTGAATAGTTACATTACAGTTTTTAACTATCTTTACAATGCAAACAAGAACTTTACACAGCTTATACAAAATATAATAATAAGATTTAGTTATATAATTGTCATCATGTAAGATTGATAATTCATTTTCTGTTAAAGAATCATATCCTCTCAGTTATTGAATGCTTAACAATACAAAAAAACTTTCTTTGTAAATTGCCATTCAAAGACACTGGAAAACAAAGAAAAATATAATACAGGATAGTACTTTGGTATTTTAAAAGTTTCAGTTTATACAAAATAAAATAATTTAAAATTTCAAACTGCCCCTATGAAGCTCAAACTTGGTCGGTGGATGGGACTTGGAATAACAAATAAAAGTTTCCACAATGACCTTTTTTGTCAGACCTACGGTTAAGAGGTCATAGGTCAAGAAAGGTAACAATTTCAAATTGCCCCTATGGAGCTCAAACTTGGTGGGTGGGTGGACCTTGGACTAACAAACAAAAGTTTCCACGGTGACCTTTTCATCATAACTACGATTAAGAGGTCATAGGTCAAGAAAGGTAACAAATTCAAATTACTCCTATGGAGCTCAAACTTGGTGGGTGGGTGGACCTTGGACTAACAAACAAAAGTTTCCACGGTGACCTTTTAGTCATACCTACGGTTAAGAGGACATAGGTCAAGAAAGTTCACAATTTCAAATTGCTCCTATAGAGCTCAAACTTGGTGGGTGGGTGGACCTTGGACTAACAAACAAAAGTTTCCACGGTGACATTTTCGTCATACCTACGGTTAAGAGGTCATACCTGTAGGTCAAGAAAGGTGAATTTCAAATTGCTCCCATTGAGCTCAAACTTGGTGGGTGTGTGGACCTTGGACTAACACACAAAAAGTTTCCACGATTACCTTTTTGTCAGACCCTACGGTTAAGAGGTCATAGGTCAAGAAAGGTCAAAATTTCAAATTGCCCCTCTGGAGCTCAAACTTGGTGGGTGGGTGCACCTTGGACTAACAAACAAAAGATTCCACGGTGATCTTTTTTTCAGACCTACGTTTAAGAGGTCAAAGGTCAAGAGGTCAATCCCAAATGCCACCGATACCTATGCTCAAGCCCTGGTTAGATTATGACACAGTTCTGCAGTGTAGCTGAGTTTGAATTGGCTCGAGGAACATGACATGTGGCCACTTGAGCCCGCCTAAAGCCAGGGTGGGTCTGTCCCGGGGGTCTGTCACATAAGCACTGTGCTGAGTGTTAAGCCAATGATCATGATCACACCCATATTTGCCGTATTTGTCAAAGCCAGTATCCTGAACTTGAAAAATAAAATTGAAAACAATACAAAGAAAAAAATGTGTATCTGTTGTTGTTTTCAATAAAATAATCATGTAAAAAGTCTGATTAAGTTTGTAATAAACAGACAAAACACAGAAAGCTACATGAAAACATAAAAACATGGAAAGTGACATATTGATAAAATGGAATTTCAAATGTAGAACATGGAAAACTTATGGCTTTACATTGTTCCCCAAAAGGCAAAGAGTCTTGATAAAAAATTATTTTTGTTAAAATAATTTCAAAATGCTGTCACAAAGCGATGTATACATGATCGTCACTGTATGTTAAGTGCATGTACTTTTAAATGTATCCAAATTGGAATAGTATAAATGTGCATATGGCAGTAATTGCATTTTAATCCCTCTTTTACACAAGGCCTCAGAAAGGTGATTTTGAGTT
This sequence comes from Amphiura filiformis, assembly GCF_039555335.1. Taxonomy (NCBI): domain Eukaryota; kingdom Metazoa; phylum Echinodermata; class Ophiuroidea; order Amphilepidida; family Amphiuridae; genus Amphiura; species Amphiura filiformis. The sequence goes on along the minus strand of NC_092632.1, from coordinate 74,272,152 downwards.
TCCCCTCCACTTGAATTCACTGTGATTTTCCAAAAATAATAAAAATAAAAACTGGTCATTTTTGCACAAAAAAAATGAATGTCCTAGATCCTATAGACCCAGTTTGTGTTTTAAACTCATGTTTGGTCATACAGAGTGTATCAAAATGTTTGGTACCCATCAGATTTGATGTTTATTGGCAAGCATGCTTCTTCAATATGCAACATTGGATTCTCTTGAAATGCCGATGATTTATAGTTTGATGACCTTACATAACATTCATCTACAAATAAGGTAGCTCCAAATACGTTTTGTTGTAGTAGTCTTGTCCATAATCACTGGAAACTGATGGGTACCAATCATTTTGATACACCTTGTATAATGAAAGTCACAAAAATAATGAATAAGTTACCTCACTTGTTTTCAGAAATTATGTGATGTGAAACTCAAGATCGACTTTCGGAGGCCTACAACATAAAAATTGAAACAATTCAATGGGAATTTAGATTCACAAACTATACATTTAGTTTGAATGCGTTGAATATTAACCTTTTTGATATTCCCCTATTTTGACGTATCAAGTACAGAATCAACAGCAATATTTTGACAGATATATTGATTTCCTGTCCAAGAACACACTGTTCAATTTTGCAAATATGTTCCCACTTTATTGAACAAATTTATTGCAAGGATTTTGTGTTGAAAAACACTCTATTTTTAGATTTTACAGACAGTAAATATTTGCGATCCGACTTGAAAATATACCCCTTTTTTCTTGGAATTTAGAAGGATTATGTACACATAGTCAATATTGAGTTGAAGCCCGGACTTGTTACCTTTACTGCAAACTCTTGCCTTTTAAAGCCATATTGTAACATTTCCATAAGAAATACATCATCATCAGTCGGCTGCGGAGCAGGCGACTACAAGCTTTCTCCAACTATTGCGATCTTGGGCAAGCGAAGCAATTTTGTTTTGGCTGCAGCATCCCTTCAGTATCTCTCAGGAGGTGCTGGACATACTGTAAGTACAGTAAATACAATTGTATTTCATTTCCACAAAATGTTAGTTTTCAATGTCATATATATGACCTTTTTAATTATGAACCGAACAAATGAGGCAATAGAAAGGAAATTTGTATTTAATACCAGTACATATGTTGCCAATGGGTGTCAATATCTCCATCACGCCTGAAGTTGGTCCTTTTGAAGTGATATAACCTTCTCGCACGCCATGAAGATACAATATTATGAACTTGCAGTGTACAAATTAAGTGGTAATCCGGTAGTCCTGACCCCCAGATTTGCCGACGGATAACCAGAAATTCACTGCAGGTTATCCGTCGGACACCCACACTTTTTTCACCTTCATGCAGTATAAAAATGATTTAGTCCCGATATTTTATTAAGCTTACGAAAAATCACATTGCTTTCCAGTTCTGTCTAGTCTTCGTACTCCTCAAAGCTTTCAAGTTTCAAACCACCACATCCCCACATAATTAGTTAGGGCTTGAGTGTGCGCTGTGTGGCCTTCTTTCAGTCCAAACTAGTACTGTGGCTTTGTGGGCGCAATAGCGGCGCCTGTGATGATGATGAGGCTTTGACATCAGCCAAAAACTTAAATTTTAGAATCTAAATGACACTGGATTTTGTATTGATTTGTGTCTTTTCTTTTATTTTGAGTACTTATTATTAGTAGTTATGATATTTTATTAAATCCCAATTTTGGCGGATATATACGGATTACCAAAAACTCTGGCGGATGACCAGATTTCATGACCTGGTCATCCGCAGGATAACCAGATTTTTTTTCTTAATTTGTACACTGTGAACTTGTATAAGCATTTGACTAATGTTAAACGACAAACTGTTGCTTTATTCAAAATCTCAGATTTTATCACAACTACAGCACCTAAAGCCTTGATTTTTGCAGGGTAAAGTATGTTACAATCTTGTAAAATTCAGAATTTTGAAAACAAAATGAGAGCACCATCCTCAGCAAATGTTACAATATGCCTTGAAACAAAATTCCCAATTTTTTGCACATTATAGGAAGGTTAACACAAAATAGTATACACATGTTCACTTTGCAGTTTTATTTGAGATGTAACTTTATTCGCATGACAGTTTTGTTTGAAAGATAACATTACCAGGGCAGTTTTATTTGAGAAGTAACTTTATTCACATGGCAGTTTTATATGAAAGATAAAATTACCTTGTGTTCACGTCATCACATGGCAGTTTTATTTGAGATATAACTTTTAACAATGTACTCACATTCCAGTTAATTTGAAAAATAAATTACCATGTGTTTTCACATGACAGTTTTATTTTGGATGCAACTTGTTACCATGTGCTCATAATGCAGTTTTATTTGAGATGTAACTTATTCTAGACTTGTGCATTAAGCAAGATAACCTACAAGTTGCATCAAAAACTGGTTCCCCATAGATTTTTGGTGTTTTTGAAATTTCTGCCTCTTTCAAACCCACCATTGGATCCATTTGAAATGATCAGAATATAAAGTGTATGTAGTATAAATCCTGGTCGCTATAAGTGAATCCAATGGTGCGCTTGGAAGAGGCACGCTTTTTTAATAATACCAAAAAATCACTTTGATACAGCTTGTATGCACCTTCAAGGAACAAATTTACTTGGTATTCCTAGTTACACATCTACACTTTTCAATAAAACACAATCATCAAATAACACACCTTACATGTTTTTGATAAACATATTTGTTACCCATTCTAGGAATCATGAGTAGCTAAGTGAAGCATTGGCTGGTCATTTAGTAATAACCCCAGATGTATATAATCTTCATGTATATCTTCATCATGCCCACACATATTTATTTATTTAAACTTTCTTCAAGCAGGGTAGCCCCTTCAATGACGAAACAACTTTTATACCCTATTTGGTAGTCCCCTGCCAACTTAGTCCCACACTGGCAATCGCCATGGGAACCCAAACAAATATAAGAACCCATTCTCCAGGAAATTACTCCTCCAAAATAACATAAATCTCACCTGGTCTCATTACAGTTTTATTTTGAGATGTAACTTTGAAGCACACTCTTTCCCTCCTCCCGGTTCCTCCTATGTCATACAAGTATCATGGTTACCCACTTTTGCAGTTTCACAATATAAATTGTACTCTCATTTTCAGTCATATAAACCTACACAAAATACAATATTCACATACACCTCCCTCAGAATAATATTTCTTGTATCAGACGTTTTTTTTTGTTATGCATTCCAAGAACTATGAGTGACGCATTGGCTGGCCATTTAGTGCATGTAACACCCAGATGAATACAATCTTTGCCCCATATCTCCATTATGCCCACACATAAGCTTCCTTAAACATTGTAAAGAGGAGTAAATTCTGATGGGGCCGATAAAAGTACAATGAGAAAAAAAGAAAGAAGTCTCTGATGAATGGATAAATGTTTATTTTTTCCTTTTCTTTGCTGAGCCATCTAAAATCATGTGAATGTGCCTACATGTTTTATTTTGCTTACCAACTTAGTTTGGACCAACTGGTTGATTTATACTAGCCCATATTGAATTCTTTATAGGATGCTTAAATTTGAATCCTGACAAAAAGACGTTTTCAATTTACATGGAGCAAGCAATGACAGTGAAAATTGCTTCCATCTGAATAAAACTATACTAAAATGAAAAAAATACAATTTTAAGATTTATTTTAAGCAAAATACATTTTTAGCAGCTGTAAGAAAACTCACAGGTAAATATTGTTTTAAATGTTTGGTCAAAGGTGCTTATGAATTTGACATAAAATATCATCATAAGAACCACTGTCTCATAAAGTGCTGAATTGATGAACGATACTACCTGATCTGCATATGTAAGGGACTGGTCATTTTTTATGCTGCGGGAATAATTTTAACGTTCCCCTTTTGCTTCCATTCAAACATGTTATGAAATTTCTCCATTTATAATTTCACATTCCCCGAAAATGCCCATTTCCTCACGGCATAAATAATGAACTCTCCCTAAACCCTTACTGATAGCACCAGTTGAAGATGTTAAAGTTTTTTAAATTGTATTTACAAATGTAAAATGTAGCACTAAGCATTTTTACATATGGTTGGCAGCAGTGGCGTAGATTTTTTTTTGACATTGGGGTGATGGGGTTGGGGAAAATTTCTTGAAGTATGCAGCACCTTTTGGCAACAGAATAAGTGTATGATAAAATTTGGCATATTGAAGCTAAATTGGCTTCAAATATGGTGCAAAAGTGGAATAAATTGGCTAAAATGGCCAAATATGAGGTTAATTTGGTTAGAGACCCACATACAGGCATCAACAAGGGGGATGATTGTATGGACCACCCCCCCCCCCATCAAAATATTGGGGGAATCCCCCAGGATTTACGCCTATTGTTGACAGCGACTTCAAGGTGAGTTGGATGACAGGAGCAATATTAATACAATTAAATAGTCATTTAACTAAAAAGGTGCAGTGTATTTCTCGATATGAATATATCAGTGATCATATAGCCAGTGAGTCTAGGAAGCCAATAATCACATTTATACATCCATAGATCTTGCCATTCTTGAGTCAAGGCAAATAATATATCAAAAACTCAAGTTCAGGGCATTTCCCCTCCCAAGAAAAACCATGCACATGGCAGGCATGAGAATGATCATCCATGAAAAAACCTGAAAAGTTGAAATTAAAAGAAAGTGCGGAAATGTGGTACAAAAAAAAGCCTGAATTCAGGCTTAGCCTGAAAATTCTCATGCCTGACATGGAGTGGATTTACACCTCTTAGATATCCAAGCTTTGGCATTTCCTTTTTAGACCCATACCAAACACTGCTAGGTCATGCTCCACTCCAAGATAAAACTTGAGTAATTTATGTCTGATGTGACTTTTGTTCACAATTGCACAATATATAGAGAGAATAAAATAACAAAATAAATTAGAAGAGTCACAAATAAACTTATCAAAATAGTTTGAAATTTTATAATTGAATTGATTCCACAAGCAAGTACATGTAGATGCACTTAAATCATTCCAAACAGGTAAAAAACCAATTAAGTTAATTGTCATATTTTACACTAATATCTTTTGAGGGCCTTGAAATTTGAGCTTTTTTAAAATCAATTTAAAAGTATTTTTATCATGCTAAATGCAAAATTCTATTTACAATAGCATTTACAGCTATTTATTGCAACTCTATTGAGTTTTCTTCATTGGAGGTCTAAGAACAGGAAAAGGATATTATAAAAATATTTAAAAAAATAACTTTGAGCTAAATATATAAATTATTTGCATTTACAAACAGGAAAGCCTACATAGCAGAAAAAGAGATTCCAAACAGGAAAAAAAAAAACGATTAAAGTAATTGTTATATTTAACACTAAGGCCTAAAAAAAAATTGTTTGATTGGCGTAACATAAAAAAATTTTTAGGGTAGGTAGGTCGGGATTCTTTTTTTTTTTTTTTTTTTTTTTCTTTTACTTTTTAAGCTGTAAATTTCGTTTGATAAAGGCTTTGGAACTTTTTTTCTTTTTTTTTTTAAATTGATTTATTTTAATTAATTTTTTTAAATTTTATTTTTTTTTTTTGAAAAAAAAAAAATAAAAAAAGTTAGGGTCGGGCCTAATTTTAGGGTAGGTCGGGTTACGCCAATCAAACAATTTTTTTTTAGGCCTAATATCTTTTGAGGTTCTTTAAGCCATTTTAAACAAATTTTAAGTATTTTTATCATGCTAAATGCAAAATTCTATTTACAATAGCTTTTAGAGCTATTTATTGCAACTCTATTGAGTTTTCTTATTATAAAAAATAACTTTTTTAGCTACATGTAAATATATAAATCAAAAACCCACATAGCAGAAAAACAGACAATAGGAAGTCCATAGCTAGGATTTTAAAAATATTGGACCTGTCTGTCGTCTATCACACGGTAGCTAAGATAGTAAAAACAAAAATTCCTATCGTTAATTCTCATTCAGTTATATTTTAATAACTAAACACTGTTTTATTTAGCATAAATTAAGTTACCGTCAGTGAAAACTCCCCCTTTTCTGGATTGTACTGCGATCTTGTTCGTGTATTATTACAGAACACGCTACATTCCGCGATGATGCAGATGCTGCCGTCTACCGTGCGATAGACAGCATACACAAACCAATGAAATACAATACTAAGAATGAACAGTAGATCATGAAAAAGTGGTCCCTTTTTGTTCATGTTTCTTTCTAATTTGGACATTTTCAGATACATTTCATCTTTGTACTTTGTACCCCTGGCTACAGGGGGCCGCCAAGATTGGCTCAATTTTGGCGTTGTCATTGGTTTTACGTAAACACAAAAATGTCTCAAATTATTCCAAAACTGTACGTATGTTATTAAGCACTATTTTATCAGTCTAAATCCGTTGAGGTTACGCCAGTGAACCTCATTGTAAGTAGTTTTTTATATTTTTTGTATGAATAACGCATACGATATGTTACGATATATACTGAAAATTTCCCCGTGTATCAATGAGTTAACGTGGTGTAGTGGTTCTGGATTTACGCCCACCACGCATAGGGTCCCGAGATCGATTCCCATCCCGGCGATGATTAAAATTTGTCTTCTTCTTTTTTCTTTGAATTTAAAATTATTTATTTTCATGTGAAAATTTATATATATTGCACTGGGAAATATTTTTTGTGCATTTTTTTTCTGTAATGGGGCCACCCGGCCAATAGAGCTAAAAACGGAACTTGGCTCCGGGAAAAAATAATAATATTGCGTCCATCGTGCAGGCAGTGTTGCCGTCATGTCTGTTTTGTTTACGCTTTTGGCTCTTGCCACATTGAATAATGTAGTCCACCATCGTCTGCCTGGCTACCGGCCTGGTGGCAAGATTTGGCAAGATCATTATTTTACTTTGTACAATTTTTTAACAATTACAACTACCATATTTGACTTAATAAGTAACAGCCTCCTGTTATTTCCCAGGGGTACTCAAGTTTGAATTGGGTAGAGATGTGTTGCTGAGAATTTGACAGTGAACCCATCCATACACCAATTATACGAGAAATTCGACCCAATGCAATTTATTAAAAGCAATTTGTCAAGATATTTGTCAAATTTTGGCTATAGAGGGCAAAATTGGGCTATTTTTTTAGAAAAAAAATTGACCCATCGATAAACCAAATGGCCAAAAATGCTACCTGCGTTTGCGGCACATCTCCAATGACCATTTGTACTTCCCATCTGGGTTATTACAAATGTAGCACCCCTGTTCCCATTTCAGTAAGCAATGCAAAAATGTTTCCTGAACAATACAAATCATTACAAACTAATGGCTGTGACACTGGTTTGGCAGTTCTTATTTCTGGTATTGTGATTGGAAACGCTGGTTGAATGGCATAACTATTACAAAAGTTTTGTCTACATTGATGAAAACAAAGTAAAGCTGAACCTAAAATATCATTTTGTTGCATATTCAAGAACTGTTCTCTAGAGCTCTCTCTCTCTCTCTCACACACACACACAGTGGCGTAGCCAGCGGGGGGGGCAGGGGAACGCGTTTGTAACAAAAAAATTGGGTTAATAATAGACTATTTTCTACCCAGGGTGACAGAAAAGGGGAGAATTGTAAAAAAATGCTGAAAAATTGTGAATTATATTGAATTATACATAAAAATTGTGTGTTTTTATGTTAGTACCGCCTAGTAACCTTTTTTTTTCTCTTCACTTATTCAAGCCATGCAAAAAAAAATTTGGGTCAACAAATCACAACTTCCGTCAGCAAAAAATATTTCCGTCGGTACATTTACAAGTTGTGCCTACCCCCTCCCCCGTTCCAAACTCCTGGCTCGCCACTGCACACACACTTTTCAAATTTACTTCAGTTTTGATTCAAGAGAAATTCCTTCTTTTGACTAACAAAAATATAGAGAACCAGAAAAAAATAGATTTACTATAAGTTGGAAGTAAATAATATTTGACTTTCTTGGAATGTGCCTTCTTATTCTTGTCATTTATTTTTCTTATTATGATTATGACGTATAAATTCATTAATTTATTAGTAGGCTTATCTTGAAAACAATCATTATCCCACCCACTATACTTGGAATTACATCAGTTTTGTGCAAATTGCACAATAATAGTACTTTTGAACCTGATGAGGTTGACATATGTAAGGTTGATGTTTGTTTATTACTTATGATATAATACAAAAATATATATTTTTCAAAACTTATTAAGATGTAGATGCATCCAAGACAGCCAAACAGTCCTCAATACCAATAAATGGTAGAGCTATTTTAAATATAAACACAGATTTTATTTCATTTCACCACACAGCGTTTCACGCAATGATCTTCAGGTGAATGAATGAAACCACACATATCTTTCTAAATCAAAACTTTGTAACATAGCAACAAAATAATTTTGATTTAGAAAGATCCTCATCATGTTTTCATTCATTCACCTGAAGATCGCCATTGCGTGAAACACTGTGCAGTGAATCTGTGTTTATATATCTTTTAAAACTTACAGAGACATTCCCAAACATTAGGCAATAAAAATTCCTTTAAAAAAGGAATGGGGCGCCCAATATGAGCTTGGACGTGATATGGTGAATTCCATGGTGTGTAGATTTGGTATTATAATGATTTTTCTAGTGAAGAGTAGAAGATGATCAAATGCAAGAGAAATGTGTTTGATTGGGGAAGGTGTATGACAGGACCGTTTTGGATGAAATAAATGGGAATGAAGCTTTACGTGTCAATTTGCGATTATGTGGGTGGGGATTTCTGTTTTTGGGACCTATTGTAGTGAGGATATTGCTTTGGATATTGAATATTGTTGAATTTCGTTATGCAGGGGTATATGATGAATAGTGCTTGGACGTGATATGGTGAATTCCATGGTGTGTAGATTTGGTATTATAATGATTTTTCTAGGGAAGAGTAGAAAATGATCAAATGCAAGAGAAATGTGTTTGATTGGGGAAGGTGGCAAAAAGGTGCACCTGATCTCTCATTTTCTAAAATAAGGTGGGCAAGCTCTATCTATACACTACACTACACACTATAGTTTGATCAACTCGTAATCGGTGGGAATTGTTAGGCTTTTACCACTACACCGAAAAATAGTCCAGCGTTAAGGTGTTATAGTTGACCTGTCTGGTCTATATTGTGCATGTAAATAAAGTAGACAAAGTATAGGACTTATATAATAATTTGTGATATTTCTGGCGAGATGTCACAAGACACTTATTGAAATAAAATGTATTGATATTAAGTCGCTATGTTATAAGGCCTGCCGATTACAAGCTGATCAAACTATACAAAGTGCAATTATACTCTCAATACAATCCTTATATTTTTCTAACATCTATTCTGATTGGCTACGCGGTTCCAGGAGTGTACAGTCTAACCGCCTGAGGTTACTAAAGGCTACAGCACAAAGTGACTGCAAGCGCCTCACATGATCCGATTGCGCAATCATCCGAGCACACATGAAAATGCTGCCCAACTGTTGGGCTCCTCATGCAACACTTAAAGACCCATTCAGTGATCCGAGCACAAGTGTGAAAAAATAAAATTGTTTATAAATTGCTTAAAAGTGAAGGATAAGTCATTCAAATTGTCATTTGGTATTTTGAAATGACAAACAAAGAAAAAAGCAGTACTGAAGAAGTTGAAGCCCCATTCAAATACATGTAGCTAATTTATATACTGTCAGTATCTAAATTACAGGTTCGTGTAAAATGTCTTATTTTGTCTTAAATACACAGCTTTCGGCTGAACCACTCACAGGCTATGTTAGCACATCTATGGCAAAGGTACCAAAATCTGAATTTTGATGATTTTACGATCGTCCGGATGAGCAAATCACTGAATGGGTCTTTAATGCATGAAGCAAACTTGGGAATGTCTTTGTATATTACATCTTCATCCAGCAGCTCTCATCTCACTTAGAAATTGAATCAAATACTGAATATAGAGATTTCTGACTCACAATCACTATGGTCCACAATGGCCTCATCCAAATAGCATAGTTCGATAACCTCAATTAAACAATCATAGTGCAAAATTTGACCTCAAGCTGCAGAGTATGAGTTTTTGTACCCAAATTTTCAAAGGTCATTCATTGAATGTACAAATGTATTGGGGTTAAAGAACTGTGCCCTGATAGATGAACATGTTGTGGATCCTAGTGAATGTTCCAACTCACAGAGTTATTTCCGATGAAAAATGTATTAAAAAAAATAGCAAGTGTCTATTTTCCAGTATCTGATCAAATTTCAAAGTAAACTTGGCGATATTTAGCAACTATAAAAATATATATCCATGCTCTAAATTGACACATTCTTATTGTCTTTGAGTAACGGTGTCCTTTCATTCTCATCATATGCATCACCTGATCCACCCTGGGCCCCATCTTGACCATGGACGTCCTCTTGTGAAGGTGAAGTACCAGATGTTGGAGGCTCCGATGGGATACATGGAAGGAAGGAGCAATCAAATAATCCATTGTACAAGGCTGTACCCACAATAAGAAACAGGAAACCATCAACTGTAAAGGGAATTAACAAAGACAAATCATTTATTATGGACAATTTATTTTGAATAATCATTCCGCTTGACATGAAATGATATGCATATTTTGTACTTCATATATGATATAGCAGGTCGCACATTTTAACACCTTTGCATCAGGGCTTGAGATTGGAATTCCAGTTTCCTTTCTCACGAAGTAAGGGCTAAGAGTAAAATTGTACAATTGTGTTTGGTAGTGGCCTTCTCTCTTTCTTCTTTTCCTTGCTATTTTCTGCTATATCTTGCTTTGTTTATCAAAGCTATCTATGCCAGCATGCATTTTATTAGCCTACACTGGCTATCCAGGCTTGTGCTTTTTCATAGTATGAGCTTGGAACGGTCCATGGATTTCCCATGGATAAGCATGTGTCCCTCACAGACCAACCTGGGTAAACAAACAAACAAACAAACATAAACAAGTGTTGTTTTGGGCATCTGTCATATCTCAAAAGGCTGCCTTGTGTGATTTTTATTATTATTGTTGTTGTATTTCACATTGTTATTTTCTATTTCACTATGCTTCTTTCTTTCATGACATAATATTATGACAAATACCTTAAAATTAATACTAAGTTAATTTTATAGTGTATCTCATAATTACATGACAACATAAAAAAATGTAAAAAATCACACTAGGCAGCCTTTAGAGTTACGACAGTATGCGACGCAGACAACAAAATATGCCGAATCATGATGAACCCATATCCATGCAGATATACTGATATGAAGCTGTAAAAAAGCATGATTATTGAATCATATGAATCCATACAAATCACTATCATTCCAATTTGCAATGAACTATCTATATTTAAAAAGCTTCAATATAATAATTTAAGGGCTTGGATAGTGACATTTTCACATATTTTTTATGGGACCTGCAGACAAATTAAATTGCATTTTGAACACAAGGTTTGTCCTTCTGATATCAAATAATTTATGATTTTTTTTTAATTTGCTATATACATTTTTGTAATATACATTTTATGGCATATGATTAAATATTGATATTTTTGAAATTTTAATCCTCAATGTAAATTGTATAAATCTTATGATATGTACTTAAAGTGTATGTACAATGTAGCTGGAATGAAAAGCCGTCCATCATATGAAAATTTTAACCTTTCATATTGAAGATATAGATTTTTTCCCAAAACACCAACAAAAAAAATAGGTCTTTTTGGGAAAACATGTATATCTTCAATAATATGAAAAGCCAAAATTTTCAATTGGTGGTGGGCTTTTCATCCCAGCTACATACACTTCAAGAACTTATCATTAGATTTATAAAGTTTACTTCGAGGACTTATAAATATCAAAAATTTAAAAATATCAAATTTTTATAATTTGCCATAAAATTTGTTTTATATCCCAAATTTCAAAAAATATAAATTATTTAATATCATCAGGACATTCCTTGTATTCAGAATGCAATTCAATATGTCTGACGTGCTCTCAGATCCCACAAAAAATACTATGCAAACATTGCTAGATCTATCCAATTCCTTAAAAAGCTTCATAAAATATGTCTAAAACAAAAAATTGTTTTGAATCCCATTGATGTTGTTAGTTCACATCCCAACCCAACAAACCACACATTAATGTCGCTGACTAAATTGAAACATAGACTTGAAAAACATCCAAGTGATTAACCACCTGTTTCTAATTAAATTAGCGTTAATCGGCTAATAGATTGGCCTCATTAGGACATATCATGGCAGATATAAACACATATGCTACGTGTCTGAATGCCACCTGGGGTATATGCCACCTCATTATGAGGTCACAAAGTACATTGACACAATCGGGTTAACCAACAACTTCAGTATGTGCTAATTGTTTGGGATAATTAATTATTATATTGTCATATTAATGATTAGTTTATAATTGTAAAGATTACAAAAATAGGATCAATTATGTCAAGCAAAAGAATGCTAGTATTTTTGTTGATAATATTTCACACAAAACTAATAAATATTAATAAATTCCTAATATTTGGATAATTATTAATACTGAAGCAATGTACATATAATTTCAAAAATCTTGGTTTCAGGATTTGTTATAATTATCACATTTTTGACGGAATAAATCACAAACACTACTTATGCAATTATTCTTTTCGAAGTATCCTAATGATTAAAAAAAAAACTCAAGCCAAAAATGTCCCATAATTCAAAACACTTTGCTCTATTGCCATATTTTAAAATATCCTGAAATAAATTTATTTTTACATGTTATAACATGCCTACCCAATATCACACTGAGTGATTATAATGGTACCTATAGTGCATATCATTTCAAGATTTCAACATTCACATTTTGCCATAATTGTTTTGTGTAATTTATGTCATCTGTGACATCTGTGTACTCTAATATGAAACCTCACATTTACAAAAAAAAGGCTTACGATTGAAAACCTACACATTAAAAACAATTCATAACTTCATTAATATACGTGATACATGCAATCCAACCATTTTTATTTATTTGCCAAAACGCAAACGCTGAACACGGTTACTAACATTCGATAGTGGACCTCCGTGCCGTCAGCGTAAATATTAGTAACCTCCACGCGCACCATGTTGTGCATCAAACAAATTGTGAGAGTGCTAGCCGCTGTATTTGGATTGCGCGCAACCATATTTGCACAGATTGTAATTCGCACTACTGTTATTGGTCGGTCGTCCTTAGCCTGATCGATTTTTGGAAAGGCAAAACGTAAAAATTGTTTATTTTTTAGGAACAAAGGTCTGTGTGCGAACCAACATGGGAGAAACCAACAAAAGAAGCCAGGTTAACCTTTTTTTTAACCTTTTTTTTGCAAAAGGCAAACATGTTGTGCACACACACCTGGACATACATCGGAGCTCGTTTGAGTCCCCTTTTCAAACTTTGTTTGGCAGGGACAATAACATCAAGGTGTGGCTTTACGTCAAAAACTGGTCAAGACTGAAGAATAATGGCTGTCACTCCAAAAGATGGGAAATCTGTTAGGTTTTAGGGTTATTAGAAAAGTTGCGATTAGTATGAGCAAATTGAACATAATGGGTTTCATCTTTATGTAAAAAATCACCAAAACTAGTCACATCATCGAGGGATTATAATCTTTTAATCCCTCTATTAAGTCTGTACCCTAGTCTAACTCTGCATGGCTTACACGACGGAAACACCGGATTATGGTTAAGATTAGGATTAGGATTAAGAGATCAGGTTTATGGTTAGACAAGGCCACCACCGAGGTATATTTTGCCGTCAAAATGCAGGGAAGAACCGTGGTTCGTTTTTTACACACTTTTGAATAAGGGGTTAGGGTTAGGGTTTAGGCAATCTTATTAATTCCCTAGTTTAGGGTTAGGGTTACGGTTAGGGTTTAGGGTTTGGGTTTAGGGTTAAGGTTTAAATAACAAGATACCCGGGTAAGAAACAACTAGAAACAAGCTAGAATCTTCAGAGAGTAAGCGACGGATTTCAGCCTCTTACAAACTATTGCAATTTCGCTCCTATACATTTACATTGTTTTTGTACATTGGGAAGAACCCCAGTACTTCTCTGCAAAATGGTTGTATTATATAGTTCCACCACTATTCTGAAGTTACTCCAAATAATACGTTAAATGGAACATTTTCACTAGTCTGAACAAGCTGCATGTTTCTACTGAGGGTAAAATTCCGGGCCATGCCGTGCCGTGCCGGGTAACGAGCCCAGTAGAAACGACTTGGGGTAATCGGTTGCCGTGTCATGTGCTCGCTTTCGTGATCCACCTCTTGAGGGGATCATGCCGAATCAAAGCGTGTAATCTGCGCAGTAGAAACAAGCCGTGTCATCAGTTGCCGGGTCGAGGTCATGCGTGTTGCAAAAATAACGCGATTTATATTCTACTTGTATAGTCTAGCTTAGGCCTATGATGTAGTAGGTTCCTTCTTTCCGATATTATATACACTGGACACATGTGTGACTCGCATGAACTTGATGAAGTAAAATGGATATGACTTTACTTAGTCTAGGCCTACTTCTTTATAGGCCCCTTAGTTAATGATTTGGTTATATCTTTATAATTAATGAGTTGGTTATATATGAGCTGTAAATTAATTATCATAATAGCCAATTACTAGATCCACTGGTAAATTAATGCAATTTGGATTTTACTGAAAATACTAAATTGTGATTGTAGAGTCATATGCCATGAGCTGCCATCCGTGAGACATTTAAATTTAGGATATAATTAACCGTCAAATCTGGTTTCAGTACTTAAGGTTTAGAGGACAAAAATGCCGTGCATCGTGAGAGAAACGGCTTTCTGGTCTCAGTAGAAACAAGCTGGGTAACGGTGGCCGGATTATGATCGGTATTTTGTGCCCGGAAAATAGCGGGTCAAAAAGCCGTACGCTCAGTATAAACACGCTGAAGGACTAATATGTGACACGATCTGGTCCATGGAGGCCAATGGCGGCAAATTTGAAATTGAGATAAAATTACAGAATAAATGATAGGATTTTGTCTTTTGCCTATCCAATATCGTGTCATAATGGATGGGCTGGCCTATATTTTGAGTAGTGGATGCCGGCGCACGATATTGGATAGGCAAAAGACAAAATCCTATCTTTTACTCTCATTCTTATTCAGTTTTAATGTAATTTTTGCGAGAAAAACTGCATTTTTTCAGAAAAAAATAAAGTTACTTTTATGAGGACATCCCTGTTGTTTTAAATGAACAAAACCGTCACAAACATTGAAGCCGCCAAACCGCGTTCTTAGTTCTAGCACGTGTATAACGCGAACGCATTATCGCGCGATCATTGAGGAGCAACAAGCGTGCATCATTGCGTGGTGGCGCTACGCCTGACTAATATCACTATCAACTATTGTGAGATATTATACACCAGAAAACCAATCAAATTACGTGATTTCTTTACAAGACGCACCCATTGAATAAGAATATGGAATAAAAAAACCAATAAAATATAAGAAAATTGACATCACAAAACTTCATAGCTTAAGTACCAAGTATGCTAGACCTTACATTTTTCTCTAGATCACATCTTTGACTTGCTGCTCAACCAATCACCAACCGATGAGAATGAGACTACCAAGTCCCATGCTAGACATGATCACATTTTGAACATGTGAGGGCGGGCTTCATTAAGCTTACTTGTGCACCAAGATCCTGTCTTAACTGTGTAATCCAATAGGAAAATGAAGAAAATTTGGATTTTGACCCTCAAAACTCCAATGTAGCATGATTTTTAAAAATCTGCATTTGAATAATATTTGATACTATCAAGTAATGAAAGCCACATTTCATGAAACATTTATGAAAGTTTTGTAAAATGGCCCTTCGTGCTCAAAAATTTAGCCATAAAGTACATACACACATGTTATGACATAGGAAGCCATTGATAATGCTGGGACACACAATTTGGCCCATTTTGGGACATTCAGGCGAGCATACTTTTCCTCATAACATTGCCAATTATAGGCCTACATACATGATTGACCCCTCATTTTTTACGTTAAATGATTCTCTTTTTAATGAAAGCAATTTTAGATGAATTTATTAAATTTCAAAATTTTATGAACATGCCTACCCATGCAGCGACGGATCCAGGAATTTTCAAAAGAGGGGTCGCTATGGGTACCGACCCACCGCCGCCGCCCACACAAGTCAGATGCCGCTCTGCAAAAATTAGGGGTGCGGCGCCGCTCTGCACAAATTAGAGGGGGCGCCCCCTCTAAATCAGCCCCTGTCATGGCGGGAAGTGCAGTGAGCCTGGACATCTGTGATGAAGATGACATAACCGGTCATCAAAAGCTCAGAAAGTGAGTAAAAAAATGTTGGATTTGTTTGTCCAAAAATTACCAATCGTATGAAACAATCCTACAAATGAAACTGTTTAATAGACCTTCAGTATATGATAGCTATAATGTTTGTATAAGTTTATAATTATAGTAACTCTATTTTCAAAAATACCTTCTTTGGCCTCCATGAATCAGATTGTGTCACATATAATGATGAGAATATGATAGACAAGTTTGTTACAATTTGAAAGCTGCATATAGATATAGCACCCTATAATATGTAATATACATTGTTAAATTGCGAAAAACACATGTTAAAAAACAACCTTGTTTTACATAGTTTTAGACACAGATGATACATGTCATATCATGAACAGTGCTACAGTATTAAGTGGCATATCCCATATAGCAAACTTGAATTAAGGACACTTTATATTGTTTGAAATGATTCACAAGTGCATTTCTCAGTATCACCTTGCCATTAGGCCAAAAAAAAAATGATTGTTTGCTTGTCCTCCACAACTTTTTCAGAGTTGGGTCGGTTCGGTCGGGAAACGTTTTTTTTTTTTTTTTTTTTTGATTGCATTCCCAAGTTCCTACCCCATGACCCTCTCTATCATCGATCTTTGCCATTTTTTGCGATATTTTTGAACTATTGGTGAAAACTATTTCTATTTTATTAATTTCTTCATCTTATTTAATTTTTGAGTTTGTTATCATTGTAAAAAAAAAAAAAAACTCGCAGTCACAAACATGGGTCGGTCGGTCGGTAAAAGTTTTTAAAAACTTTTTATTTTTAAACTTCGGGTGGTAAATTACGATCGGTCGCTGGAGGACAAGCAAACAATCTTTTTTTTTTCTTTAATTTTACATTGTTAAAAGGGCATTTTGTGATCCACCCACTTTTCTCCAAAAAAAAGTTGAGATTTTTATACCACTGGAAACCTCTGGCTACATATGTTTATGTCAAAAAAATTCTTGCAGATTTATTCGTTCACCAAAAAAATATCGCCAAATTTGAATTACGGTCTGATACACCAGAACAAAATTACAACAGTGGCCTATGAAGCAGTGTCATACACATAATCATGCATAACTTTGCAAACGCAAAATCCGAATCACCTGAAATTTTGGGAATGAGCTTTTTTCGTGGATATCTACTGAAAAATGTCATAAGAAGAGGATGTTAGGATCACGAGATACTCCTTTAAAACAGAGAGCTTTCCATAAAGCTACATATAATGTGCTATTCCAGTTGAAACCCATACACCCCCTGTGAAAGACAAAACCTTAATCTTCCACACAGGGAGTGTGAATTTCAAATGAGGTTACTTGAATGTCTGTTGTATTGGACTATTACAGTTGAAATCCATACACCCCTATATGGAAGACATGACCTTAATCTCTCACACAGGGTAGCTCGAGATACTCTAGCTAAAATACAGGTTTACATTTACTATCTTACATTATCTTGCTGTATTTCAGCTAGAGCTCCAAATGACAAGCTTCCGGGTTTTTTTGGAGAACAATACTGTTACGTAAGATGAAGAAGAAACTCGCCTCGGAGCCCGCCCTACTCATTATTTCATTGTACTTATTGCAATTTGCCTCCACACATTACGTAATCAACACAAAGCTTTTGTGAGGATTAGTGAGTGGATAAGAAATTGACAGTGGAGGATCTGAAGGACACACCGATTGTTAGTTGTCAATCATGAATTGCCGCATAGCGTATTAATATTTTACTGCATGGCATTCCGCAAACACCAAGACAAATTATGCCGTATTTTTCCAAAGATCATCTCATATGAAGTAAGCTGAATGCGATCTGTACTTTTGTAACATTCCGATCGCTTTTGATCACCTATTATCGGCGAATTTGCTTGAAAACATGTGAGTTCATGTTGTGTAAACATAATT
Organism: Amphiura filiformis; assembly: GCF_039555335.1. Taxonomy (NCBI): domain Eukaryota; kingdom Metazoa; phylum Echinodermata; class Ophiuroidea; order Amphilepidida; family Amphiuridae; genus Amphiura; species Amphiura filiformis. The sequence continues at coordinate 74,253,882 of NC_092632.1, read as the reverse complement.
AGCATAGACACAAATGAAATTACGATGCAATACAATGCAATTTGAATGCGCAGCAGATCTATAGAAATAACGTTGCCCGGTTTTATGCAGAATTAGACCCTGTCTGACACAGGGAGTGTAGATTTTCAAATTGGAGCTGCACAGTGGATTAAAGAATTTGCTTCCACCCCGACAGCCAAACAAAGAAAGAAAGAAACAAACAAAGAACCATACAAACAAACAACCATTTGGATGATAACATCAGTTCCACACATTGTGTGGGGGCCAAAAACTAATCATTCATTTCACTGCAGTGCGCCCTCATATTGCCGACTTCAAATGCACAAATTCAAAGAAGGGATATTCTGGTGCTTGTGCAATAGTATTATATTCTGTTAATTGCAATTTCAACAACTCTTCCTATACCTTTGTACAGGAGCCAAGCGTTGTTAATCGGTGATGAATCCATAGTCCAGTAGCGTATACGCGAACGCAAGGTTACGCGTTACGCACGAGCGCGTAAAATTCGTCATGCCTGGAACATATGCGTAAACATGAACTCTCTTATGTTGGCGGTAGCAGCTAAATATTACCGCTTTATTCTTTTGTTTTATTGCCGATATCAACGAGAAATACCGCAATCTTCTTGTAAGGTTGAGTGGCAATGACAAACGGACATTCCGAATGAAAGAATCATGCGAATTAGACATCTTTAGCTTGTTTACGTTGTTGAAAGGATTCAATCATGTTTCATCGTTGTTCATCACCGATTAACAACTTCGCGTCCGGCGCGTTTATGCGTGGTTTACTTCGCTTTACTTCGAAGTAAACCACCCAGACGACATGGACGCATCGTTGTTAATCGGTGCTGAACAACGGTGAAACATGATTGAATCCCTAAATCTTGGGTGGGTGCTTATTGGAGGCATGAGCACTATAAATGAAACAAATACAGTAACCTTGCTACCTGAAATAATCAATGACTGAACTTCACAAGGAATAATGACTACTTCCCCAACCCATAATGTTCTAAATGTTTTCCCTTCAAAACCCCAACTAATTCAGGTCATCGAGTACATTGACATTTAGCCAAGATGTGAAGTCTCATGTATTTTAACATAAATGAAGTCACAATAACATGATCCATGTGCAAGGCTGGTGATGACTCAACTCATTAATTAAGACAGGATTGTCGACTTTTATCCCTCACAGCACCTAGTTTCTGGCGATGCAACACGATCATGCAAAATGCGCCACATATTGCTATATAACATTGAAATACGTCCACCAGAAGAGACAAGAGAAGATATCGCTAGTATCCCTGCATACAGCAGAACTCGCTCCGAAACTCCTGCGTGTTCGCAAGCGTTTCAAATTACACCCTATTCTCTTGCGTGTGTTCCCGTCTGAAACTCCCCATCTTTGAACTCACTAAATAGGCATTAAACCTGAATCGTTAGTGCAATCAAGACGATCTCTTGTTCACAGTGGTTCCCCTTCGTGTCTATGCTCATTTTTTTCACTAACGATTCAGGTTTAGACGGCAAAACAGTCAATGAAAGTTGTCCAAATTTCGCCAAATTTGCTGAAAAAAGCGGGGATCAGCCAAATGTATACAAAGCAGCGATCAATCGATATCGGGCTACCAAGTTGTAAACAAACCCGAGGTCACGATTCACGAGTGGTGTGTGGACAGCGAGTGTGATCAGAACAGAATGATGGAATCTGCTATGAAATTGTGGAAAATATCAAGTTTGATTGAATGTTTTTGGATATATTGGTAAGTATGAGTCTTTGTGTACCTAAATATTCGATTGTTACTTGGTTTGAGCCCGGTACGCGGGTCAGAGAGAGTTTCTTTGGCTGTTTGGTTGCATGCATTCGCGTGTGGATATTGCATTTTCACATGCCGTGTCGATCGCAATATGAATTTTATTTCCTTCTTTTATCCGAATAAATACTTGACTCGGTGGTTTGGTTTTTAATTCTGATGTTTTGTAGTACATCCTTCATTGTTTCCGAGATGAGATGACTTCCCGGATCCAGGCAAAGAATGATATTCGTGCATTATGTCATCATTCGTCATGATAAAATCAGCTGTAGCATTGGCCATTGCTGCACGTAGACTTCATGCTTGTGATGTAATTGTTGGCTTTGTATTTTCATGTCGATCGTTGTAATTATTTCTTCTTCAAAGAATATTTTCCCAATAAATAGTTGTGGGTTGGTTTTTAATTCTGACAAAATTTTTTTTAATAGGAGCTGAGATGAGATGACACCCCGAGTGGTACATGCAAATTAGAATGTTATGAATGTAGTGAAATCCTAAAATAATCTGGTGTATTAACCATGTCCGTAACCCGATCGACAGCATCATCCCCGATTTTTTCATTGTTGATGAGGTTTTGGTATCACATAATAGATACTATTTTTCTCATTACTATCCTGAAATTTGACGCTCCAAGTCGATGTATTTCGGAGAAATCATGAAACACGTCGGCTTTTACAGGTATACCAGTTTGTAAACAATGGTAAATACTTTGATTTCTGGGCGGGAATTATGAACGAAATAGCTCGTAATATCAGTCGCCTCAACAGCTACTTTGGTTTCACGTCATACACATTCTGTGAAAAAAGCGAACCACACTAACTGCTGAGGAGACGCGTCTAGACGGTGTGCCGTATTTAATTATAAAATTTCCACGATGGAGGCAGCGGGCGATTAGCTCAGTCGGTTAGCGCCAGCTTCATGTTTCTACCCAAGAGGTAACCGGTTCAAAATCCGTGTCGGAATGTTTTTTTCCTCTCCATTTTTAACCCAAACTTTTTTATATTCATTTGAAATGTACATATTGCAAGGGAAATATATTTTGTTTCCTTTTTTTCTGAAACGGTACAAAAAACACAAATATTTTTCGTTCAATACGGGCCGGGCATTGATTGTACAGCATGTCAGCATTAAATTCGTCATACGAACGGAAATGGTTGTTGTTGCTTGCCTACCCAGAATGCAATTCACGTATACCAAGGTATTGGATTGCAAATTTGGCTATTTATTCACATTTACGCCGAAAATGCTCTGGTTTTTCACAAAGCAGCATAAAGGGGGCGATATTTGATATTATTATGTAATTTTAAAGACAATCCATATCCAAAACCAATAGGGTTACCCCCCTTTAAGGCCGTGTAAAATTAATATTTTGGTTCTCGTCCCTCCCTCCTCAATTTCTGGGATTTGTCAGATTTTTTTTTTTTTTTTTTAGATTTTTCAATTTTTTAGACTTTGGAATGATTTATGAAATCTTCATACATATGAATAAGTTTATTAGAGAACAAGCATCACTTCCAAGTCTTTTTGTGGTACTAGTTTATCCTCAGAATCTCACATTTGAAAAAAAAAAAAAAAGGCCTCATCGCTTCCTCGAGCACTGTTGGAGAAGACCGAAAACTACTGACAATGCTAATTTTACATTGAAAAAAAAAAAAAAAAAAAACACCTCCCTCCCTCATCAATTCATGAAAATCCTCTGGGCGAGAACCAAACCATTAATTTTATACGGCCTAACTGTAATGTAGTGTGTACTGCATCTGTGCATCATGTAGGAAGGGTAAACAACATGATTGTTTTTTCCTTTGTAATTTGTTGACTTGACAGAGCCCAACAACAACAAAGTTCTACATGTAAATACATGGTTGTCCAAATTAAACACAAATAATCCACCTGATGAATTTCCTTTGGAACTCGTGTTTTTGGTCGGGAAGTTAAAAATTTATGTGTACCGTATACAAAACAGGGCAAGAAATCATTCAAATACAAAATTCATTTATTGCCTGTTCATGTGATGTGATTGTGTGTTCAGCAGTGGCGGTGCAGTGCATGCCGGGGGTACTAGTAATCCCTCTCCAGTTCCCCCCTTGTGGCACAATTTTGTGGAAATTTAATGAAATGCCCCCTCCGGCAAAAATATCTGATGCCGCCACGACTGTTCAGACTGTATAAAACGAGTGCTGCAATTTGATTTTCATACTTTGAAACAACTAAATTGTTTTTTGTTCCTTTTTGCTGTATACACAGGTGATTACCCAACCATGAAACAGCCCCGAGGCTTCAGACAGTCATCACATGGAAAACGGTAAACCGGAGAATGGATATCCAGTTTTACGCCTTCAGCTTGCGAACTACCTCAAGGGAATTACCTCAACTCCATCAACGTAGCACCAATGATAATACCAGAAATCCTAATCCACTCCCCCAAAAGTACCATCAAAAAGTATCATCGTATCATTACAGATTGCTTCCAGCAGAAGTTCTTCCCAAAGACTGCACAACTGGAACTCGCTCCCGTATACATGGACATTAACTTCCATTAGACTCTACGCTGCATTACATGCATCACATGCTTATAAATGTAGCAAATTACATTAGGCAACCACAGGGTGATGTTCCAGATGTAGTTTAGTTGGAAAAAGAGGGAGTCACTCAATTTTGCGATGTAATCGTGATGTATCATGGGAAAATCGTGATGTATCATGGGAAAAGGTCGACATCCAAGTCCGCGCAATACGAATATTACCATGCTATTACATAGGAACACGTGACAATATTTTTTAGTTTGTCAATTTAACGGTATTACACGCAAATCGATAGAGAAAAAATTAATTGTGCACATTTCAAATCACACTGAGTATCGATTCGCGTGTAACACCTTTATTTTGACAAACTAAAAAATATTGTCACGTGTTCCTATGTAATAGCATGGTAATATTCAGTATTATGCGGACTTGGATGTCGACCTTTTCCCATGATACATCACGATTACATCGCAAACCGCTGGCGGCGCCTTCTTATTGCGAATAGCGAGAATTGTGCACCCTCAGAAATTAACTTCTAATCAATGTCTGTAGATCAGAAAAAATGTGTACAAAACGACAATCTCCGTTTTCTGTTAAAATATTCAAAAAAATTTCCTGGGGTTGAACAGGTGTCAAATTTTATGTAACAGGGTCCAAATTTCAAAATTGTTCACATTTTGTCAAAAACTATATGCCAAAGTGTTCCGCTGGTGAGTCGTCTCCTAATTCTGACCTTTTTGATCTCTGAAACAGTATGCCACAGATAGATCAAACTATACTTTTCTGAATCGTTATTACCAGAGGTATACCATGCCGTGGTTTTTGACAAAATCTGACCATTTGTAAATTTGACCCCTGTAGTATGAAATTTGACCCCTAGGGACAACATTTTTTTAACATAGCTTATCGTTTTCTACTAATTTTTAGGTCGTCCTAAGGAAAAGACCTTATGGTATCACGAGTCGTGTGTCAACAATTAATGTAAGGCTTTTTGATCTCATGTGTGTACAAAGTACATCCATATCAAAATGATGCACTTGTTGGCTGCTACATGTCAGACTCAACACAAGTGGAGGTCACTTCAAATCATCCCAAGTCACATGGTTTAGAATACAGAGATCATTCCTTGAAGAGGAAGCCCTGCCAGAGCAGTTCTTCTGATGCTAATTGATGTAATAACATTAAAATTAATAACATTAAAACATCAATTAGGATCTATCAAATTCAGAGATAACCTTGTCACTGATTAATTTGATAACCAGGCAGGTTTGGTTCACCCCAGAATAATGATCTGGCGGGGCTTCCTTTTTAACCAGGTGACTTGGGGATGATTTGAATTGACCTCCACTTAAGATGAGTCTGGTATTTATTCCTAGCTATTATTTGAAATGAGACACATGTAGCAGCCGACAAGTGCATCGTTTTGAAATGGATGTACACATGTGAACAGTTCAAATCCTATTGCAACCATTATTTATATGTTTTATTTAATCCAAGTGTGTGGAAATATTGGAACCAACACATAATAATGATAAAATTGGATGCTTTACGCCCAGTATTTATTGGTCTCACTATGAGTTTTAAAATATTGGAATCGACTACATCTTGTCCAATATTTTAAAACTCAGTCAATCCAATTTTATATCAAACTTGAGTCATAGCTGCACTATGGGAACCCTCATGGTGTACGAGGTCAAAGTTCATTTGAGGTCAAATTGGCTGAAAATGAAAAAAAAAATGGTTTAACAAAAATGCAAAAATAATGTTTCACATGAGTATTTACTGTGTGTAGTACTATATACAAATACAAATACAAAGTTATTTTTCACGGCATGCATTTTTTTCCAGCTATTTTTTTTTTACACTACATGTACAATGTAGCTTTTGGTTTTTGCTCATGTAGTGGGAGGATTTTTTTTGTCAAAAATCTTCCAGCCCCCCCCCCCTGAAGTTAAATGGTGCATGCCCAAAATATTGAGCATATTTTGCAATTTTCAGGAAGAAAATTATTGTTTTCTAAACCTGTTGAATATGGTACTGAATTGTTCATTTTTACATTTTAACAAAAAATTATTCATTGTAATACTGTATTGCATAAAAAAAATCATGTACATTAAAAATAAAATAGAAAGAAATTAAATATAAAGTGTGGAAGCACTCGTATCTTTCAGTGTGTTGCAGTACATTATTTTGTAGCGTTGCTTAAACTTTTTCAGAGGTGAAAAGGTGACCTTATTTTAAAAGACGACTTATTTTTAGAACGGGAGATTTTTGTAAAAAATACGCCTTTTAAAAAATAAGACGTCTTTTTAAATTAAGTTGCCTTTTTAGAAATAAGACGTCTTTTTAAATTAAGTTGCATTTTTAAAAAATAAGACCGTCTTTTTGAGGTTTTGGGTTGACAGGGGTTCGGATTGACGGTGTTTCGGACTGACCGGGTGACCGTTGACAGCCCTGTGACTGTGTTACATCACTTGGCCCAGGTACTATTAAACGAGTACAGGGCGTTAGTCCGACACGCTGCTAGTCCGACACTCCGCTAGTCCGACACGCCCCTAATCCGAATCTGAAATGCACTGCACCAGTCCGACACGCCGCTAGTCCAAATCTAAAATACACGCCGCTAGTCCGAAAATGAAAACCACTGCTCTAGTCGAATCTGAAAACACTCCTTCAGTCCGACACTGCGCTAGTCTGAATCTAAAAACACTGCGCTAGTCCAAACTGAAAACCATTGCGCTAGTCTCAATTTGAAAAACACTGCGCTAGTCCGAATTTGAATTGGGGAACACTGCGATAGTCTGATATTCGGACTAGTGCAGTGTTTTTCAGATTCGGACTAGTGCAGTGTTTTTCAGATTCGGACTAGCGCTGTAGTTTTCAGTTTCGGACTAGCACCATGGTTTTCAGTTTCGGACTACCGCAGTGTCGGACTGAAGAAATGTTTTCCAAATTTGGACTAGCGCAGTGTATTTCGGATTCGGACTAACGGTGTGTCAGACAGAAAACTGCTTTCAGATTTGGACTAGCAGCGTGTCGGACTGTTGCAGTGGTTTTTATTTTCGGACTGGTGCATGCTTTTTTTTTCGGACTAGCGCCGTGCTTTTCAATTTCGGACTGACGCACCTCTAAGTATAGGGAATTTGTGTTGTCGGACTAGCTGCGTGTCGGACTGAGCGGTGGATGCACCTATTATTTCTAGGGGGCGGGATTGCAATTGACAGCCGCATTAATACCATACCTCAAAAAATAGAGTTGATGGGACCAGGGATATACACCTATCCGACTTCGCCATTACTGCGGTGTCCCAGATGTAAACTGCGGTGTCCTGAGGTCGGGGGTTCCATCCATTATTTATTGTGTGCTATACATAATTGTACCGGGAATTATACACAGCAGTGATATTCAATACACAATCATGAGTATTGAATTACGAATTAAATCTCCCGCTCTGGTACATCTGTGTTGCCGTCAATAGAGGGCCAAATACAGTAAACGCCTCTCGGATTGGTGTATAAAGACAATTGGCCGTGGTGTGGATTCATGTGTTTTGATACCATATATCCAAAAGTCAAAGATTGTTCATTTGTTTACATGTGCATAAATAACCATTTAGATTTACAATTGGGATTTTTCAAGTAGGTCCCTAATTATAGTCAGCATTCTGACTGAGTGAGATATGAATGATGATTGCATGTGATACGTCGTGCCGAGAAGGGTTCTGTGTGCCCGAATATCGTGAAATTATGCACTGCATAGATGCCCGAATATCGTGAAATTATGCAAATGTCCATAAATATCTTGAAATTGTGCCCGAATATCGTGAAATTATGCAAATGAGACTTCTGTGGAACTTTCCTTTGATATGAATGAATGTATGCTACGCGATACGGTAGTGGAATTCGACAGGTTCGCTGACGAAATCCAAATTTCAGATGACCATTTTGCTTTATTGTGCAACAGTTGGACTTGACATACCCTGGAATATTTATTGGTATGTCGTTTTCTACTGAATAATGAAAACATTTCATGGTTCTTGAGCATGATGTTTTCTAATTGCGATCTCTCGTTCGGTCCATGGTCATTGCATAGTAAACACAAGGTAAACAACTGAGAGAGGCAACTGATCAATCGATACCCGATAACAACGTATCACGTGATATCACGTGGTTTTAGCATGGTTTTAGCAAGTCGACCGCGGCGACCGCAAAGGATCTTGGATACTAGCGATATCTTCTCTTAGAAGAGACCAACTTATTTTGTATTTTAATGTTATTTTGCAACATGAATGTATACTCTGTTCAGTACATGTATATCTAAGCAGAAGTGAACGAAAACCACTATTAGCTCACTAAATTATTGATAATTGCCCTTTTGGTCAGATAATCACAGCTTGAGTTATATCTGGCACATTTTTATGATAAATCAAATGTTATGCACAGTTAAGGGATCCAAAATGAGCGTTTATTATGCGTTTACGACAGTATTTTTTGTGGGACATGAGAGCACCTCAGACCTATCGAATTGCATTCTGAATACTGAAGACATGTCTTTCTGATATCAAATAATTTTCTTTTTTTTTTTTTCTCAATCTAATACAAATTTTATGACATATTATAAATATTTGTTATTTTTCAAATTTTTGATATTATAACAGTCCTCGAAGTAATTATATAAATCTAATGATATATTCTTAAAGTGTATGTAGCAGGGAGGAAAAGCCGACGGTCAATTGAAAATTTTGACCTTTCATATTGAAGATATGGATTTTTTCCCAAAAAGACCTAATTTTTTTTGGTGTTTTGGGAAAAAAATCCATATCTTCAATAATGAAAGGTCAAAATTTTCAATTGATCGTCGGCTTTTCATCCCACCTACATACACTTTAAGTATAAATCATCAGATTTATAAAGTTTACTTCAAGTACTGTTAAATATCAAAAATATCAATTTTAATGATTTGCCATAAAATGTGTATTAATTTGCGAATTTCAAAAAATCAAAATTATTTGATATCAGAATGACATTCTTCATATTCAGAATGCAATTCGATATGTCTGATGTGCTCTAATGTCCCAAAATAAATACTGTCCAAACGTTCATACCCCAGCCCTTAACTATTGCATTTAATGTCAAAGAGAAACTGTTAATTGGTCAGTGCATTCAGAGGGATGCTTGGGGACTTGTGGTTGTGCATTCACAACATGATTCTCACCTCTTTTGATGAGGCAAACATTAATGCCTGTTATATAGCCTGGTCAGAGTATAATATCAGCATCCAATATTCAGGATATTGTAGCTTGTTTAATGGGCAATGCATTCAGAATATCTTGGTGTAATCTCATAAAGGGTTCACATGCAATAAACCCCATTTTCAAACTCTAAAATATAAATAATAGTGGCTTTAATTGACACCCTACTTATGTATTCAACATCTCTTCCTACATACCTTTGTATGGGAGCCAACCATTGTTAATCTTACGTTAGGTATTTTGTTACATTAGCGCATAAAATTTGCCATTCCTGGAACTTCTGTGCGCTTACATGTTTTATTCATTATTTTGGAGAAAGCAGCTAAACATTGCCGTTTTATTATGTTGTTCGATCTGATATCAACAGAAAAATCAACAATCTTCTTGTAATGTTGAATGGCAATGACTAAACTGGATATTCCTCATGAAAGAATCCAGCAGATTGACAAACTTTAGCTTGTTTTTGTTGTTAAAAGGGATTCACAGTGTTCATCACCAGTTAACAACTTGTGTCCGGTGCATCCAGCATGGTTTACTTGAGAAGTAAACCACACAGACAACACCGTAGAACATGGACGCATCATTGTTAAACGGCGGTGAACAAAGGTGAAACTTGATTGGATCCCTAAGTGCATATTTTCTTCTACCATTATTTTCATTTATTAGTCAATTTACATCAGAGTCAACCAACCATCTCTCAACCATGACGGGGGCCGATACAAGTTACCCAGAGTGTACGAACGGGTTTTGGGGTCAAGTGTCCAAAAGGTCACTGATCCCAAACTTGGGTTGTCAGTCTCCAGATGAAGGTCAAAGTAGTCATCATTATTTTCTGTGAAAAATTGATATTGGTTTTGCAAATATGAAAATAACTTCACAAATCATTACATTCACTTTTCAAATGTTGAATTTTTTTCATCCTGATTTTGTTTTTCCTTCATTTTCACTTTGCTCAATAGTTATGACATTGAAAAAAGGGTGGAGTGCCTTAAAAGAGGGTGGGCTATTCAAAGAATGAGAGAATTGTAGAGGTAAAGGTTACAAGAACAGTTGCTTCCAAGTTTGCTTTTCCTTCCATTTCCACCATGCTCAATAGTTATGACATTGAAAAAAGGTGGAGTGCCCCTTTTTCCAGTTAAGAGGGTGGGGCTATTAAAAGAATGAGACTGATAAAAATGGTAGAGGTCAGATTCCAAGAACAGTTGCTTCCAAGTAGCAATGTGGACGCTGTAGTTAAAATAGAAATTCTTAAACAGTTCCTGCAATCTTATTGGTTCTTAGTCGTGTGATATGAAACAATATCACAGACGTGTCAATATGATACTTGCACAAATGAGCCAGGTCTGTTACAGCTTTATGCGCATGCTCAGATCGAAAACAAACTTGTGCTTCAAACTACATATTAATGCAAAAACTTAGGTAAATTTAAAGTTGCCCATTATATACATGGTGTATTATTTCCTTGATGCATTGCAATGGTTAAAAATCATGATGTAAGTCTCAATAATAAATTATGTAGTTTGCAGCACAAGTTTGTTCCCAATTCACATACACATAGTCCATCCTGTCAAGTTTGTTTTGATCCAAGCGAGGTCATGTTAAATGTTGCGCCAGTCTATTTGGACTGCTCATGCGCATTAGGTACAATTAGTTATTGAAGCAGAAAATTGGGTCAATTCATCTGAGCATGCATGCACATAAAGCCGTAACAGACCTAGCTCATTGAACACGGGTGAATTGGGTCGTGCTTCCAATCCCTGTTGGTATTTTCGTCTCAGGTTCCTACCCTCCTATTTGTTGTCACCATTATTGTGTTTCTTACTTTAATCGCTGTTTTATTTTGTTTGAAGAAATTCAACAGTTTTACTTCCAAAGCATGTTAGAAATGAGCTATACAGTTGAAATTCAAACATGGAAGAAATGACACAAGGAGTGTGGATTTCTAATGGGGCACAGTGTATTTTACCCATACGAAAAATCATTCCGTACAGTGCATGCACAGATCACTGACAGTGACGCAATCAACCAATCAGTGTTTGGGAAATCGTTAACCCAATGACGATATCGCTGCAATTTCATTGATAAAATTCAAAATCATTCAAAAACACGAATTTTTAATTGCAAATATTTATTTTGTGTGTGTATGAATGTCAATGTCTATCTCAGTATCTGTCATTGACGTATCGTAGCGTGGAATGCGCTGAAGGTTGTGAAGCGGATCCCTTGCAAATTTGGCGGATCTTTTGTTTTTTGTGACATTAAAAATCCATCTTTCGCATGGCCGCTGTGTGTGTTTCCCGGGTGTGTGGGGGTGTACGTGAATGGGGGTCGGCTATGCACACATGGATTCTGTTGATACGACCTGCATGCAGAAACACTATACTGCTGGCTGAGTGTACCAGTTGTAGCAGGGTGTAAAATATACAACAAAGTCAATGTTTATTCTCAAATACATTATGATGTAAATATAAGCATTTGAATAATTTAACAATAATTTGAACCTGAAAAAATTGAACATGAAACTTCATGAGTGATTTTTCAACATATTTGACTGTTGGATAAATATGGGTGCTGCAGCTTTGGAGCTAAGGCAATATGGCGCATTACTTTGAAGTTGGTAATGGGTAAATTACACTGTGTGGGGTTAAGGTTATTTGAATGGGTGACACAATTGAAAAAAGGTGGAGTGCCCCTTTTTCCAGTTAAGAGAGTGGGGCTATTAAAAGAATGAGAGACAAATAAAAACGACAGAGGTCAGATTCTAAGAACAGTTGCTTTCAAGTAGCAATGTGGATGCTGTAGTTAAAATAGAAATTCTTAGAATTCTGAAATAGCTTGTGAATTCAAAATACACACATCCTACCATTTTCAAGGAATTCTGTGCATGACACTTTAGCCGATAAACCACCTTAAAGCCTTAATGTACGATTTCCGTCAAATTTCAATTTTGTTATTCTTTATTCAAAATGTTGAAATAATATTAGTAATAACTGCCGGGAATGGTTGATGTCCAATTTATGTTGAAATAACAAGGTAAATTGAAAGAAACCCCACTGGCCATTTAACACGCAGTTCTATGGGAGGACATATTATCATAAATTATGATAATATGTTGACCTACAAAGACAACAAATTTGGCCGATTCCATTTAGGTGCAAGTTGGGACATGTGTAAACATTACAAATAAGCAAAAAAATCAGGTTTGAAAAAAATTAACCAATTTCATATTATAAGATCGTACATTATGGCTCTAATGAGTCAGGGATAGAGAAATTTTAATCTCGGGAAATGTTGGATGGTGACTTTTTTTGTCATAATCATGTTTATGTTTGCTTGAAGGCTGTAATGCTGACACTATTAAGATGGTTACCATTATTTGCTTTTCTTCTTTTTTTTTTTTCTCTTCAACTTTTCACTACTCATTTTTTGCCAGAAAGGGTAAATGTCTACTTTTTTTTAAAGTCTTATATCCCCAATTAAAACCCAGGGTATGCACCTGCATTTAAACAACATTGATAATTACAACTAAACAACAGGGCAAGTAACAGCTGCCACAACTTGCCCTGTGGATTTACAACTCTCAGTTACCGATGGGCAAGTATCAAACGTGTGCTTTTGGTAGATACGTACTGCCCAGATTTCAAAAATGCCAGCTTCGGACCGGAGTTTGCGGACATAAAATGAGATTTCAAGAACTAGAAATGGGGCTTTGTTCAATACCCTTTTGGCGAAAATTTCTCATATATAAGTGCTTGGAGTTCAAATTTTAGTGTATCAATTTTGTAGGAAATTTTAACCAAAGGTTCTTTGAACTTCAAGTCTCCAGAATGGAAACAGAAATTGATGTAGGGCCTTGGGTATGGAAAGAGAGCTTGAAATAGGGGTCCTTGAAGGTGGCACATACACACAGTAGAAGGTATATGGAGTACCCCCAGTCAAAATTGCATGACTAAGGCAACTATAGTGGTCATGACTATTGGATGTAGTCACAACTTTTGACTTTGACTTGGTGATAGTTGCCTATCTATCGTATCCTCAAAGAGCACAAATAAGTGTATAAATGTTGTGGCAATTGGTCTATATTTGTGGCATAGCCAGGGGCGCCATGGAGGTAGCAAATTGCACCCCCCAAAAAAAAAATTTGGCCCCCCCTCCCCGCACACTAAAAAGCTAGCTATGACGCTTGTCTATATTATATCTTTGTTTATTTCTGACATTTTAACAGTGTTTTGGGTTTAAGAATGAAGGTTCATCTGTGTTGGTAGTAAACATAATTTAGTGGTTTTAACCTTTGATCACAACACAAAAATTTGTGTAACTGGAATTTTTAGTGGACACTTCAGTGGAAACTTTCATCTGCAGACTGGCAACCCAAGTTAGGGGTCAGCGACCTTTTGGACACTTGACCTCAAAATAGAATCGTAGACTCTAGGTAGCTTGTATTGGCCAATTCCCCTTAAAAAGAAAGTTAATACCAACTTCCTTGCATGCTACACCAAATTCTTATCCAGAACCACAAGGGGCGAAATTAGTGTTTTAGGTCCTTAATTACGGTGGTTTATTACGACAACTTTTACCTATGGCGCCCTCAAGTTAACTTACATTACGTAAGCTGTACCTATCTACAATCTCACGTATAATAACATGTTAACCTTCAGATAACATTCATAGATTTTACACTTAATGGCACTCATGGCACTACAAGTACATTCATAAAAGAAGTCTGGATAAATCTTGGGGATGAATCCATAGGTACAGCTTACATAAAGCCAGTAAGCCTTGAGTTGAAGGCATTAAACGGTTGTGTAACATGTCGCTTTCACTATACATTTTACTTTACCCGCTCATACTTTAATTTGTCCATTTTATGCACTAAGACACCACAATCGTTTATTCAGATTTTAACCAAGTAGTTGTCATCACAGTCGCTACTATTTGGCGACGACTAGTCAACTTCTAAACAAGTCATGCAAACCTACTTGTGAGTGACCTACTGTACTCTCAGTAATTGAATGCTACAATATATACAACATAAAGCCCAATAAACTTACTTTGAAGGATGCCATATGTGATGTCGAATGACTCCCCAAATGACTCATCAATGAGGTAGAAAATAAACAGGTCTACGACCCACACTACTATTGTCCTACACGCATCTATTAGGGTTCTGTGAACAGCTGGCAAAAAACACAAAACAAAATGGTTAATATGGGAATAGTGGGCCATCCCAGTTGACATGGATACACCCCCAATGGTAAACATGGTCTTAATCTCCAGCACAGGGTGTGTACATTTCTCGATGGAGTCGCCCATTCAGGTAACCCCATTTGAAATTCACACTCCAAGTCAAAGAAAGTTGAATGTTTGAAATGCTTCATGTGAAGGTGTGTGTCATGAAAAAGTGATCTTTCACATGAACCATGGAAGTACCAGACTTTGTTAAAAGGTTGCCTGCCCTCCCCCTCCCCTTAAAAAGAAAGCTTTCCAACTTCCTTGCATGCTACCACCAAATTCATATCCAGAACCACAGGTCTACTAACATGTTTTCTTAAAGTTCTATTGAAACCTAAAGACAAAGAAACACACACACAAACACCCCCACACCAACACCAACACACCCCTAACCACCACCACCACCTCCCAAACACACCCATATAAACAAGACAAACACATACAACTCATTAGTATCACACTACTTAGTAGTATGTAAAAAAACCTGAAAAAAATGAAAATATGCATGAAATTGGGCAAAGAGTACCAAAAACATCTGAAATTAAATAAAGTTGCGGACATTTTGACTGAAAAAAATGAATTCAGTTTTAAAACTGCAAATTCTCATGCCTGTAGTATATTGTGGACTAATAAGAACTAATGACATTCGCTGGGTGGAATGACAAATAGGTAATTTGCAACTGCAGGTGGCAGCAAATAAGTAAATTACCAGGCAGGCTCCATTGGACTGGGTCTTTGTACTTTTCATTGGGCTGTTCCAGTTGAGTCCATACATCCCCTATGGAAGGCATGACCTTAATCTTCCACACAGGGAGTGTGAACTTCAAATGGAGTTACCTAAATGGTGACTCAATTTGAAACCTACCGCCCTGTGTGAGAGATTAAGGTCTTGTCTTCCAAAGGGGGTGTATTGATTTCAAATGTAAAAGCTCAATACAACAGACATGTTGCAACTAACTAAAATTATATGTATCTATCCATGTTAAATTAATAAATGATATGCTGTATTTCCTCGAATAGTTGCCCCTGGGGGCGCTGCATTTTCCAAAGGGGGGGGTGTTTATTACAGGTCATTTTTTTAGAATGATAATTCCAGTTAAAATCATTAGGTAAGCATAAAACTTAGGAACTTAGGAACGATGACTTCCAGTGCAGTTCCCGGGTTTACGACCAGATTTTTGCCAATTACCGACGCCATTAGCAACCATGTGTGTACCTTGGAAAGCTTACTATACAAGATATCATGGAAATATTAACATTTTTGAAACATCTGAAAGTGGTTCGGGGTATGTAATTGAAGGGGGTGACTATTAATATCAATCTTATATTATATATTAATTTCAATAATCATTTACCATATTTCCTCAAATAGTCCCCCCCTCAAATAAATGCCCAGGACAAGGATGCCTCTTTTTTTTATCTTCCAAAATTCTAAAATTGTCCATGATTGTTATGTACTGTAATGAACTAACATACCCTGTAAAAATCAAGACCTATTATATCAAGACCGATTCCCGCAGGGAACGTTGGCCAGTATTTCGTCAAAGTCAAGGTGCTGTATTTGTAGTAAGGATATCAAAATGTTCCACAAATTAGCATGGCTTTCTTACCTGTTAAAGATTTGGTAACAGCTAAACCAAAGTAGTTATAGAATGCAATAGATGTGAGGTAGAATAAACAGAACATTAATAGCTTGGGACTATTCTTAATTTGATATAATGCATCTATGCTGT
The DNA here is from genome assembly GCF_039555335.1 of Amphiura filiformis. Taxonomy (NCBI): domain Eukaryota; kingdom Metazoa; phylum Echinodermata; class Ophiuroidea; order Amphilepidida; family Amphiuridae; genus Amphiura; species Amphiura filiformis. Next base: position 74,237,334 of record NC_092632.1, on the reverse strand, counting down.
CTTCATATCGACCACTGTAGGCAGCCTCATCAGGAATGAAGTATAATATTGGCAGTACTATCTGAAATTGAGACACAACATAATTGGAAAGAGTCAATATGTGACCAGATCTGATCCAATCAGGCTAAAGTCGGCAATAAAGAAACTGAGATAAAGGCAAAAACAGAGGAGTAAAAAACACAAACAATGGACATATAAAAGGCTCATAACTTTGCAACCAAGTATTCAAGAGACCTGGAAATTCAACATCAGTAAGTCCAGGTACTGAGCAAATTGTGACGTGCCATGTCAACAGGAGACACTTTTGGGCAGGTTAACAATTTTGAGTGTTTTACATAATCTTAAATAATAGAGATATTTTGCTCCACAAGGCCATTTTCCCCAATGAAATTTCTAAGCGAAGAAATTGAGTTCGTAAGTTATGGTATTATAAAATTGGAAATTGAGATATCAGCCTTTAAAAATACTATTGACAATGTTGGAAGTAGGAATTACCTTGAAAAATGCCTCAAAAAATACAAGATGCCAGTTATATTCGGTCTGAAACTATCAGACAATATTTTTAACATTAATAACATCACAAATTAAGCAACAAACCCAAATTGTGAAAAAATCACCGAGAGATTTTTGGCTATTTCTCCATTTACGATCCTGCCCAAAAGTGTCTCCTTTTGACATGACATGGCACAATTAGTAATGGTAGTAACTCATTTTTCACAATTTCTGACTTTGGCCTGAGTAATGGAACACAATCTGAGAAATTGGTGCAGCCCCTGCACTGCAGGGATAACCAAAGTTCAACTTGAACTGTATATTTTTTTATATACCAGTCCGGGTATCCACACTGTTTTAAGGCACCTTTAATTATCTTCTCCTCCTCCTCTTTGTCCTGAGCTTCGGTGACAATCTTGTCTTTCCTATCTAACAGTGTGCGAACTACCCCAAGTTTTTGATGTAGGGGGTGGTGCGATTTGAAGTTCAAGTACTGGTTTGTGTGGGTGGCTTTGCGATAAACTAAAAGCTTCACGGACCCATCTTTGCGGCGTAACAATTAGAGTGTCTAAGAATGGTATCTTTCCTTTGACTTCTTTCTCGAAAGTGAATTTGATGGACTGTGTGTCATCGACTTGGTTAAGATGGTCAGTAAGCGGTATCACTGCGTCTTTGGCTACTACTTCCAGAATATCGTCGACGTATCTTTTCCAAAGCTTGGGCTTGCATTCAATAGGGGCGGTCATGATGGCTGATTCCTCTAAGTGTTCAACTTGAACTGTTTTATCAAATTAACCTTTTCATTAAATCTCATAAGCATTGCGGATAGGCCTGTGATGTTATCACGCCGATCGTATATCATTACTACGCACCTCACGTCAGGATATGCAGAACTTCGAGCCAGAGTACCAACCCATCATCATTACCTAAAACTGCTATTAATGCCTTCATTAGCCTAAACATTGGAAAATCATGTAGAGGGTCTTGTTTGAAGTTATTTGAAAGTGAAACATACTTACAAAAGAAAGTATCAAAAATCCAAAGGTTCCTTCCATACCAACAACCTGCCAAAATAAAAATAAAAAGGAAAAATTCTTATTCTGACAAATGGAACCTGTTATTGATTTATTGATAAAGAATAGAGCTGTACAATAACAATTGTACAGACATAATTGCAAGCTTATTATACTCTTAGTAACAATAGGATTACTGATTACTTTGACACAAGTGTTTAACTGGCAATGAGAAACATGCAGGGCAATACCGGCACGGCTTTAGCGTTGAATCTACACCGATGTAGCGTCGAAGGCTTGAGGAGGGTAGGTTCAAGCTTCAAACTGACACTTGCATAACTGAACCAAACATCAAAACAGCTAAATTCACAAAGCATCTGCAAGCGCATGTATCTCACATCTCTGAACAGATTCATCAGGATCGTTCATAAATCACTGGCAAGCAAATGTTCTCAACACAGATCCAAATAGTAAATTGGGTATTTCTTGAGTACCTAATTTACTATTTGGATCTATGTTGAGAACATTTGCCTACCAGGTATCTCACATATGATGAGATTGCGTCATCATGTGAACAGTCATATGAGCACGGAAAGCTTGACTGGACAAGGTAGACCCCTGTGGCAAGGTATCCCTAAACAGCCCATGGTTCAAAACAGCACCTGAGAAAAAAAAATTTTCCTTTCTTTCTTTCGTCCTTTCCTTCTCCAAGGAGTACCAGGGGCATTAGGGTTATTGAACTACAAAAGCATTTGGCAAATATACTGTTAAGAATTGGGATATGAAGTAGTGAACTCTATAAGGCCCAAAAAAAATATTGTTGTGTTGCCCTCAAGTGGGAAAATGGGAAAGTTGGGTCGGACGGTCGGATTTCTTTTTTTTTTTCTTTTCAAACCTTCAGTTTTAAAATATCCCCTCAAATATTAAATAATGCTTCTTCAATTAGAAGACATTAGTCAATTTTGACTTCTGGATACCTGTTAAACATCAATTAAAGACTAGTATTTCAATAAAATATTAATTTTAAGTCAAAAACGTTGATTTTTTTCAGGATTTAGGGTCGGGCGGTTGAGGGCAACACAATAATTTTTTTTTTTGGCCTAATATTTTATGAAGTCCTCATCAGAATACCAGGGTTGCCAAACCCGCGATTTGGTAGCCCAATTGGGCGACTTTTGAAGATTTTTCCCGCGACTTTTGACAATTTCCGGTCCCATAGAAACCAATGGTTAAGAAAAAAATTGGGCGACTTTTCAACATTGGCTCCCGCGACTTCCGCTAGTTTCCTGCCCCATAGAAACCAATGGTTAAGAGAAAATTGGGCGACTTTTTGATTATTTGACCCGCGATTCGGGCTGAAATCTTTTGGCAACCCTGCAGAATACTATAATCAAATAGGCTACACCTCAAGGTGTGACAAAGATTATCCATTTTTTTTGTTTTGGAGTTCCATGATTCAAATTGGACTATTTCTTTAAAAAAAGGCATGAATATTAAAAAATATTCACAAGCATCAGCTTATATTGATCCAAATGAGAAAATGCATGAAATAGCAATGGAATTGCATTGCTAACAGTTCTGTGAACCATTATTAGTGGGGAGTTCTCAAATGTCTGTTTCTTTGTTTCTATGCACTACTGAAGTCACTCAATACCAAATACATTGATATTTGGGGTCTGACTCTGAATTGACCCGAAAGTGTTCTGAAAATACATGATCCCCCAGCAAGCAGTTCTGTTTTCATCTCACTTTCATCTATCTATGACATTGCACATATTCTAATGTATCTGCAAGTGTTAGACTTTTCTTGTTTTTAGCTGATTGTGCTATTACAGTTAAAATAAATTATACTGAAAACAGGAATTATTAAAGAAAGCATGGAAAATGCATGAAATGATATCAACATCCCCCAAAGTAGGCTACAAACAAATCAAAACAGACATTTAGGCAAAAAAAATCATAGGAATTCCTTATCAAGAAAGTACTCATGCCTGATGACATTTCAATTGACACATTATAATCATGCGATTCTTCAACCAATGTCAAGAGCAATGGTGGGAATAAAGTAAAATCCCATTTTTGTAACTGACCTGTAGTGGTGGGAAGCCTCTGTGTTTAAGGAATAATTCTTCTATAATCATTTGGACTCCATTCACAAGTTGCCCAGCCAAGATCAGTACTATACCTGTAAGATCAAATAAATAAATGACAAATATTGTTTGATGTATATATTCTATTTAAAGGGAATTTCACTTGAAAAAAGTCTCAAGGTAGGTAGCCAAGGAGATGCAGATGAGCTATATTATGTAATATTCCTCCTATGAGTCCGTATACCTACCTTGAGTCAGTAAAGTAAAATCACATTTTGAGATTTTCTCAAAAACGGTTAACATTTGCAGGAATCTGTTATGCTAGTGGTGCAGGTGGCGCCAGATGGGCAGTAGGCGCATAACCTGTAAAATGGTGAAAATTGAGGCACGCAGCGTGATTAAGTTCCTGCATTTGAAGAGTTAGGCCTACAATGCTCAGAAAATCTATATGAAATGAAAGCTATTTCAGTGTGATTGCCCATTATGTGGCACTTATAGTCCAAAAAATGGTCTCATAAGTATGTTTTCATTTCTCACAGGTGAGCCAAGATGTGGGCGTCCATAACCTTTTCATGATAAGATCCTCCACTTTGAATTTCAAAAAAGTGGAGGATCATCCTGAAAAGTGATGGACGCCCACTTGGCTCATCTGTGAGGGACATGTGCCAGTTTGGAAATTTTTTTTCAAAAAGTAACAGTGCCATATGATGGGCAATCATCACCATAGATAGCTTTCATTTCATCATAGATTTTCTGAGCATTGTAGGCCTAACCTTCAAATGCAGGAACTTAATCACGCTCATGCGTCTTCAATTTTCACCATTTTTTCAAAAGCAACAGGTTATGCGCCTACTGCCCATCTGGCGCCACCTGTAAAAAAAAAAAAAAAAAAAGTAAACATACTGATGAGACCATTTTTGGACCATAATGTACAAAAGGACCAGTAATTGCACTGACAAAATTTCATCGATATAGCTCCTTCGCTTCTGAGGGATGTCAAAAACTTTTGGATACCCCCTCGTATTTGTTATTATGTGCTATTTGAGTTATGTGCTGTTGAGGAATAAATGCCCCATTGTTGCAGGGGACAAAAATGCATTTCATAAGAACTCCTTAAAATGTGAAAAAAAAACAATGATTAATTTTTAACTTGTCCTCCATGTGTTCAAAATAAGTGTAAAATGTATTAAAATTCCCTAGCCCTACCATAACTTGCATTTAGATAGACATATACTTGTGATTGCCCAAAGAAAAAAGTGATAAAATTAACCTCAATACTGATCTCCATGGTGTCATAAGTGGGATCACATATTTTACTACCATTTAAATGTATCATTGGGTTGGGCTATTGTCTGTCTATTGTAAGCTAGCCAATGGAGATGTAAGCTAGCCAAAGGAGGTGTAAGCTAGCCAAGCTAGCCAAAGGCGGTGTGTTTGTTTTATCACCTTTTGGTCAGTGAAACTGGAATGACATAAGGATAAATGATAGTGGTTTAATTTGACAGGTCTGCTTCCATAAAATGAGAGGGAAATTGCAAATCTTTATTTTCAAGTTATGACAAGTTTCATAGTCTCTGTATCATTAGCTTCAAAAAAAGATATAGCACTTGCTAGGGTTGCTCGCTCACTTGGTGTTCTAAAGTCAATATAGCAAACCAGAATTCTCTGTTTCCTGGCATTTTCAATGAACTATATCTCCTTTTCTTTCCTGTCGACTTTCCGCTCATATTGTGAGAACAGGTCTCAATGTGAATATTATTCACACTGCCTCGTGCATTTTGTTTGACCAAATCAAGAAATTATTTTTGAACAATTTGTCACAATCCTTACCAGCTAGTTTTGACTAACAAAATTGAAAATGTTCATTCCATTAAGGGCTCGGATAGCGATGTTTTCACCTATTTTATTGGTGGGACCTGATAGCACATCAGACACACCAAATTGCATTTTGAATACGAGGAATGTTCTTCTAATATCAAATAAATTTGATCTTTTTGAAATTTGTGATATAATACAAATTTTATGCTAAATCGTTAAATATTAACATTTTTTAATATTTAACAGTCCTCTAAGTAAATTGTATAAATCTAATGATATGTTTGTAGTTGGGGTGAAAAGCCATCCATCATATGCAAATTTGGATCTTTTGTGTTGAAGATATACATTTTTTCCAAAAAAATACCAAAAAATTTTAGGCCTTTTGGGGAAAAAATGTGTATCTTCAATACGAAAAGTCAAAATTTTCAATTTATGGTCAGCGTTTCATCCCAGCTACATACATTTTAAGTTCATATCATTAGATTTATAAAGTTTACTTAGAGGACTGTTAAATGTCAAAAATTTCAATCTTGCCATAAAATTTGTTATATATTACGAAAAATTTAAAATATTTGATATCTGAAGGACATTCCTCGTATTCAGAATGTAATTTGGTGTGTCTGATGTACTCTCAGGTCTTTTGAAACAATACTGTGCAAAGGTTTTTGACCGAGCCTTAATGAATCTATTCACAATTTAACAATCATTTTTACTACTATTAATTTCCTTACCTAAAATTATTTGTCCACCAGAACCAGCTGATGTTCCTTTTCTTTCTTCATCAAAGATACTAGATATTCCTACTAATACTAGACCAAACTGAAACAAGATGACAAAACTCAATGTCACAATGCTGGCAACTTCTGGAAATTGCTATTCTTGAAATTGAAATTCCAGTGATCACTGACAAGGTTGTCACAATGTTTCCAATCAGATGGTGTAACTACACTGGGTTTCAGAGAAAAACGGCAGTCCCTTGCTCAGATTGATGTGAGCGCCCTGTTAATGAGCGACATACACAGAGCTTTGTGTTCACTTCATGGGTGCCGATCTGCGCCGACCAACGATTTGACGCACAATCGGCCAATCAGATTATCGGTCTGTTGCAAGATGACAAAAATCAATGTCACAATGCCGGCAACTTCTGGAAATTGCTATTCTTGAAATTGAGATTCCAGTGATCACTGACAAGGTTGTCACAATGTTTCCAATCAGATGGTGTAACTACACTGGGTTTCAGAGAAGAATGGCAGTCCCTTGCTCAGATTGATGTGAGCGTCCTGTTAATGAGCGACATACACAGAGCTTTGTGTTCACTTCATGGGTGCCGATCTGCGCCGACCAACGATTTGACGCACAATCGGCCAATCAGATTATCGGTCTGTTGCAAGATGACAAAAATCAATGTCACAATGCCGGCAACTTCTGGAAATTGCTATTCTTGAAATTGAGATTCCAGTGATCACTGACAAGGTTGTCACAATGTTTCCAATCAGATGGTGTAACTACACTGGGTTTCAGAGAAGAATGGCAGTCCCTTGCTCAGATTGATGTGAGCGTCCTGTTAATGAGCGACATACACAGAGCTTTGTGTTCACTTCATGGGTGCCGATCTGCGCCGACCAACGATTTGACGCACAATCGGCCAATCAGATTATCGGTCTGTTGCTATGATTGTCAGACGATTGATTCAGCCAATCAGAACCCCACTCCCATGCGTTGCACGCTCTCAAAATGTAAATGCTAACCTCCATCCCAACCTGAAACATTAACATTTTACCCCCCCCAAAGAGTTTCTCACAAAGGTTTCTATCAATATTTTGGTTTATATCCTAAAAATGGTAATACATATTAAGTCTGTAACAATTGATTTTTGGTGTGTGATATTTTCTAGACAGAAGCTTATTCTTTATCAATAAATGAGGAACAAAACTTACCATTGTCAATATCATTCCTCCCCAGTGATAATACCTCAACTTTCTCTTCAAGAAAAATTTCTGAAAACAAACAAACAAATCACATGTAGCTCTAATGTAGGCGAGTATGACATTTGACCTGCATGCTAGATCTGGCCAACAGGGCTTGAAAAAATGAAAATTTCCATGGAAGATGATCAAAATTTCCCTTCAAAAAGACAAATTTCCCTCCGAATTATGAGGTCCCTTAATTTGACACTGATCAAAGTATAGGCTAGTGTATACATATCTCCTGTTGATTCTATCAAAGATACAATATATGTCTTATTTTCACTGCTCAATCACAGTTCCAATGGGAAGGCCAGATTGAATCAGTTGGCCAGCAGGCTTGGAAAAAATGTGGAAAGTGGGAATACCACTTTCGACATTTTTTCTAGGCACGCACAATATGGGTCCATGGTTGTCGGTGAAAATGAGTAAGGATGTACTCGGATGGGCAATTGAAATCAGTTTGATTAAAGCCATATTATAACATTTTCATACAAATTAGATTAGCATTTCTTTTGCCATAAAATGTTAGTTTTACTGTCAGATATATCCCTTTTATTTTTGAGCCGAACAACTACGGCAAAGCAAAGAAAATTGAATTTACTACCAGCGCATATGTCTCCAGTACATGTACGTACCACTCCTTCAGTCATGTTATGGTACAACCCTTTGTTGTGTAGATCACTGTCTCGCACGCCGTGTTCGTACTGTGTGTTATGAGCATTGTGTATGCGTTCGACTAATAATTCCGTCGTAATAATGCATTTTGTAAGTGGGAATACCACTTTCGACATTTTTTCTAGGCACGCACAATATGGGTCCATGGTTGTCGGTGAAAATGAGTAAGGATGTACTCGGATGGGCAATTGAAATCAGTTTGATTAAAGCCATATTATAACATTTTCATACAAATTAGATTAGCATTTCTTTGCCATAAAATGTTAGTTTTACTGTCAGATATATCCCCTTTATTTTTGAGCCGAACAACTACGGCAAAGCAAAGAAAATTGGAATTTACTACCAGCGCATATGGTCATATGGTCGTACCATGTTATGGTACAACCCTTTGTTGTGTAGATCACCGTCCCGCACGCCGTGTACGTACTGTGTGTTATGAGCATTGTGTATGCGTTCGACTAATAATTCCGTCGTAATAATAAAACGCCGGTTCCGTCGTTTTATTCAAAATCTCGGATTTTGACAAAACTACAGCACCTAGAGTCTTGATTTTTGCAGGGTATATTGGTTTAATCAAGTACAATATAATCGTGTAAAAAATGAATTTTAAAAAATCAGCGAGGGCGTCCTCCTCAGCAAATGTTATAATATGGCTTTAACCTTTCATCTTTATAATATAAAATGGAGTTGGCAAACACTCAACCAAGTTTTACTTTGAAACCACAACAGCCATGGTAGTTCTCTATAAGGCCAAAAAAAAAAATGTTGTGTTGCCCTCCACGGTCGGGTCAAAATCTTTTTTTTTTAATAATTTTTTTTAACAAATGATTTTTTTTATATCATACATGTACCCCCAAGCCTATTCCCGGATCCCTGACGTTCACTAAAAAGATTGTGCCCCAAGCCAGCACTTAAATTGGATAGCAGGACTTACTCATTGAATCCCAACAACATGGATGTTAGGCCTTTCACAATTGATTTTGAGTTTTCTATTTCCCGCCCGCATAAAAAATTGAGAATTGCAAAATATTTAATTATTTGATTTTTATCTGTCATTTTCTCTGTTAAATGACATTTTTGTTACATTAATTTGCTACTTTCTTACTTTGATCATGAATCCTGAACAAACAAATAACACATATTATTGTCAATGTATAAAATCAACCATAATTGCAATATGATCTGCAGTGCCAAAATGTACCATGCAGCATGTTGATATTGGGCTGTGACCACTTGTTTCAAAATGAAGAAAATAATAAGTAATAAATAACTAATAATTAAGTTACCTCATGCCTTTTTTAAAATCTTTAAATAGTAAACTAAGAATTAATTGTGAAGGGTCTTAATGTTAATATTTACTTCAATAAAATATTAGGTAGAAAATATAGCCAATATTATGCATATGCCTGTCTTCACTCATGTTATTAATAGTAGGTATCAAATGATTGAGTTGGTAAAAAAAAAAAAAAATTTAATCTGGCCGGCTGTACTACCAGATTTAAGGCTTGGGAGGGCAACACAACAATTTTTTTTTTGGCCTAATTTGGTTCAGCTCAAGTTTGGAAGTGACATATCATACTTCACTGGTCACAGTATCTGATCACACAAATAAAGTTAACCGTGCAGAGCATATATCTACATGTACAAGAGTGCTCTGTTGGCATGCTTGCGGTGCAACCATGAAAAAGTTGACATCACTCCGAACTTGAAGGTAACTTGGGTATATTTTTAATGTTTACTCACTGAAAGTAACCCTGTAAAAATGATGATGGATCCTCTTAACATCTGCCAGACCGATGCTGTCACATACAGTAAGCCTATTCCTGTTAACAATGAAATATAAGGAAAGAAAACAAGTTGTGCCAAGATTAATATCAGGATTAGGAATGTCAATTCACAGCATACACACTTAAAAATCCTAAAGAATGTCAATTTGAGCCAAGAACACTGTTGATTTAAATGTGGGGGGAGGGGGGGGGTGGTCAAAGAAGCAGTGTGGATATGAGTGGAACAGCCATTCTTAGTCAGTGGGAGTGGTCTATTACGTAGACACATAATCTGATTGGATATCACATGATTTTGGGTGTCGTCTATCAGGCGATAGACGACCCCACATCATCATGAGTGTTGATAATGTGTTACACGTTCATAGTGGTGCGCGTATGTATCGAGTTGTATGCGTAGACGCAGTGCGAAATACTCGTACGCGCTAGCAGTACGCGCAACAGAAGTGAAGTTGTAAACAAGTTTCGTTCATTTTAGAAAAAGGGGAGTTTTTATGACGTTTAATTAATTCTTGCTTTAACAAATAGTTTACAGTTATAAAATAATAATTATTTAACTGACTAAGAATGAGAATAAACGATAGGAATTTTTATTTTGATTATCCTCTACCTATGATAGATGACAGGCAGGTCCAATATCTTATCATAGTGGATGCCGGCTGCGCCGGCATCCACTACTCAAAATATTGGACCTGCCTATCACACGGTAGAGTATAGTCAAAATAAAAATTCCTATCGTTTATTCTCGAATTATTCAACTAGGGTGGGAGCATTTGAGTTAAACTGTCACATGGTTGGGATTGGGTCCAGACTGCAAAATAAGGATTCTGAAGGGCACCCATTTCAAGGCAATTTTGAAAGAGCACACTGTATATATTTTACATGTTAAAGAATAGCAGCAATTAATAGGCCATCAAGGCAACTGGTAGGGGCAATTCCCTTCGGTGCCTTCGGTTATTTTGCAGCCTGATTGGGTCATCATGGAACTTACTCGCTGGCTGACCTCAAATGATCCAAGAACACCCAACCAGCTGAAGACCACAGGTTTTGATCACAACATCAGTGTTTCCATCTAACAAACATATCAGTTTTCTGGTTGACCAACATTTAATTAATCACAATTTTCCCCAAAGAGTGGGATTTATATTACACACCAAAACACCCCTCGCACAACAAAATTGCAATAATCTATATGGATTCTAGTAAATATTTCAGTTTATCATACAAAGTTATATGGCGAGAATCCATGAATTCTTGCAAAATTCCACTGGGAGAATCCAAAAGGATTCTCGCACTTGGTTGCGAATTTCTGACCCTGCACACAGTGAACACCCCATCACAACTAAACATCTCAAAGAGTGTGATTTATAGCACCACTGGAGTTTCAAAAGATAATTAAAGGCCTGTAATTATAAATTTATTTATATTTACATTTGGATGATAATTTCCTTTCCATTTCTACCCACATCTCCTTTCCTGTGTTACGGCGTAAAACCCTGGTTTTTCTACCGGAAGTCAGTTTAACCAAAAATTCTTTCCCACAATAAAATATGTGGGTTCTAACAGCGCATCCATTAGCACCCAACACACATGATTAGCAGGGCATACAGTGCGAGTTACTGAGCAACTTACGCTACGTGTTATTCCAGAATACGCATATATGCGCAATTACAGGGTAATTTCGGTCAAACTGACAGCAGATACAAAAACCCAGGATCCACATAATATATTGCACCAAACACTAATGTAAGTTTTTAATTGGAAAACAAAATACCTGCAAGTGTTGTACCAAACAAGTCGCATACTGTGGGCACTGCAATGATCCATTGAAATATCCTACAAAAATAAAAGAAGAACAAAATGTTAATGGTCCCATCTGCTCTATCATAAATTACTAGCAACTGTAATCATTTTCTTTTTAATATGTGTACATCTATATAAAAGTGATGCACTTGTATGTTGGCTGCCTCATGTATCTCATTTCACATAATAGCTAGGTATAAATACCAGACTCATCTCTGAAGACACCAGACACTTCAAATCATCCCAAGTCACATGGTTTTGGAATACAGAGGACATTCCTTAACCATGTGACTTGGGGATGATTTGAAGTGACCTCCACTTCAGAGATGAGTCTGGTATTTATTCCTAGCTATTATGTGAAATGAGACACATGTAGCAGCCGACAAATGCATCGTTTTGATATGGACATACACATATACTATTATTTACCTAATATATTCAAACAACAACTATAACTGCAACAATTTGGAATTCAGAAACATGGATGCCAATACAAGTTCCAAGTACTTGTACCATCACAAGAAGTTAATCCAGAAAGTATATTTGTGACCCATCACATCAAAACCTACCAGTTGTCTTCAGAAGAGAAAATTGAGCTTTAAAAAACAGGATAAACTGCTAGTTTTTAGCTTTAAAATTACATCTTATTTAAATTTCTTGGTATTTTCTTTATATTTTCTCATCTTCTTTCATTGTTATCTGCAGATGAAGTCAGCTGACAACTGGTCGGTTTTGATATGATGGAGTCACATAATTCTATTTTGGTCTGTTTGTTTCACTTGAGAAGTATCTGCAATTTTGCACCAACACATCAGACAAAGTTTTAAGTTTAATCATAATCACCCTAGCAGTTTGGATATTAAAAAAATGAATAAAGTGTATCACTGGAGACTATAGAAGTATGTACTCCTGTCTGTGGTGCAGCCAATTCTTCCATCATCCAAATACTTTTTTGTATAGACCTTTTCATATCAAGATCGGAAAAGTTTGGAAAACCGCGATATTTATTTAGTAAGCTAGGGGGTCAAATTGTACCCAAACTGGCAGACAAGAAATGTCATGAATTACGACACCCTTTTGCGCGAAAATACAGCTTATTAAGCCACTGTGAACATGTGGTCATCGCGATAAATATTTTCCTAGCATATTGAGCTAACACCTCAGCTACTTGGTTTTTCACAATAAGATACTAATTGAAAGAAATGGATAATGTCCGTAATTTTTCGTCAGTTAAATTTTTTTTCCAGAACGTGTTTGTTTACGTTCATCACCTCTTCCATAGTCAGTCTCTTACACAACGCTACCGCCACACGCTTAATTGCACGTTGAGTATCCTTGGCAAAAGTACATCTCTCGTCCCTAAATTGACCATCGAAAGTTCATCGTAGTTATGATGCCTGTTACACATTGGAACTTCGCACTGTACATGATGATGAAGAGGTACTTTTAGACGCGCGCGACAGGGGAAATTATTTCATGCTTCGGGTTTTATCGGAATTACTCAGTATGAAAAGGTCTATTGGGTTATAAGAAAAACTAAGAAAGAAATATGTTTTGATGAGGTAAAGTGCAGTATGTGGTTATCAATCAATTCACCATCTTTACAGTTTTTGTAAAAGCTAACTGACCTTGGCTGTTTCAAAGTTGATGTCTGTGGAACACTGCTGTCTGCTTGTATCTGAGTCTGCTGTAGCTACATGTACAAGAATAGAAGTAAACATAAATAGCTAAATTCATCAATTTCACATTTGTATTAAGGTCAGATGGATCTCTGTACCTTGATTTTTACAGAGGGCTCCCTAACTGGGCCTATTTAATACTGGCTTGCCTGAAAAATTGCCAGCCCAAACATGTGTGCAACTTGCACTGATCAAAATGTAAGTTACCAGACAGACAGGTAGCTGCTCTTGAAATATTTACCGCCTGACAGCAACAAGTCATCAGCAGTCAATACATAAATTTACAGGATGCTTGCAATTTTTGTGTGCTCAAATAGTATAGTGTTTAAGGTGGTACTACAACCCTTGATAATTTTTTTTCTCAAAAAAATAATAACACAGTGGTAACAAAAGTTATGTATATTATAGGGACAAGGAAATTTCAGTGACTCAAGACAAGCGGTACATTATTTATGATAAGAAGAGGTACCGTTAGAATGTACCTCATTTCTTAACATATATAATGAACCACTTGTCTTGAATCATTGAAATTTCAGTGAAGTAATTGGATTCGTTGCCTATAATATACATAACTTTTGTTACCACTGTGTTATTATTTTTTTGAGAAAAAAAAAATTAGTCACAAAATTGATCAAGGGGTGTAGTACCACCTTAATACAATCTAAACTGGATTTAATTCTTCCATAAAGAAGCTATTTGCGTACCCTTCATAATTATATAGTGTATTTTCTTAATACCTGCTTGTTTGGATAGGTTGTACAATCAGGTAAATAGGTTACAACCAGATTTGTACCCTAGGGCTTCCCTTTTTTTACTTTTTAAAAAGACCCAAAATGGACCAATTCCATAGAGCTCAACAACAACTCATGTATCATGTACAGGTTTGGTGCATTGTATTTTTTTTTTCATTTTGTGTATCTGTATTTATATATTTAGGCCCTACTTTTGAGCGTTTCAGGGGGCACAACATTATACAGGCTTCTGCTTCTAGTTGTGTCTCCTCCATCATTTTTTTATCATGTTTTGTTATTTGTATATTTAAATTTTGATGGAAATAAATATGATTGATTGATTGATGTGTGCCCATTTCTGAACCAAGCCATTCTATCCGGGCACCTTACCTGCTGTCTAAAAGCTTCCCTTTCATTGCGTCGATATATCAAAAGTCCAAATATGCATAGAAATTCACCTGAGTGTAAAGAAAGCGGAAAACAACACTTTATTATAACAATGCATCTACTATATATATATGCTGTAGAAAACAGGGTTCTTGCCCCTTGAAGCCTTCAAAATTCAAGGACTTTTCAAGGACTTTCAAGGTCCAAAAGCATGATTTTCAAGGACTTTCCACAACACAAAAATCATGATGCGGCTCTCCATGTGGCACATATTAACTAAAGTGGCAGCTCCTTTCCACTCCCCAAATTTTGTCAAAATTATACTTCAGGTAGAATTCCAATTTTCAAGGACTTTTTCAAATTCAAGGACTTTCAAGGACCGTGGGAACCCTGAGAAAATGACAGTTTGATTTCAGGAAATATTTCATTAAAAATGGTGACTTTTTTTCGATGGGAACAAGCAAACTATGATGACAGTTTTTCCAGTTTCGCCATAGAGCATTGATTAAAGGAGGAAATAGGAAAAGTGATCCCGCCAGGAATTGAACCCAGGACTTCTAAATTACATCATAGTTTTCATCATAGTGTATATTTTATTCACTCACATTGTACTGTGTGTGGAAATCTAACATAAGCCTGCTGTTAGTTCACTACCTAAAATGTACTTAGTAATTGTAATTCTAAATTTACTGACATGCTGTCTTGAAAAAAGAATGTTGTATATAGACGAATCCAACGAGCCAAGTCATGGTCAGGATTTGGTCGGCCATGACCAGGGGCCGCAGCACCAAACTGGTGTTGTGACTGCCCAAGTGGGTGGATTAAAGCCGCTTAAAATTTGATGTTGGATTCTTTTGTGTTGTAAACTGTCATCATTCTTTTGTCTACGTGTAACACGGGTGATAGAATGCAGTTTAAAATACCCTCCAATGAGTCCAAGGCCGCATCATTTCACATTTTAGGTGAGATGGAGCCCACGGGGACCCAAATATGACTGCCATTGAGGTGTAGGAATGCGTGAAATTGGATTTGTCTATATGGTCGCATGTCATAAGTTGGGTATGCAAAAAGGGTGGAGGGATTACACTTTTCTGAAAATTGCGATACAAATTTGATTGGCTTTCCGTAACCCCATATCCTACAGCAGTGGTTGATACCTCATTTTAAGCCTAATTTTATACTCTATCAGTCCACTGAAGCATATAATTATATATTATTCAGTAAAAAATCACATCAGTTGAAATGAAAAATGCCAGGGGTGGAGGAGCAGGCGGATGTGGAGCAGGCGGATGCGGAGGTGTGCAATAGGGCCTATGTGAAAATTCACATGTCAGCATGTCAAAACTACTGGTTACTTTTTCAAATCTAGTGAGGGTATGATGTATTGAAAGCTTTGAATGTTGAATTTGTACACCTAAAACAATTACTAACTATTTAAGGTGGTACTACACCCTGTGATAAATTTTGTGACTAATTTTGCATTTTTCTCAAATAAGTAACTACACACTGGTAACAAAAATTATATGTATATTATAGGGGCACAGAATCCAATTACTTCACTGAAATTTCAGTGATTCAAGACAAGGGGTTCATTATTATGTTAAGAAATGAGGTACATTCTAGCGGTACCTCTTTTCTTATCATAAATAACGTACCGCTTGTCTTGAGTCACTGACATTCCAGTGTAGTAACTGGATTCCTTACCCCTATAATATACATAAACTTTTGTTACCAGTGTTTTTGTTTTTTTTGGAGAAAAATGCAAAAATATTCACAAATTTATCAAGGGGTGTAGTACCACCTTAAAGGGTTATATGTTCCTTTTTTTTCATTTTTAATGAAACCCTGGTTGAATTTCAGTATTTTTAGCAATATGCTAATGTACATTTCTCTTCTTGATATTCATTTCCTCAACAATAGAATAACCATCTCGCTAATTACTCGTAAAAAGGTCATTGACCTCCACAATGTAATTAACATACATACAATTATTTTAAATAGTTCATTTCAAGCATTAATGTATTGAGAACATATCCTCCAAATCTGATGACATTCTTGCATAAAATAAAAATTTTAGTCATTTTTGTAATTGAGGTCCGATTTGAGAAAAATGCATTTGAAAATTGAGATTTACATAGACGCCTGTGTATTAATTAATTAGTAATTAAGCATTATCTCAAAAATTAAGCATGTGCTAAGGTTAAAAGTGGTGTTAATTGTTAGAGGTTGTCAATATATACAACATATCAAAAAATTCATTTTTGTCATTTTTGACCATGTAATGGAAATTGTACCCAACTTATGACATGCGACCATATGCAAAGTGAAAGTGATTTTCAATGGCTTGGCAGTGAAGCAACATATTTATGAACATGATGACAGCACTATGTAAAAGACAAACCCTGTAATCCCATACATGAACAATTGAACATGTATGTACAGTCAGTCTACTCTGAAGTACAAAGTACCGACGTGGACGTACATATTGTGCCAACTTTGAAGATACGCATACCTGCAGCAGAAACGCAGCACTGCACACTGTTTACGCCCTGTATACACGCGCATTGTCACTTTGTACTTCAGAGTGGACAAACTGTACTGCAAGGCTGTGTTACAAGATGTGAAAGTGACATAAAATGGAATGAAGTAACATACCTATGAACATGATGACAGTTTGAAACCATGGATGATCAAAATTATGAGGTTCTGCTGTTGAATTGGTTCCATTAACACCAGGAAGAGGTCTCCCTGCAACTCTAGATGGTGATATGAAAAATGACGATAAATGATATCTCAGAACAATTTAAGATTCTGATGATTGTTTCATGACATATTGTTGTCAGTTGAGCTGGAATGGCTGATAGAGAAAGGACACAATGCACATCTCAGTTGTTCCACATTCCAGTTGGACTGTTGGCAAAAATGGTTATTTTTTGTAGGATGACTGGAGGCACTTCATTAAAATTGATACAGGTGTAACTTGTACACTGTAAGGCTGGGTTTTGCTAGTATAGGACATTCAGAAAGAGGGAAAAAATAACAATATCAGGTCTTTGGGTGCCAGATGGGATCTGGACTTTTAAAAAGGGGGTCTTTGGGTGATTCTCAGAGCTCAGAGCCCCAGATGCCAAGATTATTGATTGCTACAGTAGTTCCAAATACATTTGTAGCTTGAAATGAATTTGTATATTTTACATATAGAAACAAGTCAAGTGTTGAATGAAAGTTGCCCTTCAAGGTTGAAATAAATTTGTACACAGGGTCTGCAGGTGACAGATCTGTAGTGAAATATGGGACTACCTGTGAGTGATGAAGCGTAAGTATACAGAGAATGAGGTCATTGGGTGACAACAGCACAACATACACAGTCCCCTCGGAAATTCACGGAAAAGGGACCCCTCCCCAAGAGGATGCATTGCTGATGTTGAACTGTCTCTGAATGAAATCACACAATTATGATCTCATAAAACATTCTATCCTGTATCTGTACACATAGGTATATACCTAGGGCTGCTAAGAATACGCATTGCGTTATTTGCGCAAGCAATTTGCGTATTTTGGCTCCAATTGCGTTTTTTGACATTTTTGAAAAAATCTATAAAATTTTTTTTTTTTTTTTTTTTTTTTTTTTTTTTGCGATTTTTATTTTTTTCATGGATTTGGAGAGTCACTGGACCTAACATCAAGTGCTAGCATCATTAAAAAAAATTGGAAAAAAAAAAAATTGGAAAAAGTTACCAAAAAATTACAAGTTTGTATCCAAATGGGACCAATTTGTAACTTGTGTTCACTTCAAAATCTATCTAAGATACAGACTTGTGTACAAAACCATTGCATTTTTATATCTTCAATAGACTATGCAGTGAACACAAGTTACAAATCGGTCCCATTTGGATACAAACTTGTCATTTTTTTGTATCTTTTTTTCAATTTTTTTTAAATCAGCCACAAATGATTGCAGTACCTCACTCAAGGTCAAGGGACTCTCTAAATCCGCAAAATATTTTTTTTAAACGCAATTTTTTATTTTTTTTATTTTTTTATTTTCTTAATTTTATTTTTTTTTTTAAAGTTTTTTCAATTTTTTTAATGATGGTAGCACTTGATGTTAGGCCCAGGGACTCTCCAAATCCGCGAAAAAAAAAATTAAAATTTCAAAAAAAAAAAAAAAAAAAAAAATTTTTTTTTTTTTTTGATTTTGCGTTTTTGGCGGGAAATCGCGGATTTTTGCGTTTTTGGAAAATTGGGGTGCGTTTTTTGGCCTCCAAAATCGCGTATTCTTAGCAGGCCTATATATACCCAAGAGGTATTTAAAAGGATAGGAGAGCCTGCCTTGACTCAACCTTGTTTGTGTCATACATTTGAGGAGGGTGCAACGAGTGCACACATTTTGTGCAGAGATGCAATTTTGTAAGTGCAATATATTTCAAAATCTAATCCAGAAAGTGGTGTTGAATCAATCTTACATAGGTCTTCATGGGAACATTATGGAACATTTTGCAGGGGTCAGGTCAAAGGTCATCTGGGGTTCAATCTTAGAATTGCATGATCTGGACATCATTCTGTTTGGGGTACAGGGCTAAGGGCTCAAACTTGGTGACAACAAACCTCATGACCAGGAGGACCATGGGCTGCTCACAAATTTGCCCATGTACCTAGACAGGTCAAAATGGCTGTCTTTGTGGTCGAAGGACCACAGCACTTCTAGTTATTTTTGTTTTAAGTGTATCATTACAGCGCCCTCTATAATATGATCTATTTCTTCGGGCAAATTGGTATCAGAGTAAAACGGCTCAAATTCACCGTAGTTTATTGTAGTTATAACTTATACAATATCATTCATGATTAACATTGCATGACTATTTTATGCATGTATAACATATGGAAACCTTTTAGGTGAAAAGGGCCCTATCAAAATTGGCTTGAACGCACAGGTCACGCATAGTGAACACAGATCAATACTGTCAACGAAGCACTGAAACCTATGATACTATCGGTCGAATTTTTTATTTTGACATACGACTCGTTTATCGCTATTTTAACCACTTTATTTTGTGTTTTATTGCAAACAAATACACACCTTTATTCTGTATTACTTATTTTACAATACTGTGGTTACAGAATAATAAAAAAAATAAATATTTAATTACAATTTGGCCACAAATACGATTGAATCTACACGAACTTTGCGAAGAAGCTTGTCCACGTTATGCACAATAGCTCACTTAACCTCTTCAGCGGGTTGTTTATTTACTTTCTGATCGATTGGCTTTGCGCATTCAGTGCGTCGAAATGTTTAGGTCTGTGCAAAAGACTAGGATATGACGGCCTGATGACTAGATTTCAGTCAGACTTCGAATTCACGATGTTTTCTTTCTTGAACACACGCGAGTCTTAATCTGAAGCCACCAAAATTATTGTTACATCAATGGAAAGCGGTCACTTTGAAGAAATTTTACTCAAGAGATCCAAGTGATTAGATGGCGCTGTTTATTTTTCTGGTGAATAGAAGCTGACTAGAAGCTCCTGGTTTATCAAGAAACGCGAAATTTACACTGAAATTTTCGCGATTTTTGACTAAAAATAAAAGGTTTACCCCAGCTACGCTGAGTCTAAACAAGTTTCGTGCCTGTTTATTTTTGAAAAATCAAACGATCACAGTATTTGCTCCATGTAACTAGCAGATCCAGGTTATATCACTACAAATTATGTTTTGGTGGCAAGAGATGTAAAAAAGAGCCGATTTTAGCCCGTGTTTCTATAGCAGTTCAAGCGTGGAATAGCTCGGAAAATCTTAGTTCCCCAAAGGTTTCGATATGTTTCTATTAAAAGTGTTTATTGTATTATTGTATAATACTTTACTTCACCTAAAGTTTATTTTTTATGACTTCCGTGGTCCGAGCTGTGAGCGTACAAGAGCGTAAACATCAGATAAACAATCACGCTGATGTTGGCTGATCAATGCACTTGACAATTCAACAAGTTGGTTGACCCATTGGTTGTCGGCGTGGCACGTAGACCCGTAGTAGGCAACTTTGTCACTTCTACACGATCGCAATTCGCCAGCGCATACCTGGACCACGGAAGTAATAAAAAATTAACTTTAACACCTCTTCTTGACCTCTGTAAAGCATGAAAGATAAAGTGCACTTCACTCAGCTCTAGTCTCAGACCCGGTCCCCGCACTTCGTGCATCCGCGGGTATTCATGCTTGTCGGTGAACTTTAAAAACACCCCCTTTTGCATCTCATTTCGCGAAGTTATTAGGGGAAAAACATCCCTTTTTTTAGCGATTTCGCGAATTATTTGCCCTTCGACAATACCCCTATTTTCGCTAAAACGCGAACGATATTTCTAATATACCCTTTTCTGGCAGAAATGCCTAGGCTGCTCAATGAAAATACCCTTTTTTTCAATTTCGCGAACACGTGGTTTGAAAAAACACCCCTTTTTTGTGTATTTCGCGAATCGCGTTTCTTCATCTGAAAACACCTCTTATTTCGCGAAATTTTCGACGAGCATGAATACCCGCGGATGCACGGAGTGCGGGGACCGGTGTCTCAGATCAGTTCAAATTTTAAGCTTACTTACTTGAAATCATTTTGTGCTTTCTTGCTGATTGTATTGATGCTGCCAGTGATGAGCATGCCACAGGCTAGGAAGATCTGGTATAATGATAATGCCATTTTATTTTCATTAAAACAATTTATCTTTCACAAACTTTCTACAGGATGCAATGATCACTTGCAACATCTCTCAGGCTCAGCTGACTTATTTTACAGGACAGGTGTCATGCATTTTATCAACAACGTTGCCGTTCCATTTCCAGTAAAAACTTTTCTTGAATCAAAATTTCCAAAATATCTCCAAATGAATATAATATTTTTCCGATATTTGGACTTCTTTCTGGGTAGAAAAACATTATTTTAGTAATGTGTAAATAGTTAAAGGGATAGAATTAATAAATTAATGATATTTACTCTATGGTTTCCTTTTATTGAAGAAAATACAAAATATCTAAATCTGTTTTTAAACTTCATTTCATGATTTTAAAACTTGGCAACACTAAATAGGTCACGGAACATGCGCGATTTGTCACACGTGGAGATTGGCAATGGCGGCGACTTGGTCTAGCAAGTGTGATTACTCGCCAGATGTTAATTCTTTGGCGATTTCATCCCCAGATGGACGTCTAACAATATGGGATACTGTAGGGGGAACTCCAAAGCAGCAGTACACGCCAAGTTCTCACCTGTCAGTAACCTGTACTTGCTTAGCATGGTGCCCTTCTCGACAGCAGGTAAGCTTCGCCAAGTTCGTACATCATGTACATATATGCGTACTGCCAAATTTGGAAGACAAGTTTGCATGTTTAGACTAGTGGTGATGTGGTTATAGATGTAGCATGTTTAAATACCGGTACTCAGTGACTATGTAATTCCTGATTTTGTTATAATGTGTATTAAATGTTTAGGCCTTGTCCCAAGATATTGTATTTTGCATGTAAAGAGTGTATCAGTATTCTCATTTTTCGGGCTAGCACTTTCTCGTTCTCATTCTCCGACCATGCAGACCATGCATATATGTATATCTGGTTCCATACAGCAATACGCAGTATTGCTGTCTGGTAAGCAGGTACGAATTGAGACGTCGTGAATTGAGACGTCGGAGCCGGTCAAACACAGAGGACTAGCCTACATCCCATGCATCCCGTATCCTACTATACCTGATCTCATGTATAGGTATGTGAGCATTCCTTACCTGAGCATGCGCAATATTCAGCCTCTCTCAGCATAGGGAAATCGCGCACCGCGCCATTTTGAAAATTCATTACCGGTAGTAAATTTTACGGCGATGTTTTTGAAAATTTTTGGGGGAATTAGATCGAGTTAAAAGCAGTTCCAAAGCTTACAAGGTCAAGTCAAAAGGTTGAACTTGATCATAACCGGAAGAGGTCAGATGATTCATGCACGTGGTCGCGGCAAATTTTGGCGACTTTCTAGTGGGTTTGAAAGTGACGATTTCGATCTAAATTACTCTCCAAATATCTAAATAACGGAGTTGAGCGGTAAGTTAAATGGAGCACGCGGTGAATAAAGGTAGTTTTTTGTACATAAAAATGTTTGGTTTGATGAGATTGGATGGATGCCTTGCGCAAAAAGTGAGTGAACTGGGGACTTTGTGTAGTACGAATTCGGCGACTTTTGCCAGTGAGTGAACATGTTTAACACGGCATGGTTTGCGTATATACTAATTGAATGGGCTCATGCCAAGGGTCGCGCTAGGCTGCGTTTTTGCGTCCCGGACCCACCAAAACCCGAATCTCACGCATGAATATTGCAAAAGCAGTGAGTTATTGCGTCCCGTCATACGCAACAAAAATTCCCACATGTTGTTTTCTATATCCAGGTTTCATAAAACTAGGCTCAAAAGTTTCCTCAACTTGCATTATGCACATCATTTTCAAGCAACTGAACCCTGAAATACCAAATTATGGCCTTATTTACTTCAATAATTAATATTATGCACAGTAATACTGCTTTATGAGTGAAAATTTTGACAGCAAAACAGCTGTGATATCGCTAAAATACGGCGAGATCTCTGGCAGCCATTGTATGTTTACTGGTAACTACAGAAAATAGAGGGCAGTATAAAAAGTATTATTGGGCAGCCAGTGGCGGGCGGTAAATATTAGGTAATTATACTAATTTGATTGAAATAAAAAATAAAAGGAAAAAAAAAAAAAGAAAGAAGAAAAAAGAAAAGAAAGAAAGAAGAAAAGAAAGAAAAAGAAAAGAAGAAAAGAAAGGAAAAGAAAAGAAAGAAGAAAAAAAAAAAAAAAAAAAAAAAAAAAAAAAAAAAAAAAAAAAAAAGAAAAAAAAAAAAAGAAAGAAAGAAAAAAAAAGAAAAAAAGAAAGAAAAAGAAAAGAAAAGAAAGTAAAGAAAGAAAAAAGAATGAAAGAAAAACAAAAAAAATACAATAATATTTAATAAACCCCTGCCCCCCCACCAAAAAAAAAAAATAGTATGGTATCACACAAATAGATTGAATTGGCTAGACAAGTGAATACCTGAGTGGAAGAAGGGCCCAACTCCATCAAAACTGTTTTTGAGATATTAAGAAAAAACTTAATATTTGGAAAAGTTTTATAGACAGAATGTTTTCGTCTTCAGAGGACCTTTAATACATTAACATACAATATTACATACATTCGAAATTATATATGATGTCTCCATGACAACGGTACAGGTCTTAATACGAGCTGTAGTTGGGCCCTTCTTCCACTAATATACTGCAAGTACGAGTTCCGTAAGCAGATGTGTTATAAATAGCTACAGAAATTTGATAGTTATCCATTGATTCCACAAGTAGAAGCATGTAATATGTTAGCATGAAAGTTTATTGTAATGAAAAGCAGATTTCATGGATGAACAAAATTCTACTTTAACCCAATATTTGTAGAAGAAGGGCCCAACTCCATGGAGTTGGGCCTTTCTTCCATGAAAACCATGATTAACTATACGTGGAAGACTATTTAGAGAGTGGATTTTGGCTCATGTTTCACACACAAGGAAGAACAGTCTGCTGGCAATAAAATGATGGGTCTAACTCTTTTTTGCAAAAAATTGGAGTTGGGCCCTTCTTCCACTCAGGTATTCAATTATGAATAGTTGGGACCCCCCGATATTTCTTTAGGGACCCCCCATTTTTGCATTTTCTGTTAGCTCGGGGGTCCCTTGGGACCCCCAAGCTTTTGGACCTAGCGCTACCCTTGGCTCATGCTGTGGATGCTGGGATAGATTCTCATTCTGTGCCGACTTTGAGTCAGGGAAAGAAGCAAATTTGGACATTTCCTATTCCTATCCCATCATGCATAGCGCTAGCAGATTTTTGCTATGATAGATGCATGAATGACTGTGGGCACATCGGGTATGATGGCCGGGGGGGACGGACACATGCCGCTTTTTGGCCATTTTCCTATTTGATTTTCTAAATGTTCAAATTGATGGGGGGGGGTGTAATGGGGGTAACTTGAGCAGGAGTGACCCCATTCTGATGATCAAGTGAACTGGCCCTCGAGTTTCCGCAATGATCTTCGGAATAGGGAGCATGTGCCAGCCAGTGCTCCAAAGGGTGCCTGCTCAAAGACAAAACTTAAGCTGGGGTGGGGGGGTTCATACTTGAGCAGGAGTGACCCCATTCTGATGATCAAGTGAACTGGCCCTCGAGTTTCCGCAATGATCTTGGAATAGGGAGCATGCGCCAGCCAGTGCTCCAAAGGGTGCCTGCTCAAAGACAAAACTTAAGCTGGGGGCAGGGGGGTTCATACTTGAGCAGGAGTGACCCCATTCTGATGATCAAGTGAACTGGCCCTCGAGTTTCCGCAATGATCTTCGGAATAGGGAGCATGCGCCAGCCAGTGCTCCAAAGGGTGCCTGCTCAAAGCCAGCTGGGGGCAGGGGGTTCATACTTGAGCAGGAGTGACCCCTTCTGATGATCAAGTGAACTGGCCCTCGAGTTTCATAATGATCTTCGGAATAGGGAGCATGCGCCAGCCAGTGCTCCAAAGGGTGCCTGCTCAAAAACATTTTCCTGGGGGAGGGGGTAAATGCATCAGCTACTGCTTATAATAATTAAACATTTTAAAGGGTGCCCCCTCAAACAAATTACCCCCCTTGTATCAGTGAAAAGGTGTACTCAGGTGGGTAGTATCAAAACCGTGAGTTTTTCAATGACAAAAAAAATAAGACACTTCAACACAAATTTCATCTTTTTGAATAAGTTTTTCTTTATTTTTGCATAATTTGCTGTTGGCCCTCACTGTGGTTTCCCAGGGACTGCCTTTTGAGGAGAGCGAGAGCAATCGCTCTCTACTGCTCTCCTTAAATCAGATATAGGAGATTGAGTGATTTTTAGCTTTCCTAATCCTTAGTTGACCATTCTCTCATTACATTTTATTGTAAATGTTCTAAACAGCTCTTGAAAGCTCTAGAAGAGCTATTTAATGCTCTCCTGCAAATTCCAAAAGACAGTCCCTGGTTTCCATCCTCTGTCAAACCTGGAATCTGCATCAGAAAACAGAAATAAAACAGAATGTTACTCATACATATATTCATTTGTATATTAGGGGGCTATCATTTTCTGTGGGGCTCCAAATTTACAAAAAGTTAGTATCAATAAAATTGCGATCCCCCTATTTCGGCAACAAAATTTTTTGACCCCCTCCCCCACCACTAGGCCTGGCATTTTCGGGTAATTTTGTACCCGGGTACCCGCCGCAATTTTCGGGCAGGTAACCGGGTACCTGAAAAAAAAAAAAAAAAAAATTTTTTTTTTTTTTTTTTTTAGTTTTTTTTTCGGTTTTGTAGTGTCTCTGGACCTAGACCTAAATGCCAGGATCATTCATGGTTGACCTAAAAAAAAAAAAAAAAAAAAAAAAAAAAAAAAATTTCAAGATATTTTGTTATTTTTTATATGAAAATTGATAATTTGTATTCATGTCATAGTCTATTA
Organism: Amphiura filiformis; assembly: GCF_039555335.1. Taxonomy (NCBI): domain Eukaryota; kingdom Metazoa; phylum Echinodermata; class Ophiuroidea; order Amphilepidida; family Amphiuridae; genus Amphiura; species Amphiura filiformis. Next base: position 74,211,380 of record NC_092632.1, on the reverse strand, counting down.
ATGATTTCAAAATGTATTGAATTTGAATGCATTTTGAAATCATTAATAGACTATGACATGAATACAAATTATCAATTTTCATATTAAAAATAACAAAATATCTTGAATTTTTTTTTTTTTTTTTTTTTAGGTCAACCATGAATGATCCTAGCATTTAGGTCTAGGTCCAGGACACTACAAAACCGAAAAAAATAAAAACTTTAAAAAAAAAAAAAAAAAAATTTTTTTTTGTTTTTTTTTTTTTGAATTTCGGGTACCTGGGAGGGTATTTCCTACCTGGTAATGTAATCTCAAGCGGTACCCGTTTACCTGACCGAAAATGCCAGCCTTACCCACCACCCACTGATACACCTTACATGTACCCCCTAAAAAGGCTATTTGTATTCAGTCTTTTTGAATAAGATAAACACACTATCTGTGGTCATCTTATGACTCCCTACATTTTGGTCATCAAAATTTTATGACCCCCCCCGCCTATTTTACTTTCCAAAAATTATGACCCCCTGTATATTTGGGAACCCCCTTCCAAAGAAAATGATAGGCCCTTACGTTCACATCAATACAAATTCAATCAATATAGGACCAGTAAATAGCAAGACAGTGCTTGTTTCTTAAAATTGTGTACTCACAATGCACAGTATAGGCCTATAAGCATTTTAATATGTGCATGCACAAAAGTTTGTACAGGAAATTGGCTGAAAAATTGAGCCATTCAAATTAGCATATCTCCGCAACCACATGTCGTATGACATTCATTTATGCCTCATCAGTTTTCTTTCATTTAGCTCTTTAATATGAGATTACTTTGATGAGAATCAAAAAAAGTTCAATTTTTTTTGTATTATACCTATCATGTACCAATTACCTTGTGTATTGGTACATGATTCGGCGAGTATACTTCAGCAATAGCGAATAAGTGGTCGTTTTTTTTACTCTGTTCAAAACGTCACATGTACACCAAATACAGCCCCCGAAATGGTCTACTTTTAGCGTGCCTTAACTTTGAAACAGTTTGGTTAAAGTTAAAAATGCGATCCCCAACCCTTTGCTTACCTTGGACGAATTTTTAGTAATTTCCGCTAGCGCCGTGTTGAAAAATGTCCGGTACTTGCCCGGTACAAACATAGAAATGGCCACATTTGCTTCAGTCCTGGTATGAATATTTCTTCCGTAATCCAATGGTTCCAACGTGGGCATCACGATGATAGTCTCCTACACAACCAGATTGTGTCGGCCTGACGCTCGTCGATCCTAATCGCTAAAGTAAGGACAGCGTGAGCTCTTACCTGCGCAAAAGTCTGTTCGACAAAGCGATTGTGAATAAGGATGATTGACAGCGCCGCTCATTGGGCGGAGCCATTATATTCGGCATGACAGCACACAGGTTGCGCTGTCCTCTGACCTTGACTGTTCGTCACGTAGACATACCGTGACCTTTGTACACGTACAAAGCTGGGGGGGATGCGACTGCGGCCGCCATTTTGACACGCGGTATCTACTCTTCAGAAAAATTACTTTTGTTGACGTTTTATATCAAACAATTTTCGATAACGGATTTCTACTAGGATTTCAATTTTTTATTAATGAAGGTGCATGTAGTTTTGAGGAATAACACGGGATGTTTCGAGTTTTATTTCAACTGGTGGTGTAGGAAGGTGAGTGAATTTGTGAATGAGGCCGGGGATTGAGGTTTTGTTGTTTCAACGATATGATACATGTAGTAGGATACGAAACTAGTGATGTGGTCGGCACCGTTTTTTATTGTCGACATGTCGATATAATTCAGTATACCGACGCCGACAGTGTGTCGACATAAAAAAAAATTCTAAAAAAAAAAAAAAAAAAAAAAAAATTTTAAATTTTCCAAAAATATTTTTGGCCAGAAAATCAAGTTATAGGCCCAAACTGACTTGTTATTCAAGGTTGAAACCAGAGAAATACTGCTACTCAAAAAAAAAAAAATGCCAATTTTTTTTACAAAGTTGAAAAAGTTGTACATTTTAATTACTTTTGTTTCTATTGAACAGCTAGCAATGCATACTAATTCAATGTGTCCCTGACTGTTCAATAGAAGCAAAGGTAATCAAAATGTACAAGTTCATCCAACTTTGTAAAAAATTGGCATTTTTTTTTTTTTAGTAGCAGTATTTCTCTGGTTTCCAACCTTGAATAACAAGTCAGTTTGGGCCTATAACTTGCTTTTCTGGCCAAAAATATTTTTTGAAAAACTAAAAAAAAAAAAAAAAAAAAAAAAAAAATAATAATAATATGTCGACATGATTTTTGATGTCGACATGTCGGCATATTGTGCCGATCGCCGACATAAGGCATGTCGACCACATCACTATACGAAACGTAGGCTAAAAATGTCTAATGACGCCATGTTTACATGAAAACATTAGCTGCTGCGAGGTCAGTGTGACAGTGTCGTTGAATTTGTTACCTAAATTCCTTTCAGGATATTCTGATTTCACTTATTTATGATGTGTACGAAAATTCACCATATAAACTCAAAAGTATGAATCCAAGCTGTTATTGCTGACAATAGAAACATTGTTGCAAAGTCATTAAAAACAGGTATGTATTACAGACGTCCTTTGGCCGAAACGAGATACAGGCTAGTTAGGCAGTCTAGTATCCTACTATCACTCAAACAAGCAAATCTCTTCACAAATTCACTCACCTTGCGATCCTACATCATCAGTTGAAACAAACATCTAAGTTTCCAAAAACAACTTTGTCATTCCTCAAAACTACAAGTAACTTCATTAATAAAAAATTGAAATCATACTATTACCCGTTATTGAAAATGTGAACCAAAAGAACGCACGAGTCGAGTTCAGTTTACCAAAATGGTAGCTCCTGCCTCCTGGTCACCTCAGATATGACGTCAGTATCAAGCTGCTTATTAAACGGTGGATCGGATTGGTTGAAATCAACGCCACGTTTTTGACCTTACAGGGGTCAGAGATATGCATATTCATGTATGGAAACAGCGATGCGGATATAGTATCATCACCGAGAACTGAGAATTGCGACATTTTCGATGTTTGTACTGGGGAATTTCAGACACGGAGACTCCGCGGAGATTTCGAAAAATTCGTCCAAAGGTAACCAAAGGGTTGGGGATCGCATTTTTAACTATCACTAAATGTTTCGGAATTGAGGTCGGCTAAAAAAGTAGACAGTTTCGGGGACTGTAATTGGTGTAGATGTCACATTTTGAACAGTGAGCGATATGTGACCAATTTCATGCTCAGCACAAGTGACTATCTTTACTCAGGGTAGCATATATGCTAGTGCCGTACTATTATGCTATGTTTTGTATTCGGCGAGGATGACGATATTTACATCCTGAACTTGCAAACGGCCACAATGTGTTTTACTTGATATTTTTCACCCCTAAATAATCTTGTATAATAATAATTCCCTGCAATACCATACGTGCTAAATAACTTACTTATCTCTCGAGCGCAATAGTGTCTGGGATCCATACAGGAAGGGAGGTGTACAGTCATTAGAAGCAATCCAGAGGAAAGCTGCCAGGTTTTGCCTCAATAACTACAAACAAAGGGATAGTGTATGTCACTCAGATGATAGAGGAGTTGAAGTGGGAGACATTAGAACACAGGAGGAAAGAAACAAGAATCCAGATGATGAACAAAATCATCAACAACGAGGTTGGGATCAAGGCTGACAGCATCATTCAGCTCACAAAAACCACCAGGGCTAACAGAAGGGGATCACAGAAGATCTACCGACCGCACGTAAAGAAAGACGCCCACAGATACAGCTTCATTCCCAGAACAATTGCAGACTGGAACCAGTTGGGGGCAAAAGTAGGACCTCAAGCAGCTATAAGTAATTAATTTATTCTTCCGCGAGTTACGAGAGACACACACGGCACATTGACTACCCAAATCTTCAAAGAATGTTGGAGAAGATGCAGCTTGACTGTGATTCCGACTGAACCTGAACCAGAACCAGAACCAGAATACATGTACTTCAAGCTTCTGGATGGGCACTGAAATGTGCAAAAAAAATCCAATTTCTTGCGCTCTCACCTTCAAAATTTCCTGCTCATCGCGAATCTTGTTTGCATGGACAACGGAAATAAATATGGCCGACACCGCATTTAGGGTTCATCCCATTAGTCTTCAATTGCTACGCACGGTCATCGAATGAGAAATGACCATTTCGTTCCACTATGTTTACTAGACCTGCCAACATGTCTTCGGTCCTATCCTTCAACATACTGACATTTACTGGGCCCTTTCGACATGCTGCGGTGGATTGTCATCCGTTTCGCAAATAAATTCGCCTTCTTCATCGGCCCATAAAATATGTTATATAAAAATAAACACCTACATCATGTCTAATATTTACCTCTAAACTACAAGCTTTCCATACGCTGTTGTTAACACTTCACTGTATTCTTCATTTTCTTGTAAAAGCAATTATTTCATGATTTTTGGTCCCGTTATATTCTAAGTAGAAGTTGTCGAGCGGAAGTGAGGTTAAAGGTCAAATTTGTCAACCTGTGTGGCGTGTTTACAAACTTACACCTTGGGCTGTGTCAGAACAGCATGGACGCGGTTTTACAATAGTATATTTATGTAATAATGCTCCCAAAGTCCTATATCTACCTCCAAGCGGTGGGTGACAGTAACGAGTGTTCTGGATAAAAGTTGAATTAAACCTTGGCTGTAAAAATTATATAAAAATTTCAGAATAAAAGGGATGTAGAGCCTCCCCTATTTCCACTTTTAAAATTTTGGGCGATTTTTTGGCTATTGGGCGCCATTTCACGGCTATACCCGCGACTTGGGCTAAAAAGTTTTGGCAACCCTGGTCAGAAGTGACGTCACAAAATTCACACCATGTAAACAGTGTGAAACGAAATGTGGAAAGTCCGAAAAAAAACATCAAATTACAGTATTATAAGTGAAAATATGAAGACATCCATATGCGGATAGTTCGCCGGAGTGTCTGAAGTTCACATATTTTGGACTACATTTGCGTAAGTTATTTATGTGATTTAGAGAAAGAAGAATTTTAAGTTTTCGGCAACCGGTAATCATGTGGTATTGGCCTGAGTAAGCTTCTTTGCGAAAAGGATATAAATAGACCGATCTGTAACTCAGTAATCAGATAATGTCATAATGTTAAATAAAGATTACTGAGTTACAGTTACTGGAACTACTATGTTTACTAGCTTCAAAATCGGGGCCGGAAGACTTAGGCTAAAACTAAATTTATACTACATCGCTAAGCGATACGGTAGCGACTTTTTTTGGGCCAATGAGGTAGACCACTTTTTGTTGCGTTGGAAAAAGCGTGCATCTCATTGGTCAAGTACTGATCGGCGATGGAGTATAAATTCAGCTTAGCCGCGCATGCTCCATATGGCCAATTCCATGCCAAAAGTGCCTTTTGTAACGTCCGTAACAAAATTTTGGAACACTGTTGCTCAAAACAGGAGCATTTATTTCAAATTTGCTAATCATGCCTCCATAGATTGATGTCAGACCTACTTCAAGATAGTAAAGAAAAAAATCTGAGGAATCACCTTGACAGTTTTTTTTCATTATGAAAAACGTTACGGACGTTACATTTGAGATAAAATGTAACGTCCGTAACACTAAATCAACAGTGTAGGACGGTACAGGAGTATTAATTTCAAACTTGCTTTTCATGTTTACATAGAATGGAGTCAGGGCTTGCTCAATATAGTTAACAGAAAAAAATAAAACACAGAAATGAATGGAGATTTAAGGATATGTACCATCTGCCAAAATGGCAGGCACTTTCGCGTAACATCCGTAACGCTCGTTTCTAATTATCTGTAGCTAATTAGCTAAGAAAGCCAAAACAAAATTGCTTCATTATATTGAACATTAGAGTGTGTACTAGTAGCATACTAAGAAATAAAGTGTTATCCTAACAGCAAACATGTGTGCTATTCACTTAAAAGTTGCAAGTTGCATGTATCTGTAACGTCCGTAACGGTGGAATTGTCCATATGCCAGTTTAAAAGTAAATACTCGAGCATGTGATGAGAGAAACTGTGCTGAAAACGCAACTACAAATTGGCTTTTTTAAGGAATGCATTGACGTCGATTGCACACCCAAACCTCGTATTATATACAAGCAACAATTTGGAGTGGTTCATATAAATGCAGTTGAGACAAATTCAACAAAAAGTGACATAAATACGGTAAAAAACCACCATGGACTTTAGCATTGTAACCACTTCAGTCGCTATACAGATGTTGTATTGCGACTGATTATTCGGTCTATGCATATGCATGCATGCCATGCATGCCCATGCATTAGGCCATGGGAATTAAAGTAGTAGATTTGCGTGCAGAACTTTTTGAAATCACATGCGGCTTTTTTTTCATTATTCATTATTAGTTATTTCTATTCTATTTGAGCATAAAAATTAGGAGTTTGAGAAAAATAGCCTAGGGGCTTTGTGAAATAGTGACAAAAATTTTTAATGTGTGTCTTTTGTGTGATTAGACCTTCCCTTTCCTTTCCTTTCTTGTACTTCCTATAGCAGCTCATTTGAGCAGTTGAGCTAAACTTGAAGTCCTCTGGAACTTAGAGGAGGTGATTATACAGATACCAGAACCGGGCCCGGGGAATGGTCCGGTTTATTGGTCCCCCTTCTCTTTCGAATAGCTGACACTTAACGTGCATAGGATTTGACTCTTCCTGTACACAGGACCACCCTAACCTCACAGACTCAGTAACTGAACATATTTGCAGGATTCCCGACCTTATAGGAACATTTTGGGATAGGTTAATGAAATTATTCTCACCAAAGGCAAGCCCAAGGCTCGAACCCACGCAGATCGTATTTTACTATTATCCCGGCCGACGGCTTAGCGCCTTAGACCGCTCGGCCATCTCGCCCACCTGGAAGTGTATATGAATTCAGAATGGGGAAGGGCCCTTTTACAGGTGGAATGATCTGGAATCACAGACATTTGCTTGTGAATTGAAATGCTGAATTGAAATCAAAGCTGAATTTCATTTCAATTCCACTTCATCACTCAACATGATTTCAATTCCAATCCAATTCAATTCTTCATTGCTCAGTGCTCACGATGATTTCAATTCCAATCCAATTCAATTCATGCCCAAGGCCACTCATTTCGATTCCAATTCAATTCCAATGCATTCAAATGAAAATAGCCCAAAATTCATTTCAATTCAATTTGATTTCAATGCATTGAATTATGCAATTGCCTGTCATGATCTGCTGTTTACTTTTGAACTTCCATTGCTTTACACAGTGTCATACTTCAGCGAATCCTACTAGATTTTGAATGCAATGGTCTCTAGACTAGCAACAGCATTAAATTAAATTTTTACATTACTTTTTCCATCTTATAATATAGGCTTCCCCTGTAAGGAAACGGAAGAAAGCCAGGCGGCATCGCACTGATAGCTGCACCTCCGAACCAGATACATCTCATCCTGTTCCATCAGATGTGATAGCGTTAGGTACAATAGCGGGGCATGTTATGCTGTATAGTGTAGCTAAAGGAGATGTACACAGTCAAATGGTAAGATATGTTGTAATATTGGGGTCCATTTGCATATGACAGGTTAAGGGAACAAACCAGAAGATTGATGTAAGTCCTAGCTGTAACTAGTTTTTGTTTCATAGCTAACCCCTTCACCCCCATCTGAAGAAACCAGCTGTGGTTTCAGATTTGCAAATTCGTCAACAACAGTTCATGCCATGGATTTATGTTGAAGTAGACATTGAGTGAACTTTAATCTTACAGACTTTGGTGACAAAACACTGAAAATTTTATTGTAATTTGGATAGGCACATAACGCACATGATATACCGTACAAGATTGATTTCACTTATATCGTTGGGTCCTGACGAGTACTGCAATATAATTTGGTTTCGTTGTAAGGATAATTGCTTGATATGCATGCGACACAGCTGTACATACTGGAAAGTAATCCCTCTTGCTGTGTACATACATGTATGGATACATTATTGATATTTTGTAATAATTCAATTCTGTTTGTTACAGAGTGGTGGTCATAATGATAGGGTTAATGATGTTAGTTGGCATCCTGCAGAGGATGTCTTATATAGTGCCTCCGATGACCAGCAAATAGTAGAATGGCATATTCCAACTAAGTCGGTCAAATGGTAAGTGTTATTTTATTTTGAAGTCCATATTCTGTCCACATTTGTTTGGTGCATTATGGATACCTGTCACTTCCAGTACCGATGTTAGTCTTGATAGCAGTGTTCAAAAGTGGATCATACATGTGACTTAGATGGTAGAACCCTTTGTGTCTGTTCATTACTCCTCGCCCCCTCTTCAAAGAGGATTAAAGAATCAATTCAGATCAGATCAAATGAAAAACTCTTTAAATTTGTTAATTACCAAACCTGATGAATTTTTTTCAAAAAATATAGTTTTTGAGTTTGTGCACCCTGTCGTGTGCCAGCTATTTAAGGTATTGGTCATTAAGGGGTACTACACCCTGTGGTAAATTTGTGACTATTTTTGCATTTTTTCAAAAATAATAACACACTGGTAACAAAAGTTATGTATATTATTGGGGCAAGGAAAGCAATTACTACACTGAAATTTCAATGACTCAAGACAAGCGGTTCAGTATATATATGATAGGAAATGAGGTACATCCTAGCGGTTCCTCATTTTTTATCATAAATAACGAACCGCTTGTCTTGGGTCACTGAAATTCCAGTGTAGTAATTGGATTCTTTTGCCCTATAATATACATAACTTTTGTTACCACTGTGTTATTAGTTTTGAGAAAAATGCAAAAATAGACACAAATTTAACGAGGGGTGTAGTACCCCCTTAATTCAGCATATCACAGAGATCAGTCAGGAGGCAGATGGGTCACCGTATGTGTTAAATTACTGTTTTAACCTTCCATTTCTCATTGTTTCTTTGTCTTTAACTTACAGTAAATGGAAAGCAGACAAGAATGCTGTTCATTGTATTTGTGTGTGTCCAGGAGGGAAAACATTACTGTCAGCTGGTAGAACTATTCAACTATGGGACCTAGAAACTAAGAAAGTCTTAAAAGTAAGTTGCATATGGAGTATGATGATACATCATGCAGTTATATATTATTTGTCCTTATTTCCTAATTTGCAAGCTCAAATGGAAATAAACAATTTCCTTTTGAGCCATCGCTACTTTCCTTACCAACACATACAAACAAACACTACCAACCTTGGGGAGCACTGTACTTCAGCGCCGAGCACTTGAGCCTGTGCCCCATGTGTCAGGGGAGCACTGTACTTCAGCGCCGAGCACTTGAGCCTGTGCCCCATGTGTCAGGGGAGCACTGTACTTCAGCGCCGAGCACTTGAGCCTGTGCCCCATGTGTCAGGGGAGCACTGTACTTCAGCGCCGAGCACTTGAGCCTGTGCCCCATGTGTCAGGGGAGCACTGTACTTCAGCCCGAGCACTTGAGCCTGTGCCCCATGTGTCAGGGGAGCACTGTACTTCAGCGCCGAGCACTTGAGCCTGTGCCCCATGTGTCAGGGGAGCACTGTACTTCAGCACCGAGCACTTGAGCCTGTGCCCCATGTGTCAGGGGAGCACTGTACTTCAGCGCCGAGCACTTGAGCCTGTGCCCCATGTGTCAGGGGAGCACTGTACTTCAGCGCCGAGCACTTGAGCCTGTGCCCCATGTGTCAGGGGAGCACTGTACTTCAGCGCCAAGCACTTGAGTAGACACGCCTAATAGTGTCCCTGACGCCTTGCTTATCTAACACTGCCTCCACTACTCGCTCCTCCACCTACCAACCTGTCCTCTGTCCTCCTGCCTATCTCTCCGCTATTCCTGTTTGTTCTTTTTTGGCTTCTCCCGGTATATCTTACCCATCTGCAAATGTAACTTGTTAGTAAACTATAGTATTATATTGATCCCATAATCCTTATCACCTTAAACATGCCTTAAACGTGTGCTGGGCTGAACACGGTCAATGAGGAACCACATCCTCCACCGCATAAAAAAAAAAAACCTGAAAACTTGATTAGCATAATCAATATGCAAATGAGCCTTGGTCTCAATGGGAAAATCTCATTATTTCCTAATTCGCAAGCTCAAATGGAAATAAACAAATTTCGTCTTGAGCCATCGCTACTTTACTTACCAACACATACAAACACACACTACTAGCCTTGGGGAGCACTGTACTTCAGCGCCGAGCACTTAAGCCTGTACCCCCTGTGTCAAAACTAAAGAACGGAAAAACCACGAAATTGAATTGTTGTCACCATAATAATTTTAATTCAACAACCACTAACACAATATCAGGATCATATTATGGAATGAATCAATGCAAAACCAATACCATATATGTGACTCCTCGCCACAACTGAGCCCGGATGTCGCCAGTGCCACTATTGAGATATGCTCCATCGAACTTAACAATAAACAATAGGAAAGAAAGGATTTATTGACTGTTTTATTGATTTTTTATTATTTAAATGTCAAGTACTATAGACATGATATACATCATTTTAAAGCTAATTTCAAGCAGAATATTTTGGTTGAATATCTCAAAAATGATGATTGGCGACATCCGGGCTCAGTTGTGGCGAGGAGTCACATATATCAAGTGATGTATATTACTTACTCTGCATTACATCATATTTGAATACAGCTCTTTGACCCTTAATTACTGCCACCTGCCTCTAAATACTGATCTTCTATCAACCATTTCTCAGAGCTACCTAAATATCCAGATTTGTTGATGGCCCATTTCACGGTTAGGCGCCACTTTTGGTGAAAAAAACTTGAAATTTTCAAAATGGATTAAATTTCATTTAATTGGGGTTTTCTTTTCCACATAAGACCAGATTTTCATAAAAATATCATTTCCCAGCTTAAATCTCTCTACTTCTTGAAGAAAATTATAATTTATTATCTCATGTTATGTAATTTTTAACAAATTTGATAAATATTGAGTAGTGAATATTTATACTTTTACTGTCCAATACATATATAATAGATATTTAAAATAAACAAGTATGTCATAGGCTCTCTTCTGACCAAATTTGGGCAAATTTTGTTGTGTAATGACAAATTTATGGCCACTTACATGTAATTTTTGTGGTAAAAAAGGGAAATTGACATGAAAAGGTTTACTCAAAATTTTTAATAATCAATGAATGACTCTGATATTTCACAGCTTTGATGGTCATAATATGGGTAGTGTTCACAAATAATATCAGCCACTTTGAAAGCACAGGTCAAATTCAAGATTCTTATGTTTGTGCAATTTTGGATGTGACAGATGTCAATGTGAACGGAAACCACACATTGTAAAGCAGAGTATGTTTCAGAAAATAATGATTCAAAGAGTTTTCACACACTCAGTAAATTAAATGGGATATATTGAAACATATTAACCTGTGTTAGTGTTCATTTTAAAACATTGTTTACAATTTATAGAGGTGGATGTGACATTTTTTTTTTTTTTTTTAATATTTCATTATTATAAACAGTTTGCTTGTCAAAATATAAGCTTTAAAGCACTTCTAACACATATATTTTGATAGATTCTATTGAATTGAGCAATGCTAAAATGTTTTTCCTGACCCTTTATATTTTTGCCAAGCAAAATGTTTATAATACTGAAATATTCCGTTCACAATTGAAAATGTCACATCCGCTTCTGTAAATTGTATACAAAACTGTCCCCTAAAAGACAACAACAAAGCCATGAAATAATCATATGTGACATGTATGAAATAATAAACCTATTTTAGAAAGTCAAATATCATGTTGTTTAAGTATTTTGGCCTAAAACTACTAATTTTGAGGATGTGACATGTGAACGGAAATTGAAGCTTTTGAATCTCCTGTCACAATTAAAGAAGGCATGCTGAATTAAAAACTTATTGTGCCTTTTGATCCCTACAAACCTGTAATGAAATAACTTCAAACTGGCATTCTAGTCCCATTCCTGTCTTAGTTCTTTGAAGAAACTATTTTGGATGTGACAGGTACCATGGATGTGACACATGTGAACGGAAACTTTGAAATGACATCTGCAAGCTAAGTTGATGAAGGAGTTTTCATTAAATGGTGTCATTAGATAGCTTATAGCAGGAGATTTTTAAAAATCAAGGAGAACAAATTCTGCCACTTATTTGTTAATAAATTATACTATTTGGAAAATTAATCGGATGTGACAAAATTGTGAACGGAATTTGTTGGCAAAAATTCAAAATATCGCTGTATCTACGTATTAAGAGCAACAAGTGTAATTTGTTCAACAAATAGTAACAAGACTCTGAACTTTACTAAAACACACTAGTTTGCCATTCATGTAAAGTATTAGTCGATCTATTCCACATTGAATAAGGTACATAGATGTGAACGGAAAATGTCACATCCGAATTCAGAAATTTAAATGGTTCTCATGCTAGTTTAACTGACAACTACTACTTTGTTCATGTATGGCTGTATAGTGCAACTTGTTCATTACATAAAAACAACAAAAGCAGCTGGTAGGCTCAACATAGTTAAAAGTGACAGCATTGGAAAATAAATGTCTCTTTTAGGTTGCTAGTAAAATGTGGTTTTTGACCACTTCTGACCCCTGTGCGCCCTGAAAGATAAAAGCAGAAAGGCCGATTAAGCTAGTGGAGGTAGGCTATACAGAGACAATGAAAAATCACCAACAGTCAATTCTGTAACCCCATTATTTTTTACACACCAGGCCAGATACGTTGAAAATCAAAAAGTGGCGCCTAACCGTGAAATGGGCCTGATACTAACAACTTAATTTTGAGGGTTTCCTTCACATATCTGTCCTTTGAGCTATCCGATTTCCATCTACCATGCCTCTTGAATACACAGGCGATCTTCCACTCCAAATGCTGCTGAAGCAGATACCCCCCCTTCCCTTAAACTGTGTAATCCAAACTTCTTCGAATCTACACCAATGTCCTCTAGTGCTTCTTTGAACAATTCCCTGCATCTTGTATAGCACAATGTAACAGATCCCAGGGTAAATTTCCCTTGTGACTTCTTGAGCACAATTGGCATAAATAAGAATTGATCTGAATACATATCTTCAATACCTGCACATTTCATATACCTCATGAGCATATCAACCGGGCAAGTGATCTTACCTGTCTTACCTACCACTACCCATGCTCCTTCACGAAGCTGATCTGTCTTGCTTTTCTCTAGAAATAAATTCACATGAGCAGCATAGAACTGAACATCACATATCTTTAAATTGGATAACTCGTCATATCTCAGAAACCCGGCGGAAGTGGTCAACATCATTGAGCAAATTCTTAGCTCTTTAAGGGGGTTCTACACCCATTTTTTGTGTGGGTTTTCTTTTTTTTTGCATTTTGTGAAGAAAAAAGAAAAAAAAATTGGACAAAGTGGTATGCAAAATGGCAAATCTTCTCATTCTATTGGTGGCATCGGTATCAATATAGCTTACATGCTTGACTACTACCTTTCAAAGCAAAATCTCTGCAGTTTTCAAGTGCGCATATGTACTAACTGGATTTTGCATGGCTAGAAGTTTATTACATGATGCAAGAATCAACTTAAATTCTCGCTGAAGAATTCTTTTGATTTTCCATTTAATAAAGTATCACACAACATTTTACAAGCATCTACATGTGCTTTGATTCTTGCAAATCTACTCAGCTGAATCTTTGCGAGAATTGATTATCAGATTCTCACCAAAATTGCTAGCCCCGTCTGTATTTTATGAAATGAGTTTTCTGATAGGTGTTTCACATTAATATTTACAAACATATTAAACTTTTAATATTTAAAAACAAAACTGTGTTAAGGCCAGAGTAAGGGGAGACACATTCGTCCACACCCAAATTTGAGATTTCTTGATATTTATCAACACTAAGATGTATTCTTTCACTTGAAACTGATAAAAATACAACTTCCTAATATTTACTTGTATTGTTGCTTGATTTATTTCACTCTTTTCAACTCTAAAAAGTCACATGGCTCAAGACAGCTTAGTAAATTGGCGGGAAATAATGAGTCGGCAATGCTTGCTGAATCTGAAATATTGTGATTATGCGTGACGCGCAACTCTGCGGCGTATGTCCAATGCAGTCAAGGCGCATTCGGTATATGTTGTTAACGCCAGCAAATGTGATGTAAACAAAACAAAAATTTGCAGTGAAAAAGCCACTTAGATTTTTTAATTATTTTGGATTTAGGCGCACTAAAAGCAGACATTATAGATTCATTGGTGCAAAAAGATGCATATTTAGACCATGCACCAGATACAGCTTTTACAAGCGTGAAAGTCTTGCCGTTTTAAAATATAAGGACGTTTTGTGCATAATTTTGACAATTTTTTTACTAAAACGTTGATTTCTCAGAGTTCATTTTTAACAATATTGTACGATTTTTGTGACAAGATAACTCGAAAAATATGCAAGCAAAACGTAAACCTTTTGCACTATCGTTTAGAGCACATCAAAGTCTAGGGAAGGTTTTCTCATTTTTTTTTTTTTTTTTTTTTAAACAAAAATATACACCATTATGTGCAATTTTTAGCTTAATAGAGTGACAAAATTGCTTTTTTCACATGTTTTTTGCAATATTTCGAAAAATAAGACTAATTTCAAAAAATAAAAAAACCTTCCCTAAGTTCATGTCTCTTCATGAAAAACTAACTAATTTTTTTTTACTCGAGCGGATTTTTTTTAAGTTGTCACAAAAAATTGGGGTAAAAAGTGCATTTTGTGATTTTTTCAAAATCTTGAGATTTTTGAACAAATCTGACATCACCATGGGATTCCTTGACTCATTTCCTTTCCAAAAATGTATAGTTTTATATACTTTGGACATACAATTCAAAAATAATGATGCTTGAAAAGGCCTGTGTTCTCTCCCATTACTCTGCCCTTACATGTAAGTTACACACCAAACAAAATGTATAATTGAGTGAAAGAAACCCCCACAATGAAGCAATTATAACTGTGTTTTCTGATTTTTGTTTTCCTCAGAAATTTGTAGGGCATGCAAGTCCAGTGTCCAGGTTAAAGGTAGCTTTTACAGACAGCTCAGTGCAGGATGGCGGTGGGATAGAATCTGTGGAGGGCTTATATTTCCTATCTAGTGCTGTCTCAGACAGGGTCCTCAACATGTGGTAAGTATTGTGTACAAGAAGTGCAGACATTTTGTGATTAGAAATTGACATTGCTTTCCACTGTAGGGCTATACCTGTGTATAGAGTTGTAGAGGAGCATATAAACAAAGAGCAAACAATGCTGACTTAGCACAGACTTATTGTGAATGTGATCTAACCAGATCCTTTTTGATTGAGAGCACCTGAATATCGGATATGTGCTTGCTTTTTGCATTGAATCTTGCAAATTAATACAGGAATATAATGGAATGCAAAAGTACAATTATACATGGCTTAGACTAAGAAAAAAGGAATAAATTTGTTTCCTGATTAGAAAACAATATAATAGAGGGTGTGCGTGAAATTATTGATTGGCTCCGAACAAAGGATTTGAACCGGTGTCCTTCACCGTAATCATGGCGCAGTGCAGTCCATTCAGTCGAATGTTGACATCAACTTATTTGATCATAGTGCATTTGTTATGTGTGTGAGACGAACTGTCGCGGTAGGTTGCAATAATGCTTTTGGTGAATATATTTGAGTAGTCCGCCATATTTACGGTATGATACGTCATATGCACAACCTCTATAGATGTGGAAAATCTGATGGAAGTTCACATCTTTTTTTCAATATATGACGGCAAAGCTATATGAAATGAAAATGGTTAGAATGAAAAGCTAGTCAGGAGTGTCAAGTTAATTTGACTTTACATTGAAAATCTGTCAATGATGACAACATGCACCACACTTATTCCTGTGCAAGAAAGAAAGCATTTTACCCACAACATGTCTGAGACAAATTCTTAGTGGTAAAATTAAGACTCTGCCAGCAGCTCCACACATAGAGCTTTTTCGGCAAACACTTTTTTGTATCCGTACACAGTTGTTCACAAAACAACTATGTACCAATTAATTTATATTTCGCTCTTTCCAGGCAAGTCAGGTCATCATCCAAAGACAAAACGGCGATGGCTTCGTTTTCTGTCTTAGAAGAACCATTACAGTACGATGTGTTTTGCACTACAGAGCAGACACTTTACCTAGCAGTAGTAACCAATGATGGACAAGTCCACATATTTGATCCTATTCTGAATGGGTTAGTATGAATTTTAAAAATTGTTTTTATGTGTAATGATTTTATTTGTGAACCTTCAAAGAAAAAAGTTTACCATTTCCAGATATATATTTGTTTAGGGGCGGATTCAAAACTCAACCGGCAGCTGAACCGCATTCCATTGTTTAGAACAATAGAAACTGGCGGAAACTGGACGGAGGCAGGCAACCGTTGGTTGAGTTTTGAAGCCATCCCTTATAATCGTCACACATTTTCCTTTCCCTATTATTTTCTTGGTATTGCAGGCGATCCAAGAAACCATTGAGTGCGAGGCATACAATACAAATCAGTACGGCTGGTGACAAGCAAAACACACCCAGGCCTATACCTATCTTAGCTGTACAGTTCATCAGTGACAGGGAAATCATCATTGCACATGGCACATTCCTCAAAATAGTCTTCGAAAAAATAGTAAGTTAGCGTGAGGTGGGGTTGGGGGAGGAGTAGATTGAAATCACATCATAAACACCTTTGTTCCTTTATGGCATTTTGAAAGTGTGACACCATTCTGAAATGGGTTCTCGTTGTTGACAACGCTTCAGGGCACCGCCGCGGGTCTCCTTCTGTCGCAAGAAGTCGCTTATAACTGGAGTAAAGTGCTTGAGTGGTTTCAATGAATAAATGGGTTTTGGATGGGATTTTTCATATTAGTTAGTTGATCAGTTGGGCATTGTAGGGTAAATATTTTTTCGTACTTGGATTTTTGCCAAGTGTCTTACACCCATTGTCATCAACATCTATCCTTTATAAGCGTACACAAAATTTGCTTTTTGTCAAGACTTCATTGAGGGATTAGACAGCTTTATTCCATAAGCTGGGATAATCCCTACCTTCATACTAGGCCGACTCGTGAGTAGGCTTACCTGAAGGTAACACTCTGATCTAATGAACATTTTCGAAATTCTCCCTTGTGGTAGGTTGAACCCTATAAATATACTAAGGTTTCTTTTACCGTCTTATTTTGTTGTGATCAAATGTGTGTAACTGTCGTTCATATAATATGAAAATTTTGTTGTGATTACAGGCATTCTTATCCAACGAGAAGTCAATCTGTCTGGTGAGGGAAGATCCAGCTAAGAGCCACCTGCAAGTGGACGTCTCAGCTGATAAGGTAAGGTCAAGAGGTCATGTCTGATGTGAAAGGTCACTACTCTTTCTACTTTATGCAGGGTTGGCGGTTAAAACCACCCTGGTTTTAACCACAGGGTTTATAAAGCGCCTAGTTTTGACCGCTAAAAAGTGGTCAAAACCATTTTGATGCTACAAAATAAAATAAAATAAAGGAAAATGTACCTCACAACATCATACAAGTGCAACAAGCAAACAAATTGATATCACTGAGTGTAGGCTGTAACATTACTTTTTGTTATTCCATAGTGGTTATGCTCCTCAACTTCGGTGTACATGCAGGCCGTTTGTACAGAGTGTCTTATCTCATAGTATAAGATCTCTGATTCACTTGTGAATGTATGGAGTACCACCGGTAACATTAAAATGATTGGAATCAAAACTGAGTCGGGAGTGTCGAGTAAATGTGTTTAAATTGAATTGAGAATCTGTCAATGATGACAACATGCACCACACTTATTCCTGTGCAAGAAAAAAAGCATTTTACCCACAACTATGTCTGAGACAAATTCTTAGTGATAACATTTTCTACAAGCACATGTGAAGTAACTGTTGTAGACTCTGGTCAGCTTACAAGTTACCAGGTGGAGCTTCTCCAGAAAAGTATTGAATAGACATTTTGATTTTCAATATTTCAAATCAATTTGTTTGCAGGTCAAGAAGCCACTCGCTACCGCTGATGCAGCAGTGCATGGACCTACCACACTAGCTCCAGCAAAAGGTGCCAAAAGAAAGCAAAGCAGAAAACAGGTATGATATAGAAGCATTTGAGATGGATGGAATCAGTCGGTGATGACAACATGCACCACACTTAGTCTCTGTATGGTAGACAACCAGCATTTTACCCACAGATTTTGTCTGAGACTGATTATTGTTCAGTGTAATGATGTTTACTTTAACTGATCTGCAATAAGTATTCATGAGCTAGCTTAACTTACCTATACCAGATTTGATTTAAAGTTTAAGGGTGCTTTATTAGGGATCCCCTTAACAATAGTTTTTATGACGCATCTTTTAATGGAGTGGTGTGATGATGTGAAAGCAATATTCTGTAATGTGAAATATACACAAAGGACTCCATTGTGTATATGGTGAAAAGCGAAGGAATCGGTTATTGTTAAGCAATGTAATGGGACACTGTTGAACTAGACAATCTCAGAAAGATGATGGAAATGGTTGTAATTAGAACTCATTGTGCTGTGTGTTTCCAACAGTGGTATGCCGTGTGTACACCTTGTTTTGTATTTGCAGTGGGGAACAGGAAACCAAAATGACAATTAGTTTAAAAAGTTGCTCTATGAATATAAAATGGTAAATAAACAAGAAATGATTAAAAGTTACAATGATTGAAGTATGCATCAAATCTTGTAGGAAATACCTTCATAGTACCTATAATCTCATTTTTACGTGTACATTTACAGCTCACAATGGAGGATCGGATCAATGCATTAAGCATAGCACAAGCCGTGCCCGAGACCGATTTGAAGAAGGTGCCAACATCAGGAACCCTTGTACAGCTGCTGACGCAAGGTTTACAAAGTCAAGACAAAGACATGCTAGAGGTAGGTCATTGCAGCTTTGACATTCACCCAGTAAAATAACAATCATCAATCAGTCCATTTGGTTTTCCAGCACATTTATGGTGTTGAACATAATGGATGGGGAAAGATAGCCTCAGTAGTTTGCTATTAGTGATATCTGCTGATGATGACAACATGCACCGCACTTACAAGGGTCGTGAAAGAAAACCAGTATTCACCCATACATTTGTCTGAAGCAAGTGGAATTATAACTAAGCAAGTGAAATTTATGGAGGCATAAATTTCTGAAATGTTTTCAACTGCAAGGGGGAAAACAAACCATACAATAGTTTCACAGATTTAAAGGTGGGTGACCTGATTAGTAGCCTCATCCCCTCTCCCCTACTTTATCCCATCAAGTTTTGAGATTTTGGTGTCTGAGGAAAGCTCATCATTATCAATATATCAAAATCAAATCAATTAACTCACAAGTTGGAGGAAACACAATGTTATGTTAAATCAATGTCAGGTAGAAAACACAACATGAAAAAATTGGACAACCTGCCTTTATTGTTACATTAAATTTTTTATAATATTATCATTTCCTGGCACGTTTGTCATGAATTTGTGTCAGGACAAATCACCTCTTGAAAATATAAATAAAGATCAATAGAATGATGGGTTCTGTAATACGCCATTCATTTTATTTACCAGATGTGTACCAAAAGCACAAATTGCTCTCAAAAATAATTGCCCCTTATGGTCAGATTCACAGTTTGAGTTATGGCATGATTCTGTGACCAGTTTAATCAAACTTTCTGCACAGCAAAAAAATGTTTTTGTGTCCCGAGGGGGTTGCCTGGGTACTTATTTTGTGGTTGGGCATACCATGCCAGGAATGTCACCTCTTTGGACAGATGTGTATGTAAGCCATGTCAGGATATAGATAGCTAGTACTTAGTGATATCTGCAAAATCTGCTGATGATGACAACATGCACCGCACTTACAAGGGTCGTGAAAGAAAACCAGTATTCACCCATACATTTGTCTGAAGCAAATAGATTTATAACTTCTGCTACAAAGCATGAAAAACTTCTAGAGCTAGGAAATGCCATGAAAGTCAATATGTCCACAGTAGGTGACGAAGACATTGTCTAAGAGCTGACCCATTTTAAAAGTCATTTCATAGAGGCATTTACTGAACTGTTTTGGCTACCTTCAACTGCAAGGGGAACCAACCTTAGATCGTAGATATGAGGTCCGACTTGTGTGAAACGTGACCTTTTGCAGTCGCAATTCCCGGAGATCTAAGTTCCCTGGTTAGACTACTCGCCTTGATTGATAAAATAAGATGCTTGTTATATTTCATCTTTTTCTGACACATTGTCATTCAGTTAAATTACCAGAAGTGGACCAAAACCGCAAATTGCCCCTTGTAGTCAGATTTACAACTTGAGTAATCAATGGCCTGATTCTATGATTTAATCAAATGTTAGAGACCTATTAATTGGTATGTGCCTGGAAGGAATTGCTTGGGGATTTATGGTTTAACATAACACACCAGGATTCTCACTACTAAATAGATGTCTGTGAGCGAATCCAGCCTGGGGATATATAGCTATTAGTGATATCTGCTGATGATGACAACATGCACCGCACTTATAAGGGTCATGAAAGAAAACCAGTATTCACCCATACATTTGTCTGAAGCAAGTGGAATTATAACTTTGCCATGTCAATCCTACAAAACATAAAACACTACTAGAGCTGGAAAATTGATCCCATCCAAATTGAGATTTTGGCATCTGAAGAAGGCTCATATTTTTCTCATAAGCTCGTTAGAATTTAGGCCCAAGATATATTTCCTTTAGATGGTATAAAACCTTGAGAGCATCTCCGAATCGGCAGGCTGACGGGCTGTCATTTTCTTCGAAGGGGAGGTCTCCAAGTATGTCAGATATGACCAGAGTCCATTTGTTTATGGTCCTCCTATTTCTGTTACCTTTTTTTTCTTCTCCTCGTCTTTCGTTCTCATCGATATTTCTTTGTTTATATCTCTCCATTGTCTCTCCTTTTCTTTCTTTCTTCTCTGCAATTTGTTACTTCATTCTACCAGCTTTCTTTTACTCAAGTTCAAATTTGTTATAGGACTTATACAGACTTACTTACTTGCCTGAGAAGGGCTACTTGGGGATTTGTGGTTGAACATAACACACCAGGATTCTCACCTCTATAGATAACTGTTTAGCTGGCCCAGCCTGGGTATAGATAGCTAGTAGTGATATCTGCTGATGATGACAACATGCACCGCACTTACAAGGATCGTGAAAGAAAACCAGTATTCACCCATACATTTGTCTGAAGCAAGTGGAATTGCATGTCAATCTTACAAAATATAAAACACTACTAGAGCTGGAAAATTGATCCCATCCAAATTGAGATTTTGGCATCTTTGAGGAAGGCTCATATTTGTCTCATAACCCCATTAGAATTTATGCCCGAGATATAGTTCCTTTAGATGGTATAAAGCCTTGATAGCGCCTCGGAAGCAGCGGGCTGACGGGCTGTCACTTTCCTGCGGTCAAAAGTATGTCGGACATTACTAGAGTCAATTTTTTTACAGTCCCCCTATCTCTCTTTTATCTCTTTTTCTCTCTCTCCCCTTTCGTTTTCCATCTTTCTTTCTTTGTTTATATATCTCTCTGTTTTCTTTCTTCCATCTAGGCAATTTATTTCCACACTTCGTTCTATCAGCTTTTGGTTACTCAAGTTCAAATTTGTTATAGGACTTGTGCAGACTTACATTAGCAGATAGGCGAGATCTGCTTGTTCTCTGTTGACAAGGGACAGTCTCCAGTGAACGGCTCTTTTCAGAGCTACCAGTAGGCAAGGGGTGGCCTACATGTCTCATTCTTAGATACGTTGTCCTGAAGAAGTCCGAGCTATTCCTGACGTAAGCTTGACAGGTCTAAACTTGTCCAAAAGCAAACTCCTGTCGTAAAAGCCTATCCCACAATGTACAGACTTTACTTGCCTGGGAGGAGTTACGTGGGGATTTGTGGTTGAACATAACACACCAGGATTCTCACCTCTATAGATAACTGTTTAGCTGGCCCAGCCTGGGTATAGATAGCTAGTAGTGATATCTGCTGATGATGACAACATGCACCGCACTTACAAGGGTCGTGAAAGAAAACCAGTATTCACCCATACATTTGTCTGAAGCAAATAGATTTATAACTTCGCACTACCACTCTGATGTGTTATGGCAATCATACAATGTGTTAAGCACTAAAGCTGGGTAGTATCCAGTAAAGTTAAAAATCATTTACAAGCATCCCTAGCAGATGAGGATGACATACTGTGAGCGTATTGATAAGCTCATCTCATGGAAGATTTTACTGAAATGTTTTGGATAATTTAAAGAGCAAGGGGCAACATATCCATACAACTATTTCACAGATTTTTTTTAAAGTTTAAATGAAAAATTGTTTTTTTATTTTGTTACAGAGAGTGTTTTACCACCAGAAGGAGAGTGTTGTGACATCAACAGTAAGGAGACTACCAGTGCCATTAGTAATTCCATTAGTGAAGGAATTGATTACAAGAATGAATACAACGTCACAAAGGTATGCATTATTGTATAACTGGTGGTGATTTATATAGCACTGCACCAAACTCACAAGACCTTCACTTAACATATTGTGGCTGACCTCTGTGGCCCAAACCTATTCCCTAAACCATATAACAACCAAGACTTACACACAGAAGTGTTCATTCACCTTAGACACATCTTATTAAATCTTTGCAGCTAGAATCAGCTCAGGAATTTTGTATTCGCTGGGTCGGACATCTGGGAACATTCTCCCCCTTTGCACAAGCACGCGCATAGCAATCAGCTCGAGGAAGGGGAACTGCACATGCGCACACTGGTTTTACAAGGCCTTTTCCCCTGACCAAGAGAATAGGGAAACAGGGACAAGAAGCAGCAGGTTCTTTCTCAAGAGAATTTCAAGCCTAATAAAAATAGACCAAGTTGAAGTGGCTCAAACTTGTACCATTACACATCAGATGCTGGTTTAGTTACCCTAGTAGATTTGATAGTGTATTTAGAAAGCTTGCCATTCTACAATTTCCACCAAGTTATTTGAGCTGACGTATATGCCGATGATGACAACATGCACCGCACTGAACATAATGTGAAAGAAAATCAGTATTCACCCAACTATTTGTCTGAGGCAAGAACTCTGCCAGTTCAACATCAAAACCTATTTAGGATGTGGTAATTGCACAAAATCTAAATCAATCCATTTCAGCCCCAAAATGGCTGTTTTAATTTCATACAGCAAAAAAAAAAAAAATCTGGGTCTGGGTCTTGCCCACAGAACGGGGTATGTTATTTTTCAGATTTAGTAGGCATGTGTTGCACATGTATTTTAAAGTAGGGTCTTGGAAACTGATTCACTCTCCCATAAAAAAAACCAGCAACAAAAGCACTATCTTCAGAGCTGACACTTATTTTGGTGAATAAAGTGTATCTTCAGAGCTGACACTTATTTTGGTGAATAAAGTGTAGAGCCTGAAAACTGACAAAATTGATGCAAAGTGCACACTTCACAGATTGTCGCAAACAACTGAGTCAGTCGCTCGATAAATCATTTTACAACATACATTAATTTAAAAACATACATGGATTTACCATATATGGACGGATACATATACAGATTTAACAGGATTTAACAACTTACGTGGTTTTGCATTCACAACCAGGATTAGCTCTTCAGACTTGTAATACTTGTTAATCAGCAGCAAGTTCTTTGTCTAAGAAAATGTCAATTTAGCTCAGTTTTTAATGTGATCAGAGTAACAACACTCACAGTCACACACCAGAGTCTTGCACCTTACCAATTGGGCTACACCTCTGCATTTTGTGTTCATATATCAAGAAACCTTGTGCTTTTACACCCCGATTTCCACAAATAGATTTGAGTTGTATTATTATTATGCCGATGATGACAACATGCACCGCACTGAACATAATGTGAAAGAAAATCAGTATTCACCCAACTATTTGTCTGAGGCAAGAACTCTGCCAGTTCAACATCAAAACCTATTTAGGATGTGGTAATTGCACAAAATCTAAATCAATCCATTCCAGCCCCAAAATGGCTGGTTAAATTCCATACAACAACAACAAAATCAAAATCTGGGTCTGGGTCTTGCCCACAGAACGGGGTATGTTATTTTTCAGATTTAGTAGGCATGTGTTGCACATGTATTTTAAAGTAGGGTCTTGGAAACTGATTCACTCTCCTATTTAAAAAAAAAACAGCAACAAAAGCATTATCTTCAGAGCTGACACTTCTTTCGGTGCATATAAGAGCCTGAAAATAACTAGTACAGGCTCTGGGGGTGTTTTCGTATGTATACATGACTCTTTTAGAAATTTACTTTGTATTGTCATGTTATATATGCCAAGACATTCAGAACAGGTTGGGAAAGAAATTCAGATCAAGTAAAATTAAATATGACATCCAAAATGGCTGCCAAATAGGAATTTTCTATTAAAACACACTAAAGCAACATACAACATGGATGGATGCATGCATGGATTTACCATACATGGATGGATATATGCACATATTTAACAGGATAACTTAAATAGATTTGCCTTCACAACCAGGACCAGCTCCCCAGACTTGTAGTACTGGTAAATCAGCAGCAAGTTCTTTGCCTAAGAGAATTTCAAGGTAACTCAGTTTATAATCAGAGTCTTGCACCTTACCGATCGAGCTAGACTGCTGCATTCTGTGTTCATAATCAAGAAACCTTGAGATTCTATACCCCTATTTCCACAAATAAATTTGAGTTGTATAATTATTATGCCAATGATGACAACATGCACCGCACTGAACATATTGTGAAAGAAAATCAGTATTCACCCAACTATTTGTCTGAGGCAAGAATTCCCGCTCAACATCACACTATGATGTAGTAATCACATACTGTATTTCCTCGAATAGTCGCCCCGGTAGCATTGTATTTCCAAAAGGGGGGCGTGTTTATTAGAGGTAAATTTTGAGAATGATAATTCATGATAAAATCATTAGGTAAGCATAAAACTCACACTGAACTATGAACTTATGAAATGATGACTTCAGGGTTTTAGACCAGACTTTTACCAATTACCTATGCCATTCGCGACCATGTGTGCACCTTCGTAAGCTTGCTACACAAAATAGCATGGAAATATCAGCATTTTTTTAAACATCTTGGTTGAAAAAAGTGGTGGGGTGTTTAATTGAAGTGGGCGATTATTCCAGTAAATACGGTATATAGTTGAGTTGTAAAGCGTGTGAGTGTGATCGCATGCCTCAAATGATTAGCAGGCGTCTGATAAATCACACACCTAAAAAACAAACAAATCATCCTGGGTGGATAGTGATGCAGTTGAGTTGAACTACAGATCTTTATTTTTGCCCATCTCATTGAAACCCAGTGCTTTCCAGAGATTTTGGATCAATACATAAAAATAATGTTGGTAAGCAGAAGTTGTTCTGTTTATTTCACATGCTCTTTAAATGGAAAATAGTATTTTTGAGTAGGCTGCACACGTTTTCAGATGTAGGGCTATTGAAACTAAATGTCAATACAAATAGAATTCGTTTGAGCTGTCCAATTAACCAAAACAAATTTTGTAAAAAGTGCATACTTTGCAGATTGTTATTGACCACTGAGGACTGAAGTCACTCCATAAATCATTTAACAACATGTATACGGTGCATGATTTTACATTTAAAAGCAGTCATGCTAGGTATGCCATTATAAACCATCAGAACGGGATCAGCTCTTGAGATTTGTAGGGATAAACTGGGTCAATCATCGGCAAGTTCTTTGCCTGGCTGGGAGAATTCCAGGCTTGCCCAATTTTTCATGAGAGCTGAGGAACAATGCTGCTGGGACTTGGAAACTCACACAGTCACACACCATTGTCTTGCACGCTACTGATGAAGCTATACTGCTGAATTTTGTGTTCATATATAATTGAGAAAGCTTGTGATTTCACACCTTGATTTCCACAAATAGATTTAAGTTGTATAATTATTATGCCAATGATGACAACATGCACCCCACTGAACATAATGTGAAAGAAAATCAGTATTCACCCAACTATTTGTCTGAGGCAAAGAACTCTGCCAGTTCAGCATCACACCTATTTACAGGGGTGTGAAATCTCCGCTACAGAGCGGAAATCCGCTTTTTTCATTTTTCTGACCGATTTCAATTTCCGCTTTTCAAAAATCAAGTGTGTCTGTGTACTTCTGATAGCATTACATGTGTGTCGCAATAAAAACGACTGGGAAATGAGATTAACGATGCTTGAAAGGTCATGAACCTGGCCCATACCCGGGTCATGAAACGCAGGTCATATATAACATCATCGCGATATTGTTTGATTCCTCGTTCTAACTCATTGTGTAATATGTTTGTTTGGGAACTGCGCCCATCGGAATGAGTTAAAAATGGCATCGTGGTACCTGTGGGGAAATACGAAATACGTGAGTGTTCGGAAGCGATTTTCAATCCGAACCATCACATCGGAAGTTTCACATTTTATTTCATAAAAATCATATGGAATTAAGAGAAGATACATCATGGCTACCATAAAATGTAATTTTGTCGAGCGACACTCACATTTAGGCCATGAAATGGAAGCTTATAATCTTCAATTTATTGCTGGTGAAATACGTGCGGAATAGCATTGAATTTGTACTGTAGTTTGGTAGGTAAATTTTCCGATTTTTTTTCAAAACCCACTGGTTGGTAAATTTTACGCTTTTTTTTTAAAGCCATTTCACACCCCTGTATTTAGGATGTAGTAGTAAAGAGTTGAGTTGTAAAGTGTGGGAGTGTGATCGCATGCCTCAAATGATCAGAAGGAGTCCGATAAATCACACACCTAAAAATAATAAAAAATCATACTGGTTGGAGATGATGCAGTTGAGTTGAACCGCTGATCTTTATTTTTGCCCATCTTATTGAAACCCTGTGCTTTCTACAGATTTTGGATCAATACATAAAAATAATGTTGGTAAGCAGAATTTGTTAATTCTGTTTATTTCACTCGCTCTTTAAATGGAAAATAGTATTTTTGAGTAGGTGCAGTATGTGCTGCACACGTTTTCAAAAGTAGGGTCATGGAAACTAAATGTCAACACAAATAGAATCTTTGGAGCTGTCCAATTAGCCAAAACGAATTTGGTAAAAAGTGCATACTTAACAGATTGTCACTGACCACTGAGACCTGAAGTCACTCCATAAATCATTTACCAACATACATGGTTTCCAGGATCAGCTCTCCAGATTTGTAGGGATAAGATGTGTCGATCAGCAAGTTCTTTGCCTGGCTGGAGAATTTCAAGCTTGCTCAATTTTTTTCATGAGAGCTGAGGAACAATGCTGCTGGGACTCACAAGCTCACACAGTCACACACCAGAATCTAGCATTCTAAGAAGCTACACTGCTGAATTTTGTGTTCGTATATCAAGAAACCTTGAGATTCTACACCCCAATTTCCACAAATAGATTTGAGTTGTATAATAGTTATGCTGATGATGACAACATGCACCGCACTGAACATAATGTGAAAGAAAATCAGTATTCACCCAACTATTTGTCTGAGGCAAAAACTCCCAACTCAACATCACCTATTTAAGATGTTACTGTCACATTATGAATGATATTATGTTTGGAAAATGTTATTAATATCAGACACATAGTGATGCAATGGAGTTCGACTATAATTGTTCTTATTTGTGTCCATCTTGCAGAAGACCTGTGCTCTGCAGAAGTTGGTTATTGGATAATCTAGTAAAGTAAAACCAATGAGATACAAATAATGTTGTTATGGAGAATTCTTTTATTCTATTTACCGTATTGTTTGTAATAAACGCCCCGGGGGCGTTGCATTTTTCCAAAAGGGGGGCGTTTATTGGAAGTGAATTGTCAGTGAAAAAAGCTTAACAATCATGTTCAGTTTCCGATGGTGCTCCTATTAAAAGGAGGATTTACACTATACATGATGGCGGCGCCACGGAAAATGATATTTTCGTGGGAATACAACAAAATGACACCTGTAAGTGCATGGAATTAGTGAAATTCTACCATAATTAGGCAATGAAATGGATGGTGACTGACATGACTGATGCAAGTTTTCAGCTTACCTACACGATATGTCATGGAAATGTTCGCATTTTTGTCAATTTTTCACAGAAACATTGGAGGGGGGCGTTTATTACAAACAATACGGTATTTCACTCACAATTTGTTTTTGAGTAGGTATGTACTGCACATGGTTTTTTTTGAAAAGTAGGGGCTTGGAAACTGATTTGCAAAAACAAAGACAGTGTCATCAGAGCTGTCACTTAGCCAAATTTGGTGCATATATAGCCTGAAAATACCAAAACAAAATTGGTTGAAAGTGCATATTTTACAGATTGCCACTGACCATTGAGGCCCAGGGTCACTCCATAAATCATTTACCAACATGCATGGTTTTACACTTACAAGCAGTCATCCTATAGGTATACCATTACAAACCATCACAACCAGTATCAGCTCTTAAGATTTGTAGGGATAAACTGGGTCAATTATCAGCAAGTTCTTTGCCTGGGAGAATTTCAAGCTTGCTCAATTTTTTCATGAGAGCAGAGTAACAATGCTGCTGGGACTCAGAAACTCACACAGTCACACACCAAAGTCTAACACGCTACTGATTAAGCTGTAGTACTGAATTTTGTGTTCATATATCGAGAAACCTTGTGATTTTACACCCGATTTCCACAAATATATTTGAGTTGTATAATTATTGTGCCAATGATGACAACATGCACCGCACTGAACATCATGTGAAAGAAAATCAGTATTCACCCAACTATTTGTCTGAGGCAAGAATTCCCGCTCAACATCACACTATGATGTAGTAATCACATACTGTATTTCCTTGAATAGTTGCCTCGGTAGCACGATAATTCATGATAAAATCATTAGGTAAGCTTAAAACTCACGCTGAAATGATGAACTATGAACTTAGAAACGATAACTACCAGGTTTTAGACCAGAATATATACACAGATTTAACAGGATAATTTACATGGATTTGCCTTCACAACCAGGATCCTCAGATTTGTAGTACTGGGAAATCAGCAGCAAGTTCTTGTAAAGAAAATTTCAAGGTAGCTCAGTTTTTAATGTGATCAGAGTAACAACATTGCTTGGACTCGGTCACACACCGGAGTCTTGCACCTTACCGCTACAGCTACCTTATAGCTACACTGCTACATTTTGTGTTCCTAATCAAGAAACCTTGAGATTCTACACCCCAATTTCCACAAATTATATATATATTATATTATGCCAATAATGACAACATGCACCGCACTGAACATAATGTGAAAGAAAATCAGTATTCAACCAACTATTTGTCTGAGGCTAGAACTCCATTTCAGCATTACACCTATATATTTAAAGGAAGGTGCCCTGATATATTTGGAAAATCGAATTCTTTGAAACTTACCTATACCATAAAATGTTGTCCCTTTCAAACATTCATGCATAAAGAACATGTAAATGTTCCTTGCAAATGTGACTAATTCCTTATGGAATCACTGACATTTTATATAGCATGATTTTGGTAGTCTACAGTGTTTTTATTAATGATAATCATCATGATCATGTATTAAATTGATATCAAATGAGAGATCCTATTTTTCTCATTAACATATTGAAATTAGGAGTTCCAAATCGGTGTATTTCCGAAAGACATGATCAAAAACTGTTGAATTAGTCTAAAATATGGTATACCACATTTGAGACTACTTCGACAGTTTTTTTGATGATTTCTCCGGAAATTACCAATTTGGAACGCCTAATTTCAGCATGTTAATGAGAAAAATATGAGCTTTCACCTGATACCAAAATCGGCATTTTGATGGGGTAAAGTGAGGGGATGAGGTTGCCAATCAGGTTACCCACCTTTAAGATGTGGCTTACTTATGAACTATATTATGTTTGGAAAATGTTATTGCACGCTACACTGCTGCATTTTGTGTTTATGTATTGAGAAACCTTGTGATTCTACACCCCGATTTCCACAAATAGATTTGAGATGTATTATTATTATGCCAATGATGACAACATGCACCGCACTGAACATAATGTGAAAGAAAATCAGTATTCACCCAACTATTTGTCTGAGGCAAGAACTCCAGCAGCTCAACATCAAACCTATTAAGGTTAAACAAAGTGTTGAAGGGCTTTACCTCCAGAAAAAATATATTATTACCTTATACGTAAGAAAATATGTCTACTTATCATGTGAAATAAAAAATCCGGAAAAAATTGTGTGAAAATGTGTTTTTAGCCTATTTTTTTAGCTGTTATCAAGCACTATTATTCGATTTGTTTACAAGCGCCAAGCAACTGTCGTCTGGGAGAGTGATTGACATCTCTATTATTAGAGAAGAATGGAATCTGTATAGTTCATGAATATTCATGTAGTATTTACACAACCTGTATCCCAGCCATTTTTGCCTAGTTATCGTAATCGTTCATATAAGACGCCCATATGATCCATGGTGTTAAACTGATATTCAACAACTTTATATCTCTCGATCTTTGCGATCCGAAATATTGAATTTCAACTTTAGGCACATCTCTAGCAAGGTAATAAATACCTGTCACAAATAGAGGTCTTGAAATGTTACTTGCAACGTTAAAAATGTGAATAGAGAACAAATCGGGTTCAAACATGCTTCAAAAATATGAAGGTAATTGTCAACGCCTACTACCAGAATAGCGGAAGAGGGCAGACTTCATAAGGGAGTGTTCATATATTTTAGTGGGGACAAAGAATTTGGAACCTATTTCGGGAAATTTCCTGGGTTTTTGGTTTTGTTTTTTTATTTTATCTTCCTGTTCGGGTGTTTCGGTTGGCACATTTTCGGGCCATTTTCATGCACTTTACAGGAGTTTTTCGTGGTTTCTCTGTAGCTGCCGTGTGTACTTTTCCCCCACGTACAGGGTATAAATCCGGGGTATAAATAAATAAATGAATAATAACAAATAAAAAAAAGAATCTAGAACTTCAACGTCAAAAAACAAGACAAATTGTACCCTGCTAAAAATATCAACCCATATCCTCTCTGAGAATAAAAATAATAAGACTCCAACCTCACCTGCAAAAAAATATTTTTTCGGGGATAATTTGGGATAAGTTCGGGCCTATTTTATTGCGACAATTTTCAAAATCTATAAGGTGAAATGTGTCGTGGGGATGTCTTGGCACAGATTTGGGGTGCATTTTCAGCCATTTAGTTTAGACTCTGTTGTATTTTTAGCCATGATTTTATTGACCCTCAGTGTCATGAAAATTAGGTTCAAGAAGGGTATTTTCAATAATTTTCTCGAAAAAGTAAATATTTGCGAAAACTTTCAGTCCAAAAGTTGATACAATTTTGGGTCTGTTTTCTTCAAATTTGGTTTAAAAATCGTACCGTAGTTTTTTCGGAGTCACAGCCTCACATCCTTACCCAAACCAGCTTGAGAAGGTTCCCCGGTGTGTGCAAATTTGTAATTTATAGGCCTACACTCGTTATTTAAGCCTAAAATCAAAGTGTTAATACCATTAACACTGCCATGGCCCGTTTTGTCGTGATGACTGGCTTCCAAAATGTAGGCCTATTTTAAATTATAAATCTGGTCCCGCTAGAGGTGTGTTTTTACCCATGGAGGTCTCTCCTCGGGTTCGTGGATGTGCCACAGTTTTGGGGTAGGCCTACCTTTTCAACGACTATGATGGGTGGGTTTACAGCGAAGACCAACTTTTGGGCGCATTTTGGCAAAAGTGCCCTTAAAAAAGCGTCAAATTAGGCCAAATTTGGATGACTTTGATCCCCATGGTACAAATGTTTTGAAGAGACCCGCCGAGGTGTTTTTATTTTAAAAAATGGTCGGGCCTGCTAAAAACCTCCGGAATCAAGCATGGGTAGGCCTATACCAAAATGCCTTGAGACCCCCCCCCCCCCAACCCAGCGCCGGGACCTACATGACATGATATTCTCCATGAGTCCACCAGAAAATATAAAAATACAACATTTTGATAGGCCTACTATATTTGTCTGTATAAAGAGCTAGGCGTGCAGGGATTTGCCGACTCAATGTTCATTTTGAACCATTAATATTTGAGCCACGGCGCTCGGGAATGTGAAAAGCGGGGAGTAGGAGCAACAAATTATTCAGGACGATGCATGAGATTTTACTCATTTTCCAGCTTTTGCGTGAGATTTATTACGTGGCGTGAGATTATACTACCTTGGCGTGAGACCGTGAGAAAGTGACCCAATCGCGTGAGACTCACGGCCAATGCGTGAGAGTTGACAGCCCTGCTTGTAGGCCTACAGCGTATGTCTACCGTGATGACAGTAAGCGTAGCTGCCGGGGGGGGCAATTGCAAAATTGCCTATTTGGGCCCCCGCCCCTAGTGCAAGGAAAAAAAAGGGAAAGGGGGGGGGGAGAAAGAGGAAAAAGAGAGGAGAGGGTGAGAGGAGGGGCAGAGAGATGGGAATCCAAACGATATGCAATACAGCTCAATAGGCCTACCATATCTGATTATGATAAGCCTGGCAAAATTGTCTATTTGGGCCCCCGCCCCCAGTGGGAAATTTGGTGGATATTTGGGCCCCTCCCCATAGCCATAGGGCCTACAGTCTTGCCCCTCCTGGAAAAAATCCCAGCTACGCCGCTGCGTGATGATGTTGCAACTGAGTTGCGGAAGTTCATTCATAAATTTCCCATTTCCACTCGACAACAACAGACCAGCACGCAGCGCGCAGTAGCTAATCCCCGAGCTAATCAGAGACATGTGCGTTTCTCTTTCAACAGAAAATAATGTGACCATGTGACTGACACGATGTAGGCCTCGCTTCAAATAATTATGCTCTCAAGGCGTCAAAAGTATGATAATGGAAAAAATTTATAATGAACACTCCCTTATTTAGCCACACCTTTCTCGTGTTGCCTGGTATATCAGCAAAATCCTACACTATCGCCTTCCCTTGGTAAAATCCCTGATAAAAACTCGTGATATTGAAATTGAATTTCAGCGCCAGAACTTCCGTCATTCTAGCATCATGGATGGATAGGCTATGCAGTGGCGCCGCTTAGGGGGGCAGTATTTCCCCAATATTTTTCTTTCTCATCCAGTTTTTAGGCAAAATCCCAACAATTATGTAATTTTCCACTTTTTGCGGCAATTTCAAGTGCAATAAGTGCCCCCGTCTCAAATTCACTTCCCCGGCCCCATGCCCGGAAAAAAATTCTGGTTCATACTCACGGGTATGGCCATAGCCATACCTCCCCCCGTTGCCCTTGGTTATGCTGGACGTATGAGAAATTTAGAGCTTGTTCAATTCCGCCAATTTTAGAAATTTTAAAGGTAGGCCTATATACAGTGTAGGCATGTATATAGCCTATAGAAAAACGGATCACAGTCAAATAAAATATAAAAATCGTAGGCCCAATAATTTTACTAATGGAATTTATTGAGCTGCTCACTTCTTGAAAATCCTATGGTTTAATATTGATATTATATAATTGAGCTCCTTGTCAAGCTCCTCAGTAGGCCTACACATAGGAGAGTGACTAACTGAGCTCCCGCTATTTTCAGAAATGAAGGCCTGGCCTATTAAATGAATAATTAGGATTGAGGCAGCCTTTTGTTTCATTTTAAAGAACTTTTTTTTAATCCTCCAAAATTAGTGTGTTTTTTTTAATGGGGAGTAGGCTTTT
The DNA here is from genome assembly GCF_039555335.1 of Amphiura filiformis. NCBI lineage: Eukaryota > Metazoa > Echinodermata > Ophiuroidea > Amphilepidida > Amphiuridae > Amphiura > Amphiura filiformis. The sequence continues at coordinate 74,177,605 of NC_092632.1, read as the reverse complement.
AAAACGAAATTCAAATTTGGCAATATTTTCCATTGCTTAATGAATTGATCTGCGTGAAAATGCCTAAACATGTGGCCAGAGCGGGATGACTGGTATAAAAATCTTAACTTGTGAGAAAGGACGTAGGCCTATGGGGTTGTATGAGGCTGTGGATCACGAAATGCCCGTTTAATGTGTGCTAGGTAAAGTCATTCTTCCTTTCGACCTGCCAAAATCAGTAATTTTATTCCCTCCCCCGGCCCGGCTTGCCAAAAAATTGCTTTCTCGAAAGGCTGTGCAATCAGTACCGGTATTAGCCTACTAATTATAAGCCAAAATTTCCAAGCGCCTCGCTAAAAATCGCTTGCCTCCCGTCTCGCCAGCCGAAAATCGCTTCCGCACCCCCTGGACTGCCAAATTTTGTGGCCCCTCCCCTTGGCCTGCCAAAAATGCCCCATCCCTTTGCATATAGCCTATATATAGGCATATGCCAATTTTTGGGATCCCCAATTTCCATACCCATACCCATACCTTAAATGGATTTCTAAATATCTACCTGTTGCAAGCGCAGCATTGGCGCTGGATTTTAAGCTAGAAAATACCTAAATATTTTAAAATCCAAACTCGGCAACACCACTTGCCCTCGGCAACACCACTTGGCAAATACAGCCCGTCGTAACAATGTCGTACGTAAACGTGTGTTTTAAAAAGAAATGAGAGTGTCACTTCTGTCCAAAAAATTTCGAATTTTGGCCTTGAGCAGCGACAATCAGAGGTAAGAAAAACACAGTATGACGCAGCTTGAAATATAGAATCACTATATCAATTTTGAAGTTTGTACTTCAAAGCACAAGCAAAACGAGGTGAAATGGTTCGAAAAAAAATTGATTTCGCTGTATCTTTTTATCGCGAAACTAGACAATTTGGCAGCAGCGAGTCGGAAAAATAGCAAATATCTCAATTTTCTGCTATCGAAATGAAAATTTAAATAGCACCTGCATGCAGAAGAGGGTTTATAGAAATAATGTAGGTCAGAATTTTGTCTATGAAATCTTGCACGGAATTATTATTACTGGTTACAAAACGACATACAAGTGGAGGCCATTTTACTTCAAATACGGCCAACATATTAAGCTTACATAAAAAATCGAGACAACCAATATCAAGAATGAATATGCACATTCTTTTATTGACTTGTTTGTAATGTCGTCGAAGTTCCCAACAAAATCGCCAATTCCAATGAAAAATAATGGCCGTGTTACCAAAAATATTGATGAAAAAAAAAAAAAAAAAAATTTGAAATGTTTGAAAAGTACATTTCATTTTGAGCCAAGTGGAAAATTCAAGCATAATAATGACCCTTACACTTTCAGCTTTTAGACGTAGTTTATGTTTTCTCTCTCGATATTTATTTCCAGAAATAGATAAGTTTAAAGGGGGCTACGTGCATCCCATTTTACTTCTGAAAATGGCAAAATTGTGTATAACCTTAAGGATGTGGTACTCACATTTACTTCTGAAATGTGCATTTGCTATTTATTTTGCACCAGAATGCTATGCATTTCTCACAACCAAGTTTTGAAAATGTTACAATGAACCCGAAAAGGTGAGCCATCCTTGGTGCTCATTTGATTGATTATAATGTTAACCTACCATGTTAAGGTCTTGGGAACTGATAGTTTTCCATGCAAAAACAAGTGACTTTGGAGCTGAAACTTAGCCAAATTGGGTGCAAATAGAGCCTAAAAATACCCCCAAAACAGGGTCTAAAGAGCTAGAGAGGAACTTGAAAACTTGATCATCGCCACAACATACTCGTATCAGATAACACCCAACAATACGAGTGTCCCCATACACCCTAATGCTGGTTTCATACTTTCATGCCGCTTGCTGCTGAGCGGCATGGTGTATGAGCAGTACAGCCAAACATACACAATCAAGGCTTATGATTGGCTGATTCGTCATGCCACTTGCCGCAGCGGTAATCAGCATGCGAGTATGATAGGGGTATAAAGCCAGACGTACACAGTTTTAACAATTTTCAAATATTCAAATAATTCTATTTGTATGTATCTTCTCCTGTCAGGGGTTTAATATTGGCGCTGTGGGTGAGATGCGTCCTTAGGGAGCATGCTTCGTACTTGATGGCCGTGCCAGAGTTATTACACAAACTGAACACCGTATATGAGATGGTCCACGCCAGGACAAGGACAGGAGGACAGCTGAGGAGATTACAGGGCAAACTTGGTCTTATGTTAGCACAGGTAATGGCAAGGTCTTCACTGTTTTATTATAGTTGATTTAGATTACTCTAGTCAGTGACGTCATTATGCTTGTCACATTTGGTGTGTCCACATTCTGAAATACCTTTTGAATATGTGTTGTACACATGTCACTACATGTACTCTGTAGGTATTGGAACAGTTGATAGGTACGTACGTAATGACTTAATAATAAATCACATGCTTTGTAAATTAGTTCATTTCAAGTTGATTGACTTTATAGGATATATCCAACCTGCATAAAGAAATAGGCAAGGGTACCAACTCATTGCCAAGACGAATTTAGATTTAGCCTTGGTATCTCGGAAATTTGTCAGTGTTCAAGCCGCCCTTGAGTAGGTAATTGCGTGGGTGCCTTTGTCACTATATTAAAGTGATAGTTTCTGTTGTATTAGTTTATAATATGGCTAAAGCATTTGGGATGGATGGAATCAGTCGGTGATGACAACATGCACCACACTTAGTCTCTGTATGGTAGACAACCAGCATTTTACCCACAGATTTTATCTGAGACTGATTATTGTTTCAAGAGGAACAAATGACGGGAACCACAGATTAATAGCTTAAACCTGTTTTTAGATTCATTGACAATGTTTGTGCAAATGCAAAAACAAAAAGCAGCATAAAGTTTCAAGGATTGGCAAATATTTAGTCATCTCTGCACTAATTTATTAAAATAAAATAAATAGACTGAAAAAAGGGATCTTAATCTTTGAGTTGAAAGATATGATTGCATCATATTGATGATCAAGGTTGGGGCATACTTGTGAAAGCCAACTTTTTAATATTGCAACCTTTGTCATTTACTAACAGTAGCGTCTTCATTTGAGAACCATCCTCTGTATATGACTTTGTTTTAACTAACTTGACATTGTTTGTGTGTTGCAGATAAAGTCACAAGGACAGCAGCATGAAGAAGACCCAAGCCAGGCAGAAGCATTGCTGGTATACCAAGAAGGTAAGCATCTTTTGTATAGGAAATCTTGTAAACCTGAGTAAGTAAGAAGTGTTTTAAGATTCTCCTGTGCTGGTGTCATACTTTCCTGCCGATCTGAAGATGATTTTACTTCACTGCGCAGTCACGCCAAAAATGCTAATGGTGACCAGCGGCAAGCTTATATATCGATCACTCCACCGCTATGCCGCGGCGGCAACACCGCTGTTGAATTCAAACTCGGAGCGGTGCGGCTCTGACGTATGAGAACAAAATACGATTTTGGAGTGGTGCTGGGATTTGAAACTCACACAGTCACTCACCAAAGTCTTGCACACTACGCTACACTGCTGCATTATATATCAAGAAACCTTGTGATTTTACACCCCAATTTCCACAAATAGATTGTGTATAATTATTATGCCGATGATGACAACATGCACCGCACTGAACATAATGTGAAAGAAAATCAGTATTCACCCAACTATTTGTCTGAGGCAAAGAACTCCAGCTCAACATCACACCTATTTAAGACGTGGCCGTCACATTTACTTACGAACCAATTGTTGTGCCATTTATTGTGCACCAGAATGCTATATAATAACTTTCTCATAACACACACAGTGAAACTCACACAATGGCAAGAGTGGATTTCAGAGTCATGCCACTGCTGCTCAGTGGTGTGCCGCTCCGCTTGCAGACAAGTGCAATCGGCATTAAGAAGCGTCACGCCGCTCAGCGGCAAGCAGTAGGAAACCAGCATTAGGTGTCATAAAACTGAAAATAAGGATACATCTACTCCATTATAATGCACACAGGAGCAATCCAAACAAACACCCATCAAAACTGCACATGATACTTTGGGCTATTCCAGTTGAAATCCATACAACCCCTGTGGAAGACATGACCTTAATCAACAGACCTGCCAACTGTCCCTCATTTTGAGGGACTGTCCCTTATTTGGAGTTTTCCAAAGTGAAAATGAGGGACAGTCCTGCTTTCTGAAAATTTCAGTGATGGCAAATTTAAATGTTAAAAACAGCAGAAAATTATGCAAATTTCACTTAAAATTTTGCTATAGCATTCTCTTTATTCTATTGCACCTGCAAAACCTGAATTCTGAAAATATTGCACACCTCAAGTCTTTGAATTTGCCGATACCTGGTTTGTGTACATGTACAAGGTTTTGGCCTCAATGTCCCTCTTTCTGACTTTGGTAGGTTGGCAGGTCTGAATCTGCCACACAGGGGTGTAGATTTCAAATGGAGTCATGCACCCATTCAGGTAATCCTATTTGAAATCCACACTCCCTGTCTAAAAGATTAAGGTCATGTCTTCCATAGAGGTATATGGATTTCAGCTGGAATAGCCCATTGACAGATGTTCATCGTTATTTTACTAGAGAAATTGTCAATATATAATTGAAGCTATATGGTAAGTATGTTATTGAACTAACTTCATAACTGCCCTGGTTAATTGTTTTGTGAAAAGAGCCAGGGTGTGTACTGCAGTACGACTTGTTGCTTATGATCAAGCCTATGATTTTTAATTATTTTATGACCTGAATTGACTAGAATCCCCATTTGCACTTTTATGCTTCAAGAAGTTACGTGTGTTGTGATTTTCTTTCTTTTGTCAATTAGATTCCTCAGATGAAGCTGATTTAGAAGAGCCTCTACCAATTCATTCAGAGTCCGAGGTAAGTGACAAAGCTTGGTACAGCAGATTTCATTTTCTTACGATCAATAAAATTCATATATTTTTCAATTTCTTAAAAATCATATGGGAGAGTGTGATGTGGTTTTAAGATATGCCAATGATGACAACATGCACCACACTTACTGGTAGTGAAAGATAATCATCATTTACCCACAATTTGTCTGAGGCAGATAGTTGAACTACAATGTACAATGTAATATGGGGCTATGACAGTGAAGCCCAGAATATCATGTAATAGTTGACCAGTACAGCGAAGTTGGATTCAACAAAAGTTGAACTTTCTGACAGAGTTGAAAGGTGACTGATACAAGGGTGGTTGAAGATGTTATGTTTACTTAAATTAAACTTGTAAAATTCTTTTTTTTAAATGGATGGTAAAACAGGCTTCGTCTTTCGAGTAGTGTAAGTGTGATTGCGCACTGTCACATGCATAAAGTGGTCATTAAATGAGTGCGATGTGAAGGACACCCAGAAAAGATCTTGTACACTTCCCACAATACATTTCTTCCCTCTACTGATTTGCTATTTAGTTCAACATGGGTCAATAGCAAATCAGTAGAGTGAGAAATGCATTATGGGAAGTGTACGATATCTTCTTTGAAGCACACCTAAATGTAGAGAGTACACTGAACTGCTGATTTCAATCACACACTAATGTATAGCACACTCAAACATCTGAGTAGTGTGCTCTGTAGCATGTCTGTCATTTTAAATAGAATGCCTGTAAAAATCAAGATTTGATTTCAACCACCAACGATAACAATTGCACCTTTGTCTCCATCGCAGGGTGAGTGGGAGGAGTTATCCGAATCAGAAATGGAAACGCAGGAAGCAGACGATAAAGCGGGAGAGGAGGATGACAATAATGCAGCTGAATCTGACGAGGAAAGTGACGACGACGACGAGGAAAGCAGTAGTATGGAAGCAGATGAGGAAGATGATGACCAAGAACTAACAGACCCATCCTCATCCAGTGAGGAGGATGAGTAGACTCTGTGTCCTGTCTTGATGTCAGGAATCAAATCATGATGTATTGTAAGATGTGACTCCTCATTGCAAATCATGTCAAAATGTCTGTCAAAAATGTTTCACATTTGATAATCTTCATCACTGCCCTGGTTATTATTGTGTGTAAGAGCCGAAGTGTGCACTGCAGTATGACTTGCTCATGATCAAGGTTAATGATTTTCGCATTGTTTTATGGTATGTTTTGATCAGTAACCCTATAATTTGCATTCTTATACTTCACATGAAGTCAAATGCAAAATAATTATGGTGGTACCGTTTTATCAGTGTGTTCACAAAGAAAGAATGTCCATCGGTTTTTGTGAGTGGAGGGTGTCCTCAAATAATAACATTGAAGGAATGAAATGACTTTGTACTTCAAGTCAGGAAGGAAGGCTATTGCTCCCCTGATAGTCACTTACTGATGCCTCAAATTGGAAGGGCAAGAACTATTGAATGATATCAATTAGGTTTAAACAGTCATTCAACACAAAAATAATTGCGACTAGCCTCAATATTTCAACGTAAAGACACACATCCTCATCAGGAGAACTCCAGAGATGCTGTGAAGGAGTTGACTTCACAAGTGACCCAAAATGACCTTGGGTCAAATCAATAAAAGATAGTTATCTCAAATTTGAACCAATCTTAATATTTGTATCTCAAAACATTCTTTTAGGTATTAAGCATTGCATGCAGGCTTGGAAAACACATGGAATCCAGGGAACTGATTCTAAGGAAATTTCAGGATTTGGAGGGAAAGTTTGGAAATACATCAGAAATTATTAAAAATGTGATTTCTTAGTGAAAGTTGGCTTATCCTGAGAAATAGTTTTTCCAGCCCTTAATGTGTCAGTACATAAATTTAAAAAAGGTGGTCTAAGTAGGTCAGTTGAATCAGACGACAAAATAAAGGTATCAGATTCAATGAAGAAACCTGTTTGCATATCCCACCTCATCTTGGGTCACTTGTGATGACTTGGTTGGCAAGTGTTTGCGTTATGTTACATTAATAATTAAATAGTCTGCAAATTAAAGTTTATATAAGGTGAATAAGTATCGAAGATGTGAACGAAGTTGAAAATTATGTATTAAAAATCAATTTTATAAAAGGTTAATATGATAATGGAAGTAACACTGAGCTGATTGTACAAAGTGAAGACTACACAACCAGATTGTTATTGCTGCCACTCCCAGAATTACACTACCGCACAGGTACGTCATTGGTAGAGTACACGCATTGGAATCAAAACGTACAGTACACGCACTGGTACTGGACTGGTGCTGCACGGGTAGCCCCAAAGTAGCTGGGCAGGAGTGTACCTCTGGTGTGGGAATCTGGTAGTGTATTCATTTTTTTCTCCAATAATGGTTGAGGATCATTGTTTTGAAATTCTTTTACTTTCAAGTATAACTTACTTGAAATAACTGTTGTGATTGGAAGTACATGGTCATAGGAATGACCAGAACATTGGCAATAACATACATAAACTGTACATTATCTGTATGTGTAATCAATTCAGAAACTGAATGAGGTTCATACATGCCGGGTATGAATGGAAACAAGGTGCCTGCCATTTTCAAGTAGTTAGATCTTTTACTTTTAAGTAATGAATATTGATATTGTAATTCATGTTTGCTTGTTCTATTGTCCCATGTTGATCAAGACCGAGTACAGGAGAGGACCATGAAATGGGCACTGTCTTTATGTGTGGATGTACTGTGTATGTGACAAAAATGTCAACCCTACATCTTGATTTCTCCCACACATGCTTTGATGAATTTCAATGGGACCTGGGACACATGTGCTATTCCAGTTGAAATCCATACATCCCCTATGAAAGACCTTAATCTTCCATACAGGGAGTGGAAATTTCAAATTGGATTACCTGAATGGGTGACTCCATTTGTAATCTACACTCCCTGTGTGGGAGATTATGGTCATGTCCAGGGGTAGCACTAGGTTTTAAATCCAGGGGTTCTCAGAACCCCTGAACCCCCTGAAAGTGTTAAAAATATGCGCTCAAATCCTAAAATGAGGGGTTCTCTAGTCAAGTATTGAATGCCCGTTTCAATATATCAGTATCAGATTTTGTGATTTTGGTTATGTGTAAATAGTTTATGGCCTGGCAAAAGCGATCTCCCTTTCACGCGCGATTCTCGCTATTAAGGCAATGTCATGTAAGGGACCGATCGTTATTTACGGCAGGGGGTAATGGGCGCTTTGGAAAAAATATCGACAAAAAATTTCGCGTGCCCCCCCCCTGGTTCCACGAACAATTTTGTGTTCCCCCCCCTCAGGCTCAAGACCCAAAAAAATTCGGATTCCCCCCTCAAAACGCCCATTACCCCCCTGTAGTAAATAACGATCACTCCCTAACCAACTATCTGGCTTTTAAAGAAAGTTCCCACGCAGTGTACTTGCTATAAAAGTGTTGCTTTATGCCATAAAAGTTCGCCGAATTCCATAAAATGCAGTTCAACTTTGGCAAAGTGCAGAATTCAACATCATTGCAAGTCACATGTGACGAGTGAAAAAGCCATGATTTACTCAATAAAAATGACATTTCATTGCTAATGAGTTCAAGTTTAGGCCAAATATCATGATATTTATTGAATTACTGGAGTATTTTGACTATAAAACATAATTCAAGGGCAAATTTTTGTCACCTTTTCCTTCTACGGCCTCGTATTTCACCGCTGGCATATCTCTACACACCACCCTTGAAGCATTCCTTACCGATCCCTAGAATTAGAAATTACCAACTCACGTGCGTGTCGTCATTCAGTACTGCAATAAAACTCATCAGTGATTCTATACAATATCACAATCTGTGTTAAATTACGCTGGAGGTGTGTATTTTATTTTTATTTTTTAAATTATGTTACAATGCTACGGCGACTTCACTTCCACATTTATGTTATTGCATTTTATGTTACATAATTTCTGGACAGGTCGTAAATATTGGAGATCGAAGCTTTTATTTTTCTTTCACATGTTTTCATTTTTCTGCTTGGCGCATGAAAACCCCGAACTGGTATGCAAAAATGAATAGATGCGCTCAAACTTAAAAAAATGCGCGTGGCGCGCAAGAACGCAACTTAGCGCGACCCCTGGTCATGTCTTCCACAGGGGGTGTGTGCATTTCAACTAGAATAGCCAAATTTATGTAGAGAATCTTATTATTTATGTGATGTAAGGTAAGATCAAACGGATTAAGGTCATGTCTTACATAGGGGTGTATGGATTGCATGCAGATGGAATAACTGGGTTTCATACACTCTTAGATGGCGAGAACCAATCAGAGCAAGCGTTAGAAAAATCCAAACCATGCATTGATTGTGTCTAATGTGCACTCCCCATACTACGCGCAGTGCTTGCAACGGGTCGAGTAGGCTTGATTCATTTTTCGGGCGGTTGATGCATTTATATTTGGTTCTGTTCTCCAATATTTTTAGTGATATTTTTGTTATAAAAACAGCAAAAATCATGTTTTTTCTTGTGTATGAAATAGGTTAATGAAAGCGTATTACTTGTTGCTCGAGAAATTAGACAAAATAATGCACTAGCGCTGATGTTGATGCGTCCAATGCACTCCGCCCTTCGAGGCTTGTGCATTAGACGCATCAACATCAGCGTGTGTGCATTATTTTTGTCTAATTTCTCTCCCAACAAGTAATACATGTTCATTAACTTATAATCAATGGTATGTGTGATGTCAATGGATGCGAGGTTTTTAATATATTTGTTATGTGAGGGGTCATTTTACAATTGTGTTCGTTCTTCACAAACTTGCCTTCTCAGATCTCGTAATTCATGGGGACATGTTTTACAAACCTTGTAGTAATTTACTAATGTACTTGTTTTAAATTACGAGTATTCTAAAAAGGTTTATATTTCAAACCATGTGACTCACTAGTCAGAGGACTTATGTATGTATGTATGAATTATATAAAGAAAAGTGCTAATGGTAGATAGCAGGTCACAAAATGAGCATTTTATTCCTTCTCCCTTGGTGAGGCCATACAGAATACTTTTTTTAACTGGGTCACACTGTATACATTTTTTTACCAGAAAGGGGAGAAAATGAAATTGTAACGTGTATTATATTTTTCGTAGGCTGCATAAGTTGAAACATGCAAAACAATGAATGCTTATAACAAAATGGCACGTAAGTAATTATTTAACCTCTTATGGGTGAAAACAAACTTGAAAAGAAAATATCATGAGTAGAAATCCATATCAGAAGGCTGAGCTTTTGATTCTTTAGGTGTCATTCACTGAAAGTGAGAATAGAAAGTGTTCGTATTCAGAAAATGCACATGTTCTCCATGGGGCAAACGGAAGTTACTCGTTTGGTGGGTAATACCATATTTCCTTGAATAGTCGCCCCCTTCAATTGAACACCCCACCACTTTTTTTAACGAAGATGTTTAAAAAATGTTGATATTTACATGCTATCTTGTGTTGTAAGCTTACCAAGATTCACACATTGTCACTAATGGTGTTGGTAATTGGCGAAAATCTGGTCGTAAATCCGGAAGTGAACCAGAAGTCATCGTTCCTAAGTTCATGGTTTGTCATTTCAGCGTAAGTTTTAAGCTTACCTAATGATTTTAACTGGAATTACCATTCTAAAAATGACCTAATAAACGCCCCCTTTTAGAAAATGCAACACCCCAGTGGGCAACTAATTGAGGAAATACGGTACCGAGGCCTAGGGACTTGTATAAAAGGGTGTGTATAATGTGGCGCTTGTATTTTGTGTTGTAAATGTGACGCCATTCAGGCATACGAAGGGGTACAAGTGTGACATACACACACGATCTAATCCCTCTGTGTGTCTGGAAACAAAAAATTTGTAAGGGAGTGGCAAGTTGTGGCTATATAGAATTCTATCATTTGTGCATTATATTAAGAAATTTGCATTTGTGCACCAAGGGACAAAATCCCTAATACGGTAATACTATTATTCCATTATTCCATTCATAAGAGGATCTTCACTACAAATTTTATGTCAAAATGCCATTTTTTGTTTCATGCCTTTTTGTGTTGTGGTCGCCGACTCGCCATATGTGACCATCCACCACAAACCTCTCGTAAAGTCAGCGTGGTCAATTTTATTTTGTTTTATAATTAGAAAGTATATATGACATAAGCTAATAATATAATTTGACTTAAGATTTTCAGAAGCAGTGTTAATATGGTTGCTTGAACTGTGCACTTTGATGCACATACGAAGATGACTTTCGTGCGCATTTTGTACTGAAAAACTCAAAATCAAATTTGCTGTCTTTACAAGAAGTTCATGGTCACATATTTACAGCAACCAAAAATGTCCCTGTCAATTGCATTGATGGCAGCACAGACCCTAGGTCTGTGATGACAGTCAATCAGGAAGCCCAGATGGATGTGGGTGGGGATTTTATGATTGTAAACTTAACAACGAAAAAAAATTATCTTAAGCTTGATATGCTTTCTCATTTTATGGAGAAATGAAATACTTTAAAAAATAAATTATGATTAGATATGATAAACAATAGTGTACAATTTTGCTTGAATTTGCTGTCAATTATTGTTGAGACATTATTGTGATTGTCAATATGCCATTTCAGTAATTCCCAAAAGCCTTGTGAATTGGGCTATTCCAATTGAAATCCACACTACCCCTGTGGAAGATTTTTGAAATATCAATCACAGGGGGAGTATGTTTTCAAATGTAATTTGTCGGGGGTAATCAGGTTGAAACCTATACTCCCCTCTGTATTATGGCTTTACCGCTATGTTCCACTGGAGTATTATTAAGTATCTCAAATGGAAGTTGCCCAATTGTCTATTCTATTCTAAACTGGTACTCCTGCATGGAAGACTTTTAACTCATCTTCCACAGGGGTAGTGTGAATTTTAAATGGAATAGCCCATTTAACCATAACTGCATCATCATCAAAGCGCATATAATTATTGTGCAGTTCAACATGTCCAGTCTTGGTGCAGTGACAATCTGTGCATAGATTTGCAAAGGATTCTGGGTATTACGGTACAGGTTAATTACAATAATGTGATCAGGTTGGAAATAGGCAGACATCTTCCTGCTGGTATTTGCTGCAGATGTTACATAGTCATGTGTAAGTGGTAATTGCAACCAGATATAAAGTGTTTGTAAATGCATACCTAAGTTGCTCTCAACTTTACCTGTAATAGCCTTAAAGGGATCCATAGTTCCTGATCATAAGTCTCAAAACGGGGTTAAATTGCCTGTGTATTTTCAAGAAATGGTATTAGTTACGAAGTGTCTTTGTATTGCATTATTTTTTAATACTACTAGTTCAATACATTTGATGGAAAATGGTGGAAAGTGCTCATTAATATTATTTTGCCCCAAAACTAATTACGCTAATGCTAATTAACATGCCAGTATGTAAATTGGGTCTAACAAATGTGGATATGAAATTGGTCATCGCATCCCTTTCCTGTTTCAGACCCAGATTCTGTAAGATAAAAGTGAAATGCTGATTACTTTTAGGGAAAATAATATTTATGAGCAGATTTCGGATATTTTCCTCATGTAGGTGTATTGGTTTCAACAGTGAGATACAAAGAAACGTCAAAATACTGTTTCTTAAAAACAATACATCTGATTTGGACCCAATATTTGCTCAATATGGTCAGATTATCAAAATTAATTTAGAGCAACTTGATTTTCATCTCTGGTCAAGTTGAACGCTTCAATTTTCTGATCCCAATTCATTTTGTCAAAGCCCCGCCTACATTTTATATATTGTTAATATTCCCACCTTGCACAGTTGTGTTGCAAATGTTATAGAAAGAAAATTCACATTTGTAAGTTAGAGATACTGTAATAAAAATGTCAAAATATTTGTGCCTTGTGTCAACTTTGGAATACAAACTTGGATTAAAATGTTGTTAAATAATAATTAAAACTAAAAGTGGTTCTCCCATATGTATCTCCCAAAACCAGCTTTTGAATCAACTGCCTACCACTATCAATATGAAATAAATTATACTATGCCGTAATATTTTATTGTCTAATAAAATTTGAATTTTTTTTCCTGTTTGTGTTGCTATAATATTAACCATGTGATGTGAACGAACAAGTCTGATTTTGTTTTGAGATACTGTTATTTATTTGCAATTCATACACTCTTAGAACTGAACCACAAAGCCAACCAGAAAAGCCATTAAAAATATGACAATAAACATGTTTTATTTTATATTTGGCCTAACCAAAGGTAGCCATGTCACTTGTATTGGGCTGTTCCAGTTAAAATCCACACTCCCCCTGTGGAAGATTTTGGAAATACCTTCCACACAGAGTATGTTTTTCAAATGTAATTGGTCAGGGTTAATCATTTTGAAACCCTTACTCCCCCTGTATTATTTACCTACACATCTTCCACAGCTGGAGTGAGTATTTCAAATGGAATTTATCCAACTGTCTATTCTATTCACAACTCATACGCCCTCTGTGGAAGACTTTAGCTAAATCTTCCACAGGGGTAGTGTGGATTTCAATTGGAATAGCCCAATTTACTTCCAGCTGTCTGCAGCATGAAAATGATCACACCTCAGGAATAAGTTCAATTTTTATTTTCATCAAGTGTTGAGTTTAGTGACCCAAAGATAAATCTTGTAAAGCCCACTGACTAGTGATAGAAAGCTGCACAGTGCCTCATAAAAAACTTATTGGAAAAGGAAAATACATGTTGTTAGAGCGTGAATTAATTATGAATACTGTCTGGAATGCTGAGGTGAAGTAAAGCGTGGCAGAAGCTTATGTTATTTCATTGTAATTTATCTGTTAACAGTTGAAAAATCACATGCAGGGTCTCCTTTAAAGGGCATTTCATGTTCTACAGCCTCATCCTCCACCAAAAAATTAACCTCTGGTTAAGTAATGTTTGTGTGCAAAATATTTCTTGCAGATTGCATCGCTTGGCATAATTATCTTCAAATTGGTATTGATATTCTGTTCAACAAAGTTGGTGTGTAATACACACACAGGGGTGTGAGAGACCAGATATTTATCTGTTTTCAGATATTTTTTTTTAACTTTCAGATATTTTTCTACACTTGATGTGTACAAAAGTATGTATGGTTTAAATAATTTCAGATATTTAAAGCTAAAAACAGATATTTTTTCAAAGACACACTCTCAGGCCTGAATACACATAATCATGCATAACTCACGAATGCAAAATCAAAAAAAAAATACTGTAGTTTTGGGAATAAGTTTTTTCTTGGATATCTCCAGAAAAGTGCTATAAAAAGAGGATGGTAGGATCACAAAATACTCTTATAAAAGAGCAGAAACTTGCCTCAAACTTGATTCCAAATTGTTCAGATTTCCCCCTTGTAATTCTTATGTCAATTTGATAGAATCCCATTATCAATGCAATTGGGAGAGGAATGATGTCAAAGAAAGGCTGATCACTTGCACCTGTAACATTAGTATCTTAAAAAGAGCAGTATTGTATTCAATCTATGTTTGCTGACACACAGGTGATTAGTGCAACCTGCTTTTAGTGCAGGGCGATCTACTCAAAAATTGCTATTGCTATAGTAGTTAATCCGATTATTACGTCACTCCTACAGTGAATTAGAGCCATTAGATGCTACATTTCTACAATTTAAGCCGATAAAATTGTCAAGGGCCCGTTAATTTTCCAACCTTGAAATGTGGCTTATTTTTAACACTGCCCATCAATGACCTCTATATGCATGATGTATTGATGGATTACATGGCACAATAACTTCTGCAGGTCCCCGTACAAATCTGATGCAACCACCATTTTATAGAAGTGCTTTGAGCTGGTTTTTACAATGAGCGCTATGTAATTTTGGTATTTATTAGTAGCGGTGTTCAGTGTTGTATTTCGCACATCGCATGGTTTTGTGCTGCGCTGTAGAGCAGCAAGTTTGCCTATGATTTTTTTATAGGGCAAAATATAAGTTGTGATTAAAATGTTTACAAATTTGAAAATTGACAGTTCCAAATTAGGTCAATGACTATACTTCAGTTGTATTTCAGGTTAGATGAAATAACTAAACAGTTTGCTTTGGAACGGGAATATCCCTTGGGCTACACCAATCAGGGAATTCCTCACTTGCAATGAAACAATGTTTAGATTTACACAATTCACTCAGAACAACTGATGCACAGTCAATAATGTGTGATATGCTGCAAACCGGAATATTGGAATGAAGAATACTCCATATTGATTTATGTTTTTTGCTTAGAGGTATGCATTTATTATATTATGTGGTGGGTATGGGGTTTTTTATGCTTTGGAATGCCAATGTTTTGGCAGAGATGGCTTCTAGTCAGTTTTGCAAACATCAAAATTATATTTTCATTCGCACATATGTTATAACACTGATCTTTTGAAAAAAAAATATTTTCACGATGTAACATAACATAGCTTAATAATTCTTTTGTTTGTCCGAACTGGAAATAAAATGTTAAATTCCAATGCAGAAATAATGATGTATAAATGTGTTGTATACATGTACATAAAATGATAAATAAAGGGTATTATCAAAGAACAAGAGGTGTATATCATTTTATAGCTGCATCTTGTGACTGTAACTTTCTGGGTATAAAGGTATCAGTAGGCCATTCTACTCAACAACATGGAAATTCTTCTTTAGGTTGGTGGAAAATTCTTGGTATAAAGTAGGCCATTCTAACATGGATGTTCAATTTAAGGTAATGTCTCTTTTTCCTGGTGGAAAAATAAGGAGATGCTTATTTGATCATGTTTACATTGTTATGTTTATGTACAATCATGACTAGTAAATCAATGTTCTCAACATGTTAATAATTGGAGCCTGAGATAAAAATACTAGCTTGCATCTGATGTCACCTGTTAGTGAAACTCAGAGATGCAGGGCCGGATTTACCATAGGTCCAGATGGGCTTGGGCCCAGGGCCCCCAAAATTGCCCTATGCAGTGTGCATCTTCCATTTTAGCCGAAAAACACCATGTTTTGGGCCAAAATAGTGCAAAATTTTGCGTGCTTCGCTCGCACTGGCCTATTATATAGCAAAATTCAGCTTCAATTTGGGCTAAAATAATCTAAAATTGTAATTTATTTCGCTAGCTTTGCGCGCAAATGTCGTAGTAAAATCTAAAAACTTGGCCTCTTGAGTGCACATGCTTTCCTCACGGTGCGTTTGGGGGCCTCCAAATTTTGGCCTGGCCCAGGGCCCCCAAAAGGTTAATCGAGCCCTGCAGAGATGATTTGTTTATGATTTGTCTTTATTGAAATTTCTGAATGCAGCTGTAAAACAGGGTGCCACATGGTTAATTTTGCACTTTTAAAACATGCAAACAATCTCAAAAGGTCATATTAAATAGGAAACTTTCTTTCCTGAAGTCACCATGTCCACAATTTTTTTCCTTGTAAAAGTACCATCATTTTTTGCCATATTCTGTGATTCCTTCTCTCCAAGTAAGGCACCAGATGAATCAACCTTCCTACTAACCAATTTCAGACTGTGGAGAGTTCATCATCAGATGCTAGTAAATATTTATCTCTGGCTTCAAATCAATTACAAGTGGTGCCACTGCCAAGTGAAAAGCAGTTGCAAAGCGCACTATCAAATTTCCATTATTATTTAACCATCAATTTTTATACTGCCTCTATTATGTGTATTGGACATCCTGACCATGATTTTTTACTCCAAAATTGGTCAACTATTTTCAGTAATGACAAATGGATGTGCAAGATAAGAAAGCCCTATCTGTGATGGCTGCCCTGTAGACATTTGACTATTTTGACTACTCGGTGCTAGAAGTGGGTAAGTGTAATAGCTGCCATGTGTAGCTGCCTACAATATACTCTGTGTAAATTGCTAAATGTTCAGCGACATGGCAGCTATTGCACTTATCCACTTCTGGCACTGAGCAGTTAATTTCTGCTACTATTGAATAAGACACTTGGCAGCTATTGCTGATAGTGCACTCTTGTGCTAACCTCTTAATATTGTAAACAAGACAATGAAAGCTGCCGCAATGGAAGCTCAATGACAAGGAAAGTACTATTATGTTTTGATTTCTTCCATTTGTATTCAAACAAATAATGTTATGTATGTAAATCATATTGATATTAGGATCATTTTTGTACCATATTTCCAAAATACACCTTAATTACTGTCATTCTTGTAAAATGCTTTACTTTGACATTAAAAAGTAATTATTTTTATGCCTTGAAATCATTGGTTTTGAATCTTGCTTTTTTTTGTGGTAAATTTGAGCTGTTAATTTAGTTTGTATTTGCAGCTTTAATTTTGCTGGAATGTAACATAGAATTAAATGAGGTGCTTGACTGGATGTCCTTACTAGTCTATATTAATACTGTGTTTGGATGTCTGTTTTTATCATACATTTACATATGTGACCCCTCGGCACAACTTGGCCCTGAAGTCGCCAATCATCATTTTTGAGATATTCAACCAAAATATTCTGCTTGAAATTAGCTTTAAAATGATGTATATCATGTCTATAGTACTTGACATTTAAGTAGTGAAAAATCAATAAATCAGTCAATAAATCCTTTGTTTCCTATTGTTTATTGTTAAGTTCGATGGAGCATATCTCAATAGTGGCACTGGCGACATCCGGGCTCAGTTGTGCCGAGGGTCACATATTGTTAAGTTGTATGACCTTGTTATACTTTTGATATTACCAATTCAATAGATTTAGATGGATGTTTTGGTGTTCCAAGTAATAGACACAGGTGGTTTTGTGTGGGTGGACTGATGTATGGATTTTAAGAAAGGATTTCAATAATACAATAGTAATAAATTCAGATTACATTATCATATGAATTAAGCTTTATCACATTGCCATCTGCATGCCAAAAGTTGCCTGTTGAGATACAACTTTCAAAGTGGTTTCAAAATTGTGACACAACTTTTCATAAGATAAGCATTATGTTACACCTCACCTCAATAGAGGTTGTGCATATGACATATCATACCGTAAATATGGCATGCAGACTACTAAAATGCATTCAACAAAAGCATGGTTGCAATCTACCGCGACAGTTCTTCTCACACACATAACAAATGCACTACGATCAAATAGGTTGATGACAATATTTGATTGAATGGACTGCACTGTGACATGATTATGGTGAAGAACACTGGTTCAAATCCTTTGTTTGGAGCCAATCAATAATTTCATGCACAATCTCTATAGCTCATCGTCCACATTTCAAATAAAACTGCATCTCACATGAAAAGAAGGGTGCGCTCGCTATTTGGCACCGTAAGATAGAAATGTAAGTTTCCATGGTTACATCAACAACTGTCTGAAAATTAATGTAGTTGTTGTTTGCTTGGGTGATCAAGTGACTACAGCCTACCTTCTCTGTTGGATGCAAGGACACATGGATTGACAATTTTAAGAGGATACTGTGTAATCAGATAATCCATAAAAAAAGTACTTTTACAAATGTTTAATCAGGTGGAAATAAGTATATATTTTGAATAACATCATCTTCAGATCTGAATCTTTTCTGCTTTGTAGTGGATTAACATGATTAAAGTAGGCTTCTTTTTTAATGCTCAAATTTACCTGTTTTATATTTTCAGCCCTATATGAGCTATTTATCCCAATTTCACACTGTTTTTCAGCTTTTTATTATAGCTTTTTCAGCATATTTCACTAATTGATGGTTTCAGGTGCACATCTTACAGAAGCCCAGGCAGATGGATCTTCATTTTCAAAGTGCCCCCTGGGAAAAATATTTTTTGGGTGAAATAGGACATAGAACTTTTATATCATATTCGAAACATGTTTCCACCAACCAGGACACATTTTGCAATTACAGTGATGGGTTTGCCCCCTCCGAATGACCAAACTGCACACACTGCATGTAATCATGGTAATGTACAACACAGTACAGGTATGATCCTGTTTGGGCATAGTTTGTTGGTATAAAATATAATGTCACATTAAATCTTGCATGAAATGCTCATTGGGGTGTGCTATGATGTTCCTTTCATATCTGTGTACAACTGTACATTTTAATTCCCACATGGATAGTAGACAGAATAGTATATTATTGAATTGAATGAAGCAAGGTGAGTACAAATTTCACAGACTTGTTTGATATGGGTCAATGGGTATGTTGAATTGTACAATATTGTTGCACTTGTATGCCAAATCTTTGATGAAAGGTTCATGACATGTGTGATGAAAGGGGTGTTATACACAGGCAGTTTGAATGCTAGTTTTGCCCCTGCTGTTGTGTTCTTGTTTGATTGCAACTGAATTGGCCCTATTCAATGAATGCATTACCACTCTCAAAGTCAGAATTTGCTTTTTTTTAACAAGCAGATATATGTGCTAGTTTAACGTGTAAAAGCACAACAAAATCTGACTATGGGGTCTGATGTATAACATGTACATTCAGAAATTCCCAATCAAGGCTGAGATAGTTATCAATTATCCCGTCAATTACATAACAGCTAGCTATTGCGAGGTACTTTTTAATGTATTTTTATGATCAAATGAGGCTTGTTTTCATGGTGCAATTTTTACATTAAAATAAATCACTGCTTTATATCGTCAGCCTGCTATGCTAAATGCATGTAATTTTGAGAACAAAGTACAAAATATGGTTCAAGCATGCATTTAAACATATTTATTCACCAATCTTTGCAAAAGAATAATGATAATTATACTAATAAAAGGGAATAATCCGAAATAATTAGGGTGATTACGTAAATGATGCATGCTTCAACCATATTTTGTACTTTGTTCTCAAAATAGGCATTAGCATAGCAGGCTGACGATATATACATGTAATTAGGCACCCTGGGAAACATGGGAAAGGCACACTCAGTGCTGGAGCACACACAACCTTTACTAAAACCCCATCTTACAGATACTACTTGAGCAAATTATAAAAAAGTGTACCAAAATTCTTTCATCTAGAATGGAATATGTCAAGAAATCAATTTATAAAATTATTGCCTCTGTGGTTTAATATCAGCCTTGTGGTTCTCGAGTTAAAGTATGTTTTTTTTCTTATTCTATTTTGACATATCCAGCATTTATCACTGTAAGTGCAATTGTGTGAATCTTGACGAGGCGCGTGTTGTGTAACTTTTCACTTTGCTACAAATAAAGTGGCAATTGGACCAAATGACAATTTCACAAGCAGTTGGACCAGTTGGCATTTGGACCAAGTGATATTATTAACCAAGGGTAATAGTTGGACCAAGTGGCAGTTGGTCCAAGTGAAATTGGACCAAGTGGCATTTGGTCCATGTGGCATTTGGTCCAATTTGAATTGGACCAAGTGGCATTTGGTCCAAGTGAACATTTGGTCCAAGTGAAATTGGACCAAGTGGCATTGGTCCAATTGGAATTGGACCAAGTGGCATTTGGTCCAAGTGAACATTTGGTCCAAGTGAAATTGGACCAAGTGGCATTGGTCCAAGTGAAATTGGACCAAGTAGTATTTGGTCCAAGTGGCATTTGGACCAAGTGGCATTTGGACCAAGTGATAACTACACCAACTACCATATCAAATTGGTATTGGGACGAAAAGGACCAAGTGTTTCTTTGAACAAATATGAAATCATTATGACACAATTTTTTCCCCATGTCAAAATCTCCAATAGAAATTGCTAAAGTCATTTTTTGCTGTAAAATTTATTTCATTAGCCATTTCAATCTGCATGAAGAGTACACTCGTAATTATTTGTCAAAGGTAATGCGAATAATTATAACGAACCATTGTGTCTTTTCAATCATGGAAAAGAGATGCAATATAGAAAACATAACTTTTGATTCAAGGAATAATTTAATGCATAAAAATATACAACAAGTAGTGCACATGGTGAATATTAAAAATAAAAACATTTAAAATATCTGTGTTAATAATACATTACACTACTTATAAATTACCATTTAAAGTGAATGAAATTTCCAACATTTTGTGTACATTTATATAATCAGCATCACTTAACAATGAAAGACTGGGTAAATATTTAAGCAAATGGCAAGACCGCATACCAGTGCAACATTTTATGTGGCATGATTTCTCTGGTATTAAAAAAAAGGATAATTTCGAGCACTGTAGTCTGTACTCTTGGGTATAATTGGAATATAAATAGTCCAGTGAATCTAAACAAATTAGTGGTGTCACCCACCACTCTTATTGGAACAACAAAAATTTCACTGTTATACATTTTGGAGATGTCCCCTGAATATCATGCCAAAAAGGATATTAAAATGTACTTAGTGGAAAGGTAGTTTTTGGTAGGAAAAGGTCATAGAGGGGTCAAATTTCAAGTATTCCTCTAGTCAAAAGGATTCAGTATAGTTTCTCATATCGGTGATGTTCCATTCTCAAGTTATAGGCAAAAAGGTCAAAGGTCATATTTTGGGCTACACGTGGGTTAAGTTTGAAAAATGCTCTGACATGATCTCCTAAATAAAAATTCCTTTAAAAAAGGAATGTGGCGCCCAATGTGAACTTGGACGTGATATGGTGAATTCCATGGTGTGTAGATTTGGTATTATAATGATTTTTCTGGGAAGAGTAGAAGATGATCAAATGCAATAGAAATATGTTTGATTGGGGAAGGTGTTCTGACAATCCAAATATAAACTTAGTCCACCTCAAATGACCTGTAACAATTTGTGATTGACATTACTTAATTCACCTCGGATGACTTTGATCTGACATTCAACATTTTCGCGCTTTACACCAATCATATCCATAACAATTTAGGGATGAAATCAAAACTCGACGGCGGTTGACCGCTGGTTCCGTTCAGTTCCGTCCGGTTGCTATTGTTCTAAACAATGGGAACGGACCGAACCAACGATCAACCGCCGATCGAGTTTTGATTTCATCCTTAACTCTACAACTTCCTGTCAACTCTCTAATTTAAAACTCTAAATTTCTGTCTGTTTGCCTTTTCTGTCTTCATTGGTCTTGTACCATTTTATATTACACTACAGTTTGTTACAATTATTAAGATAAGCAAACATTGCTGGGTAGATAACAGGATTTAGTTATTTACTTTACCCAATCATGGAGGTAGTAGCTAGTACTACCTCCATGGCAATAACCACTATATAGATTCTATGGTAATTAGCAAACAAAAGCCATCAGTTTATTGAGGCCTCGTTAATTGATCTTATCACTATGGACCACAAGAGTCTCATCCCAATGGCATAGTCCAATAACCTCAATTACATAATCATAGTGCAAAATTTGACCTCAAGTTGCAGAGTATGAGTTTGTGTACCCAAATTTTCAAGGACTGTTCCCATGATAGATGAGCATGTTGTGGATCCTAGTGTATGGTCAAATGTCACCGTCTATCGGGTTCTAAGGCACACGGTAAACTGGTTGAACGCATACAAAGGTCAGGATTTATTTGGTGTTTTTATAAATCCTAATTTTGTATTTTAAACAAAGAATATACGCTCACCATTTTATCCCGTGCATATCAGAAAACAATAATAAAATAAAATCCAAGCAAATTGTGGTTTTATTTATGAGCTGGCTGCTGGGCATAATTTTAGCAAAACAATTGCGAAGTCAATCTAGCAAGAGTGAAATTAGAAGCGTTTCACAAAGTCATGCCTATATTGTGGCGCCTCCGTAGAGGGCGCCACAAAAATGGTCTCAATTTGTTTGTCCTTGAAAAACACTCCAAATTAGAATAGTTTGCCATATCTTGGATGTTCCGTTACCTAAGAACCAGGGTAAAAGAGGTCAATGACCATTGAACTCTATTGACCATGACCTATTTTTCCTAGGCCTATGTAATTAAACATCCTGAACATTGCAAATATTTTTTTAATTAATAAGTTATGTTTGAAAAATGAACAATTTGAGCCCATTTTGGTTAAAATCAGACAATTTTTAGTTTGGAGCCCAACATTTGACCTTTTGGCTCATAACTCAAGAACCTACATCAGAGATAGCCTACAGCATACTTTTTCTGGATCCTTATCAGGAATGTAGCTACAGTGGGCGGTGGTGAGCGGCAGCTGCAATTTTAGCGCTGGAGCTGGAGCCCACCACTGGGCCAAAATTGCGGAGTTTTATTGGATTAGTCAAGAATTTGGACCATTTTGGCCAAAAATTGCCAAATATGCAAGATTTTCATTAAATGCCACCCACCACTAAAACTATCCTAGCTACAACCCTGATCCGTATGACTAGTAGAATAATTTGGTATAATTTGTAAAACAAATTTATTGAAGTAATACTAATAGTAATACTAATAGTATACTGTTGGTATGATGGGGACATCTCTGAAATGCATAGCAGTGGCAACATTCTGTTGCAATTAGTGGTGAGTCAAAACTCACTTTGATTGGACTAGAAAGATTAATGAGCTTTTAGGACTAATTGCAATTGACAAAAGATAATGTGGTCATAATGATTAATGCAAAATGTTTTAGAAAGCATTATATAAATTTATAATCATTGTATTAAATTCATTCAAGTATTTAAAATGTGGGTTAATGCTGTTACCATAATACTGAATACCATGTATACCGGTATATATCACGGGGTTAAATGGCTGTAGGTTATTGTATTTATTCAACATTTTATCAGGCATTGAGGTTTGACCTAGCTTATAATCCACTGATTTTATTTGTTCCAAAAATGCTAGTTTTGATGCTATAAAAATCGTTTTACTCCTTAGCTTAAATCTACGTAGGAACATAATGCTAAACTTAACTCGCATTTAAAGTTAAATTTCACTATTTGGCCAAATTTATGAATTAAGGTCCGAAGGAGGTTTTTCACATGCTGTGAGTGACAATCAAGACTTGTACAAAGTATAATTTCAATTATGCATTCTAATTTTTGAAAAATACAGGTTTTATTCTTATAACCAATCATATCACAATCAAAAAAGTGAAAATTAGAGTAAAGTTTCGGCATGTACACAGACTTAGATGCCACAGAATCCTGTGGCAATATACTCAAGATTTTGAATGCTTTGACTTGGTCCCCGTCTTTGTGACTCGATTGTCATATACCGAAAATGCACGTTTCTGGCTCTTTTTTTTTTTTTTTTTTCAAGAAATTAGTAACATAGCCCAGGAAACATAGTTAACATTTATTTGTTATCTCCAGTTAGTGCTAAATGAATGAATAGGATTGAAGTGTTTCGTTTGGCAGAATTTTTGTTATTAAATCCCAAAAAATTGGTGCTGTATTTTTTTTAATCCCAAAAAATTGGTGCTGTATTTTCCTGGAATGGGTATGCATATGCAACATTTTGATGTGTTATGGAAAAAAAAAGCAAATGACAAACTAAACAGAGAAATAAATAATATGAGGGAATGCTTATTATCTTGAAGAATTAGGCTGTCATTCATGGACTTTAACCTTCTCCACTTCCTTTCTCTAAAGCTTTCACTCCAAATGTATCTTTGGAAGTGTCGGGGATGTGTGGACACCGGAAGTGCCGGGGATGACATGGACGCCACAAGTTCGAAACTGGTGGTCTTTTAGTGACAGATTCAAAAAGAGGTCATTTGGGTGAGAAGGTCCCTAAAAAAAGTTTTTAGGGACTTAAAGGGTGGTCATTTGGCTTGCCAAAAATTCTTGCCCCCCTTTACCCTCTCACCGGGCTCATAGTTATTGCATAACCCCTAACAAAACTGACAAATTTTCCGATATAGGTCCAACATACAAACTTACAGACTAATGCAATTTCAGTTTACCTGGGAGTTCAGTATAGGTTAACTTATAACAATAACAGGAAAATATTCAAGATGATCTGACCCGTGACAATTTATATTAAAAAAGATCAGACATAATACCATAAATAATAAGAGAATAATTAACTGTAAATTCTGGCGGTAGATATACTGTTTGGATCCATAAAATTGAACAGGTACTAGTCGTTCAAAAGGCAACCGTGTTCACAGGGATATTTGTAAAAGGCAGTTTATGATATTTGAGCAATGTAATCATATTCATATAATTACCACAATTTGAACACCACGGCATGAATTTTCCATGGAGGTTTAGTTTTTTATTTAAGTTTCTGTTTTAATATCACGTATAGGGCATGGGTACGTTGCTAAAAAAAATTCAGCCCCCCCCCCCTTAGGAGGGTCAAAAATTTTCAGGTCCCCCTTTTTGCATTAGCCCCCTCCCCCCTTACAAGTGTTTGTGAACGGTCCCTAAGTTTGTACAATGCGATGGTGTGTGGTTATTATTAATGGAGTGGTGAAGGGGAAGGTGGCAACCAAGACTGTGTGACAGTCTATATAGGTGAAGCGGATCGTGTCCTCACTATCAGCTCGCATCGTATCGTGTCCTCATCAGCTCGCATCGTATCGATGAAGCCGGCAATTCCCATATCTGACTCACGTCTATTACCAAATATACTGCGCCAAGAAAGTATCCTTACACTTGGAAAAATAATCACAATTTCAAAACTGAACCATATTCGGGTAAATTTGTTTTTGTAATACTATATAATCCTGCATATTATGACACCACATTGAATCCAATATGACCTCAAGAAGTAAAGTTACAAGCAATTGAATAGACGAAAAGTTTTAAAAGTGACAAATTGGCCTATACAAGGCGCACAAAGATTCCAACAAGCGCAACAAAGAGACTACACAGTTTCTTCAATGAAACTTTATTTAAAGCAGTATTTATTTCAGTTTTTACTTCTCTGTACTTTCATAACTTGCATTTTATTTGTCAGCTCTTTTGTTTCTTTTATTTTAAATTAAAGGCACACACAAATTAGCCATTTACCACTCTCAAACCTGAAATGTCTAGTCCGTGGAGTTTTGAATAGGCCAGTGTGTCACTTTTAAAACTGGACCTTCGTCTAATCAAATGCTTGTAACTTTGCTTCTTGAAGTCACATTGGATTCAATGGGGTGTCAAAATGTGCCGGATTAGATAGTGCATCAATTGAAAAAAAAAATTTACCCAATATGGTTCAGTTTTGAAATTGTAACTATTTTTCCAAGTGTAGGGATACTTTCTTGGAGCAGTATATATTTCACACGAAGGCCCGCGACATTATATGTAAGCCTCTTGCCGGTACCAATGTGTGGAAACCAAACGTTTATAATAAATATTTCATAAACCGTTAACCGTGATACACATAATACCGAGCAAACCAAGGCGGCACCAAAATTGTCCGGAGTATTTGCAATGTTCAGCATGCGAAAATTACCTTTTGCTCTTTTCCCGCGCCAACACCTGTAATAGTGGAATATTAAAGTTTTGCTTTGCGGCAGCTTTTAATTCAGACAAGTTCAAAATTGCATCACCAACAAGTTTTTCCTTTCCATATTTTCCACAACCGTGTATTTTGAAAAGCAATTCTAAGATCGGAAGTTCTTCTTTCGGTAATTGACGAAAACGGAACAGTTCTCTAAAGACTAGGTCGTCGACGGGTCGAATGCGAGTTTTGCTGCTTTGCTGTTTCTTGGGGCGTAGGGAAAGACGGACTCTATATTTGTTGAAGCCACCATGTTGCTTATTAGGCAGGTCAGAAGCTTTCATAATGGCAACTTTCAACCGACCACCGGCTTCGTTGTAGTCGAGATTGACCTCTAAATGTCCAATAACTTTAGGCATGTTAGGTGATTGGACCTGAAAACAATGATATCCGATGAGTTAATATTTTGGTAAATTTTGAGGGTGGGTACGTGTGTGTTTGAGCAGCCAGTGCATAATACTTTGCATCTAGGCATTTATAGGCCTACGGCACATTTAAAGTGTATTTCTATTTTCTATCTGGAAGCCCGTAAACAGGAAAGTCAACGTTACGGTAGTTAATAACTGTATAGCCCCTATTCGATTATCACGTGAGGCCTTTGATTTACATGTGTTCGTGGGGTGCTATATGTGTTATTTACGAGGGGGTATCAAAAAGTTTTAGAAATCGCACAGAAGTGAAAGAGCTATATCAATGAAATTTTGTCAGTGCAATTACTGGTCCTTATGTACACTATGGTGCAAAAATGGTCTCATAAGTATGTTTACTTTTTTTTTACAGGAGCTAGATGTCACTACCTGCCTATGTAACCGCATAACCAGCAAAATGGAGAAATTTGAGGCATGCAGCATGATTAAGTTCCATTTTAAGGGTTACAGTGCCCAGAAAATCTGTGATTAAATAAAAATTCCTTTTCCAAAATGTGACAGTGACATATCACCATCACCACCGAAGATAACTTTCATTTCATCATCAATTTTCTAGGCACTGCAACCCTTCAAAAGCAGGATCTTAATAATGCTGCTTGCCTCAATTTTCTCAATCTTGCAGGTTATGCGCAGTAACTGGGGCAGCGGGTTATTGGCATCTAGTGGCACCTATAAAAAAAGTAAACATACCTATGAGACCATTTTGGACCATAATGTACATAAGGACCAGTGATTGCACTGACAAAATTTCATTGATAAAGCTTTTTCACTTCTGGGCGATTTCTAAAACTTTTTGATACCCCCTCGTATATGTATCAATGCATATCGTACCAGTGCAATAGTGCATACAGGCCCGTACGCAGGATTTCATTGGGGGGCTGCTGATTTTGACAAAGTGGACTTTTTTCCAAGGGGGGGGGGGGCGATTTTGTGAAAAGTGGACACAATTTGGACCTTTTTTGTCCAAAAAAGTGTTAAAAACCTGATTTTTTTTCTCGCTACGCTCGCAAATTATGAATTTTAAGGACTTTTTGTATACTTTTCCAAATGGGGGGGGGGGTGCGTCGCACACCCCGCACACCCTCCCCTGCGTACGGGTCTGAGTGCATAGTATATACGTCTTTAAACTTGGCATATAATGAAAGTGTATTTCTGCAAGGAGGCCGTGCGCAGGAAAGTCTACGTTGGTTATCAGAAAACATTGCCATGGCAGTGTACTCCGCAAGGTATTTGATTTCCCTAAGATTTGAATGGTGTTTTTCTTTTGGTATTATGGACCTATACCAATTCAAATGTAGCAATGAGAGGGAGACTTTAAGAAAAATGACATAAAGATTCATCAACAAAATTCTAGGCCTATATATTATACACTCTTGGAAAAAAAATCAACTATTTTCAAAAGCATACCGTTTTCTTTTCCCCATCTGTTATGGCATGGTCCAATACTATCTGATCCGCTTGCAGAGCTAGAGTAGACAAAGTATCACTGGTGTTGTCCGTGGTGTTGCCCACAGAACTGATGGACAATTGCTCATCGAGACTGGTCTCTATCTCTATTTCCACTTCTTGTTCGTAGACATATTTCTCATCTGATGGTGTGGATTCTTCATGATTTTGCTTTGTCTCTGGCGGAGGAGATTCTTTATGGTTTCCTAACGCTGCACCATCCATGTCCACTAGCACGACAGCGTCTAATTCCCGAGATGAAAACAGTAAAACAAGGGTTTTTTAATTTATTTTTTTAAATTTTAAATCTGTAAGACACTGGCACTTATGAACATTCCAATTTTAATCATATAAGTCGTATACACAGCTTTTGTATTTTGTAGGTATATATACAAGGTTATTTACAAACTGGTTATTCAAGTTATTTCCACGTCAAGATGCATCCACTGCTTCAAATAAGGACGTAACTACGTATTACCCTTAAGGGTAGACGAGGTATTATTGGTCGAAGCAACCTAAAAATTGATTTTCATTATCTAGATCAATATATTATTGAAAATTAACACCTTGATGTTTTGCAAAAGTTCATTCTACAAATCGTATACTTTGCCAACTTGCTTAATATATTGTTGTTAATGAGTTATATGTACGTTTAACAAAAGTGTTGTTGTTTCAGCCCTCTTTACAACGTAACTCAAGAACCGTAGCACCTAAGTGTTTCTGTGATATTTTAATTCTTCTACACGTTCGTTATGAATTGAGAAATGCAGTTTTTGCCAAAGCTCACTACCATTCGTAAGATGCTGTGAACTACCAAATCGCAACAGTTTAAAATAATTAATAACCTTAATTAAACGTGGTCTATAGTCGAAATCTGGCATATTTCACTAACATTTGCGTGTCTGTTGAACCCTTCGATGTTTTTTCTCATGATATAAAACATTTTTTATTTTGTTTTTTTTTCCAAAGGCATGTAAGGGAGCTCAAATAGGAACAAAATATTTATCCTGGGTAAGCAGTTGGACAACCGGGCGCATCTTAAAAACATTTTATGGAGATTATCCAAAGCTATACAATATGCTGCATAACTTTTGGCTTATGTTTTAAGCATTTCCGGACGTACCAAATCTGTATTCACTATAACCAAAGATAGTATCTTTGCTATAACCAACACATCTTAACAACCAAAAATCACATTTTAACCAAATAACTTTTATTTTGCAGCCAAGATTTTAGAGTATTATCGTGGGTAATTTCAATTTCATTGCACGTAAGATAACGCAGATGTGACGATGGAGGTAGAACTTTTTGAATGACCCTCGTATAATTCTGGTTTACCCTACGCACCCTGTGTTTTGGGTAAGGGTTGGGGTTAGGGTTATGATTAGGGTTAGGGTTATACTTGTGCGCAGGGTATACCAGACTTATTCAAGGAAATGTTATTGTTACATGTAAGTTGTTTTTTTCGGGGTTTTTTTTTCTTGAAATTTTTTTTTCTGTGTACCTGTAATTGAGGTTTACCTGTAACATAGTGCTTAAAGAACCGGCACATAAATGAACAAATGTAAAATATATAAATACCGTTTTGCGTACTATAATAGTCTACAACAAGCTTGTGTATCTAAATGTCATACTGATCTGAATCTGATTTGATAATGTCCAACACTCCTTGATTGCTTGGCAAACATAGAAGCAGGACATGTGAATACTCTCAAAATATATTACATGTATATATATCTAAAAAAAAAAGTAACTAATCCCCCATAAATAATGGCCATTATTCAAAAACGGGCAATTGTATTACAAATCTGAAAAATGCGTTGGAAGCTGAATTTATTTCTGCGCATTTTGACACCTCATTTAAATCAATGTAACCCAAGATTTGAAAATTGCAGTAAATTCTATCGATTTGTATTCAGTATAATGGAAGGAAATCTGTGTAATGATATCTGAGTATTTATGTATTTAAAGTGCAACTGCCAAATCTGGACCCCACTATACATGAAATTGACCGGTGTTTTATTGTTTTCTGGGCCAGCGTATCAAATAAGATGTCAAAATGCGCAGAAATGAATTCTGCTTCCAACGCATTTTACAGATTTGTAATACAATAACCCGTTTTTGAATAATGGCGATTATTTAAGGGGGGTTATTTACTTTTTTTGAGATGTTTATATTTAGCATACACATACCTGTTGATGGGTCCATACTGTCATTTTCACCTTCTTGTGGATGATAATATCCCGAATCACCGTCATCTACTGGCTGAGCCCCTTTTGAACCATTCTCAGATTCAGCAGGAAGATCTTCTGGATTCAAATCATATTTCAAAGGCGGTCCATACGGAGCTTCTGCCTCTGCATTCGGACTGGGCAATTTAAGCAATGTTTTCGCAAGAAAACAATCGAAACACATGATGATACCAATCGAATAGATCGCCTATGGTAGCGAAAATAGACTCGCCCTGCAGATTTCTTAAGACTTTAAAGTAACCACTACTGGTGACTAGATCGACGCAAATGTAACGGCTCAATATTTAATATAGAATCCGATCCAGGACAACGAAAAAAAATAGAATGATTAACATAACAATGCTTTTTGATGCCAACATATTGTGAAAAGTATTACTAATGCGATCATTTTGATCAAACCGGTCAAATGTGTCTTCTCAACACAGCTCAAGGATGTTTATAAAGGAATCATGGTTGACTAAGTATTGTTGGTCGAAGCAGCCAAAAAGACCGATTTTCATTGTCTAAATCAATATATCATTGAAAAATAACACCGTGATGTTTTGCAGAAGTTCAACCTACAAATCATATACTTTGAAAACTTGCTTGATATATTTTTGTTAATGAGTTATGGATATGTTTTACCAATGTGTTGTAGTTCCAGCCCTCTTTACAACATAACTCAAGAACCACAGAACCTACACATAGCTCAGAGGGACCAACAAAAGTATAGGCCTATCTGAGATATTTGATACACGCTCGTTATAAACATATGATGAAATGATCAATGCAATTTTTGCCAAAGCTCAAGACCATTCGTTGGATGCTGTAAACGACCAAATCCCAACAGTTGAATGGTTAACCTTAATCGAGGATTGAGAGCCAGAACGCCGTAACCATGGTAACTCATAACGACATGATACTACAAAATGAGCATAAAGTCGCCAGGGCAGTATAGAAAATACGCTCCATTGAGCATGACAAAACTCAATAAAAACAAAACAAATCTAGAGGAAATATTGATTTTTGATGCCATCCTAACATGTATGGATATGCTTTTAAAGGTAATAAGGCCGGATTTCAAATATGGAATATGTGACGCGTACAGCACGAATGAGCTGTAAATGTCCTAAATTGTATTCTGAGTTACAGTGTAAAATGTGCATGAAGGTCGTATTCATCGGTACCCCAAGTTAGTTCGACATGTATCTCATTTGGATAGTCAAACACCTTTTAAACCAATCAATAATCTTATTGTTGAAGAGGATAATAGGCTTCTACCTTAGATGTCTATAGAATTCTTAATATATAGCTATGGTCTTTGTTGCTTTGGCTTAATCAAGTTCAAGTGGTGGGTTACAAAACATTGTAAAACCAACAATTAACAAAGAGAGGACATTCCTGAACCTCGATGATTTGAAATGACCGCCAATTATGAAAAAAGGTACCATTTTGTCGAGGAGCAAAGTTCAACAAATAATAACCCCGCTTCTGGATATCGTTTGAAGTCAAATGATATACCATTTTAAACTTATGATTAACAAAATTGACCGGGGAGGAATGTACGGCTCATTCGTCGTGTACGGTCACATATAAAAATACTGTAAGAATTTTTTTTTTTAATGGGTAAAAATAGCATGTTTTGGGGTCTCTGTGTCTAAGTTTTTCACAGAAGGGGGTCTTATTATATATGGCGCTAAGCATATGATCAAGGCGAATAAACACAATACAAAAACGAATGCCAATTGATTAATACTTTTAAGTTATGGCCCTGAACATGCCGTGTACACTTTTCGTTGGATTCGACCATATAAGAAAGAGCAGTCCATTGTAAGTTAAGGCTTTCTGGTTCTGAACCATAGGCCTACTGAAAGAAAAAGTTTGTAATGTCAGAAATCTTTCTAGGGAGAAAGGCACCGTCTATTTATATCTTCAGTAGATAGCACACGGTGCTGGATGTATGGCCTATTGGATATATGTGAAAGTCCATGCTCTCCTGATTAGAAAACTTGAATTTATTTTAATCGGACATTCGGTTCTCGAGATATGGCATGTCAAAATGGCGCGAAATCGACAAATTGGCAACAGCCTTCATTTTATTTTATTTATTTTTGTCATGCAGTCTTGCCAGGTAATTTTCTAATTATATATGCATGAATTATGCAAAGTAAAGTTTTCAGATACAATTAGAAGAGATATGGTACTGAAACTTAGTACATGGGTAGTACACATGAAATGCAACAAACCTACGGTCGCGTTTGGCAAATTACCAATTGCATAATTATTTAGGGCCCTAATCAACTTTTCTAATAAGTGGCCGGCCCTTGTAGCACCTTGTGTGTAGGCCTACTACCCATTTACCATGCTTCAGTACCATAGCTCTTTCAATTGAATACCTGAGTGGAAGAAGGGCCCAACTCCAATTTTTTACAAAAATGAGTTAGACCCAGCATTTTATTGCCAGAAGATTTTTCTTCCTTGTGTGTGAAAGATGAGCCAAAATCAACTCTCCAAATAGTCTTTCAAGTACACTTAATCATGGTTTTCATGGAAGAAAAGCCCAACTCCATGGAGTTGGGCCCTTCTTCTTCTTTTTTTTCTTCTTTTTTTTTGTATGTCTAAACTATGCAAGGCATTAACAGCTGCTATCGGTATGATAGCGCTGATGGGTTAACGCCAAGATAGTTGTTAACCTCCCGTTTGAAGCTCAGCCGATTCTGGTTAGAGATAATTGGACCAGGTAGAGCATTCCAAAGGTGAGCTGAGGATGGAAGGAATGACCTCTGGTGGCTGACCAGGTTGGATCTTGAGATTTTGACAGCTTGGTCGTGGGATCTGATCTGACAGAACGCCGCAGACGAGGATCAATAATCATACGATCTGGTAACAGATGTTGAAGGAGTTCTGGAGCTTGGCCATAGAACATCCGAAGTAAACTTTATAAATCTGATGATTTATACTTAAAGTGTATGTAGGTGGGATGAAAAGCCGACGATCAATTGACAATTTTGACCTTTCGTATTGAAGATATGGATTTTTTTTCCCAAAACACCAAAAAAAATAGGTCTTTTGGGAAAAAAATCCATATCTTCAATATAAAAGGTCAAAATTTTCAATTGATCGTCGGCTTTTCCTCCCAGCTACATACACTTTAAGAATATATCATTAGATTTATAAAATTTATTTCGAGGACTGTTATATATCAAAAATGTGAAAAATATCAATTTTAATAATTTGTCATAAAATTTGTATTATATCGTGAATTTCAAAAATGAAAATTATTTGATATCAGAAAGACATGCTTCGTATTCAGAATGCAATTCGATACGTCTGAGGTGCTCTCATGTCCCACAAAAAATTCTGTCGAAACGCTATAAACGCTCATTCTAGATCCCTTAAATAAAATATTTCATAATGCCTGATATTTCGTAGGCCTATTAGTACAGCCATTTCAATCGGCATGAACCGTAGCTGGATCACCTCAAAAATAAGCGCAGCAGAAACACGTTATTTAATGTTTCTACATGAATGAGCTTTATAGCATCAAAAATCAAAAAACGGAATTGAAATCGGTCAATGCATTGTGATGTAGTGTCAATTTAAAGATGCGCGTAAATGGAATGAAAATCTGCCACAAATGGCTGTAATGACAAAATTGCACATTTCGAGATTTTCAAGGTTTATCTGGACGCTTGCTTGAAAAAGCAGCGTTAATTTAAGTATCACAGGTTAAATGCCTATCTTTCCTGACTTCGTTACAGAAAACAAATTAAAAAATCTATCATTGAATAATTATAATAAATTAACCAAATATTATACTATTTTAAGGGCTGGGGTATGAACGTTTGGACAGTATTTATTTTGGGACATTAGAGCACATCAGACATATCGAATTGCATTCTGAATACGAAGAATGTCATTCTGATATCAAATAATTTTGGTTTTTGAAATTCGCAATTTAATACACCTCACCTCACCTCACCAGGCTGTGTTCGACCATTGTTGGACGTAGCCCTCTTCATGATTCTTCCACTGTTCTCTGTCTCTTGCATTTCTTGTCCATGTAGGTCCCATGTAGGCAGTAATGTCATCACGCCACCTCCTCTTCTGTCTTCCTCTTGATCTTTTCCCTGTTCTTGGTTGCCATTCTGTAAGCCGTTTAGTCCATCTGTTATCTTCCCTTCGTGCAAGGTGACCTGCCCATCTCCATTTCGCTTCTTTGAGTTTCACCATAATGTCTTTGACTTGAGTTTGACGTCTTATTTCAGTGTTCTTAATTTTATCCCTTAAGGTAATGTGAAGCATCTTCCTTTCCATTGCTCTTTGGGCTGTTTGTAATTTCTGTTCCAGGTACTTGGTTGTTGTCCATGTTTCTGCCCCATATGTCATTGTTGGCAATACACACTGGTTGAACATTCTACTTCTCAGATACATTGGTAACTTTTTGTCACATAGAATGTCCTTGAATCTTCCAAAGCAACTCCAACCTGCCTTTATTCTGATCAAAGCTTCTTCCCTGGTGTTGTCCTCCATCTTCACTGTTTGGCCGAGATATTTGTAACCATCCACCTTTTCGATAACATCGCCTTCAACTTTAATGACATCCTCTGACTGGTAGTTTGTCATATATTTTGTTTTGCCCTTGTGTATGTTCAGTCCAATCTTTTTACTTCCTTTATTCAGATCATTTAACTGGACCTCCATATCCTTTACTGATCTTGTCACCAAAGCTACATCATCTGCGAATCTCAGATCTGTTAGCTTCTCGCCATCTATGTTGATCCCTCTCTCCTGTAGGTTCAGCTTTCTGAATATATCTTCCATTGCTGTAGTGAATATTTTGGGGGATATTGTGTCTCCCTGTCTCACACCACGCTGAATTTGGATTGTTTTTGAAACATCGTTTTCAATGTGGATTTTGGCTGTGGCATTTGTGTATCCTCGAGAATTTGGACATAACCTTCGTTGACTCCAACTTTACGTAGTGCTGTAAAGAGGTCTTTATGTTCCACTGAGTCAAAGGCCTTCTCATAGTCTATATATCCAATGCATAGCTTCAAATTATATTCATTTGCCTTTTCAATAAGTTGGTTGATGGCATGCAGATGGTCTACTGTTGAATATCCACTTCTGAAGCCTGCCTGTTCTCTTGGTTGGTTTTCATCAAGCACTCCTTTTATCCTGTTTTGTATTATCCTTGTGAAAATTTTGTAAACATGTGATAACAGGCTGATAGGTCTGTAGTTTTTGATGTCTGTTTTTTCACCTTTCTTGAAAAGGAGGATCACTTTTGCCTCTTTCCAGCAAACTGGTATCCTTTTTTCATCCAGTATTTGGTTATAGAGTCCAACTAAAATTTGGTTATAGAGTCCAACTAAATTTAATACACATTTTATGGCAAATCATTAAAAATTGATATTTTTGATATTTAACAGTACTCGAAGTAAACTTTATAAATCTGATGATTTATACTTAACGTGTATGTAGGTGGGATGAAATACTGACGATCAATTGAAAATTTTGACCTTTCGTATTGATGATATGGATTTGTTTTCCCAAAACACCAAAAAAAATTAGGTCTTTTGGGGAAAAAATCTGTATCTTCAATATGAAAGGTCAAAATTTTCAATTGACCGTCGCTACATACACTTTAAGAATATATCATTAGATTTATATAATTTACTTCGAGGGCTGTTATATATCAAAAATTTGAAAAATATCAAATTTTTGTCATAAAATTTGTATTATATTGTGATTTTCAAAAATGAAAATTATTTGATATCAGAAAGACATGCTTCGTATTCAGAATGCAATTCGATAGGTCTGAGGTGCTCTCATGTCCCACAAAAATACTACTGTCGAAACGCAATAAACGCTCATTTTAGATCCCTTAACAATTTGGGCCAATCTGCAGACAAATTAAGGCTGAAAAAATGACTAAGTTCAGCTAATTAATATGCAAAATTGATGCCAATCTGGATTAACATGGTAAGACAAATGTTACCTGGATTAACATGGTAGGACAAATGGTAAAAGGAACCGGAATTCCTCTGTACTGCGTTTACAATAATAGTATGGCCTTGGACACACACAATGGCTTAGAGCTATTGTGGTTTGTAAAACTACTCCCTATGAAATATCATTAATAATGTTATGTTTCAACTAGTTTTCCTCAAATAGTTCATTCGTTGTCGGCGGAAATAATTTACGTATAGGATAATGGCCAAGATTAGAACGTGAGTGGGTAAGAATGGCTAAGCCGCGGAGCGGCGAAGCCATTCTTACCCACTCACGTTCTAATCCGCGGCCATTAACCGACTTAATACACACCTATGACGTCGCGCTATTGTTTTACCGCTCCATTATTTTTCACGAATGGAGTGTTATTGAAATAAGTAGCTCTTTACAAATTGATCAATTACTCATTGATGCCGGACAATACACTAATATAATGATCGTACTAAATTTTAGGTGCGAGTGCAAAAATAGTCCGACTCAGCTTTATGTAAAATTTCTATAGAAATACCCATCATATCACGATCCAGGTGTTTAGTTCAAATCATCCGTAACCACCTTCTTGAATTATAAAGATTTAAAATGTTTGTTACACAAATTGAATAAACGTAGATTCGTAAAATCATTAAAGTGATTAGACCATCAATAGTTCTTTATGCCCACTTCTTATGTATTAACTGGTGAAGTAGTTGCGTCATGTTGCGTTTAGGTCTCTATTTTGCATAATAAGGAAAATTGGCAAAAAGGTCATATAGCATGTATAGGCTCATATGAAATGGTCATTACAGTTGTCAACCTCAAGAAAACTACACCTATCGCTATACCTGAGCAATGATACTCTTCTCTGTGAATCGAGTTTACGATTTTGGAACAACCATGCAATTATGGACACTATTGTTTATCTTGGATAATTTTTGATGGAATCATTCCGAGGATATATATCGTTGATTCGCAGCAGAAGGACCAAAATCAGGTACGAAAAGGTACGAAAATTTTAAATGTACTACAACACATTTTACCTAGGCCTATTATTGTCCTTGAACTTTGTCGGCAAAAAACAAAACAAACTTCGCCGCCTTCGACGCGAAATAAAAGCCACCTCAACTTCCAGTCCCCTTCCGAAATCAAATGGAGCGTCCCTAACATTGTAATTATTTAATTACCGTAAAATGGGGGTAACTTCGGTAAGCGGGGTAACTTTGGTCGTTCAAATATATTTTTTAAATGGTCATATTTCCGTACAGCAATATTGTTTTTAGTCATATTTGGTCTCAATTTGTTAAGAAATATATTTGGAAGAAGTCGCTCATGTCCAATTTCTTTGAAAGTTACGAAAATATTGGCATTTTGACCAAAAATGAGCATTTTTTACATTTTTTTCAGACAAAATAAAAATCGATATTTGTGAGCAAGGATGCGTGCTTGCTTAATTTTGCATGGGGATAAATGTCACAAAAACAAAACCTTGCCCATATACAGCGAAGATCAATTTTTTCATTTTCTTTTCTTCATGGAATGTAATACTCTGACCAAAGTTGCCCCAAATGCGGGGTAACTTTGGTCAGGCTATTTTCAACCCCTAGGGCACCCTTTCAAAATTATTCAAAATCTTTTTCAACTTCAAGGTGTAGAAGGAACCCTAACGTCATAAAAAGAGATAATTAGAAATATATTTGGTTTTGTTTGGAAGCAGTGCTTTAAAAACTCTGAAAAGTGCCCAAAGTTACCCGTTTTACGGTATCGGATAGGCCTACTGATCGATGTAAGTAAATATTCAAGCATGCCAAAATACCATCAGATGAAACATCAAATATACTAATGACAAATAAAAATTATACAGAAAATAGACCTACTGTGGCTTTTATCATTATTAAACATGCCCGAAGAGAACGATTTGAAAATAAACAGATTCATAGGCCTAAATACATTGATACAGAATGTGTATTATGTATATGTAGCAATGTTGCCCAAAATATGACAAATTATATGTAGGGCCTAAGCCACTGAAAACGTATAAAAATATAAAGAAGGAAAAAAAATGTTATAAAAAACAGTAAGCGTAGAAAGAAAGGTCCAAATAAATAAAAGTAAAGGCCTACGAAGTAAAGCCTAAGTGAGGGTAAAACACATCTTGCATAATAAGTACAACGTACTTAGCCAACAATTTAACCTGCCCGTTTTGATCTTGACTTGCTTTTCACAGATTGCATTGTAAGGGCTCGGATAGCGACGTTTTTACGTATTTTGTTTGTGGCACCTAAGAGCAAATCAGACACATCCTTCTGATATCAAATAATTTAGATTTTATTAAATTCGCGATACAATACACATTTTAAGGCAAATTATTAAAAATTGATATTTTTGAAATTTAACAGTCCTCAAAGTAAATTGTATAAATCTAACGATATGCAGTAAATAGTAGGAAGTTGGGTTGAACAGCCGTCAATCATATGAAAATTGTGACCTTCATTATTAAAGATATAGATTTTTTCCTCAAAACACTAAAAAATGTAGGTCTTTTTGGAAACAAATGTTTAAGTTCTATATGAAAGGTCAAATTTTCAATTGAGTCGGCTTTTCATCCCAGCTACATAGGCCTATAGTTTAATTACATATCATTAGATTTATAAAGTTTACTTCGAGGACTGTTACATTTGGAAAAATATAAAAATATGAAATTTTAATAATTTGTATTATATCGCGAATTTCACAAAATCAAAATTATTATTATTATTAGATATAGGGACAATCCTCGTATTCAGCATGCAATTCGATATGTCTGATGTGCTCTCAGGTCCCATGACAATACTGTGCAAATGTTGCTATCCGCTTCCTCAATTTATTGTATTAATGAAAATCATTTTCTTCTTGTTTTTCGTATCATTGTTTTGCATGAATGAAGTGATGATAACAATACCGCACTTTTCGCAAATACTTGCTTTTCAAAAGTGCAATTGATATTAACACTACATTCGTAAATGCCAGTACTTTTTCCCTGAAAAGTATTTGCTTTTCAGAGAAAAGAGAAAGGCATTTACGAATGGCGTGTTATTGTGATCATCGCTCCATTCGTGGAAAATAATGGAGCGGTAAAACAATAGCGCGACGTCATAGGTGTGTATTAAATGCTAAGAAAGATTAGTATTTCAGCTAAATGCTGGTAGGTCAGATTATTTCAATAGGCCTATATTTACTGATTTATGAGCGATCGTCAAAAATTTCATAAAACAGGCAGTAGCTCTTAAACAAAGCAATAATTAATTTTTACTGACCCGATGGTAGCCTCAGAAAGACTTCACACACCATATATTAAAAATTCAAACAATTGGGATAAATGGAACATATAAGGAAATTCATTTTTCGACATGGATGTTTTCTAAAATTGGCCAACTTTGAAGCGCGCGCTTTTCAATTCACTGTTATGCTTGCATGCACAGCGTGGCAGAATTATTGTGCAGCCACTGTGACATCCCTATTAATAGTAATGTCTTTTTCAATCTTTGAAAATAAAGATGCAATATGAGTAACAAGTTTGATCCATAGTTTAATAATTTAACGCATAAAATCAGTACAATTTAGTAGTGCACATATGGTGGTTATTAAAAATAAAAACATACAATATCAGGTTTACACTATATACTTCATATAAAATTACCATTTAAAGTGATAAATAATTGTCAACATTTGTGTACACTTATATAAATCGGCATCACTTAACAATGAAAGACTTGGGTAGATATTAAGCAAATGCCAAGACCATACCAGTGCAACGTTTTATATTATGTGGCATGATTTCTCTGGTATTTAAAAAATAGGATAACTTCGAGCACTACGTACGGGTATATTGGATTGGAGTAAAGATTAATGAGCTTTTAGGACTAATTGAAATACTAAAGATAACGTGGTCGTAATGATTAATGCATTTTTTAGAAAGTATTTATAAAATTTATAAACAATGTATTATTTAAGGAATCGTATAGCAACGTTTGCACAGTATTTTTGTGGGACCTGAGAGCACATTACGATTAGACACACCAAATTGGATTCTGAAGACAAGGAATGTCCTTCTGATATCAAATAACTTTGATTTTTTTTTAATTCGCGATATAGGCTTAATACAAATTTAATGGCAAATGGTTAAAAATCGATCCCTTTAGTTCACTCAAGTACTTCGTGACCATGTATAAATATCACCGGGTTAATAGTTGCAGGTTATTGTATTTATTTAGCATTTTTATCAGGAATCAAGATTTGACCTTTTTATCCACTGATTTTATTTGTCTGCCCAAAAGTACAAGTTTTAATGCTATAAATTCGATTTAGTCCTTTGCTTATAAGCTACTTACGAACATAATGCTAAACTCAAACTGACATACCATTCCAGAAAAGCTAAACAACCATTTTCATGAAACCACAAGCCTATTGTTAATGCACCAGGCAATTTGAAGTTCTTGTGTGCAGCATTAACTTTAAAAAACACTACATTTAACATTTTGAGGTCTTATTTATAAAGAGCAAATATATATAAACAAATAGAAAAATAAATAATGTGAAGAAATCCATATACCTGGCAAAATTGGGCTGCCATTCACGGGGACGCGAATAGTTTTTGCTGAAGCATAAAATGGTATTTACTTGCTTACTATTACTTACGGACTACCCTTTTGGTCTGAAAATAGTCTAGGACTATAGAGCAAGGGGTTTTAAAAAATGGTTGAGTTTAACACCCATGTCAACCAATCTTTGATACCATGGGGTGTTAATAATAGACCCATTCGATCATCTAGTGGACTAAAAACTCAAAATGCTTCGATCTTGTTGAAAGATGTATCAAATTACTCGCCTAATGACAAGGATTTAAAAATGTATAGTTTGTACTACGACCTATCGTTATTGAGTTATTCTACAATAAAAATTCCTTTAAAAAAGGAATGGGCGCCCAACTGTTTGGATAATTTTTTTTTTCTGTTTAAAACAATAATGTAATATTAGCATAGAAAGAAGTCCATTAATTTTGTATTTTAAACAAAGAATATACGCACAACATTTTATCCCGAACATGTCAGAAAACAATAATCAAATCAAATCCAAGCAAATTGTGGTTTTATTTCTAAGCTGGGCATACTTTTAAGCAAAACAGTTGCGAAGTAAATCTAGCAAGACCGAAATTAGACGCTCTTTGCAAAGTCAAGCCAAACAAGAGAAATGTGTCTGATTGGGGAAGGTGTTCTGACAATCCAAATATAAACTTAGTCCACCTCAAATGACCTGTAACAATTTGTGATTGACATTACTTAATTCACCTCGGATGACTTTGATCTGACATTCAACTTTTTCGTTCTTACACCAATCATATCCATAACAATTTAACTCTTACAACTTCCTGTCAACTCTCTAATTTAAAACTCTAAATTTCTGTCTGTTTGCCTTTTCTGTCTACAGTTTGTTACAATTATTATGATAAGCAAACATTGCTGGGTAGATAACAGGATTTAGTTATTTACTTAATCCAATCATGGAGGTAGTATAGCTACAACCAGAGAAGATGAGTCATCTTCTCTGCTACAACCTTGGCGAAAAATGTTGCCACACCTGAGCGTTAATTGGCCAACATCCTTCCCCGCTCCCCTATTGCAATGTTGATTTGGACAAAATCGTCATCATTTCTACATTACAGTCTCCCAACATTGGAAAATGGGGGTGGGGGGGTGGGGAAGGGGCGAGTGTAATCTGAATGTGCATTTGCAACTATTATACAAAATAATACGGAACTATCCCATATTTAGCTTCGATTGCGTGCTTTTAACACCAGAACGTGCTGGTGTGGCCCTGGTGTGGCAACGAATTTCCGCCAGAGTTGTAGTAGGCTTACTACCTCCATGATCCAATCATGGCAATAACGTCAATTTTG
Source organism: Amphiura filiformis (assembly GCF_039555335.1). Taxonomy (NCBI): domain Eukaryota; kingdom Metazoa; phylum Echinodermata; class Ophiuroidea; order Amphilepidida; family Amphiuridae; genus Amphiura; species Amphiura filiformis. The sequence continues at coordinate 74,135,379 of NC_092632.1, read as the reverse complement.
GTCTTCAGTGTTTTAAAATACAACAATGTAGAACATGTATAATTAATATGCCGTGTTGTTTGCATACAGTTTTCCGCCCAATTGTGCCACCATATTGCAACTTTGGCAATAACCGCTATATAGATTCTATGGTAATTAGCAAACAAAAGCCATCAGTAGAGTCCTCGTTAATTGATTTTATCACTATGGACCACAATAGTCTCATCCCAATGGCATAGTCCAATAACCTCAATTACATAATCATAGTGCAAAATTTGACCTCAAGTTGCAGAGTATGAGTTTGTGTATGGTTTTTTTTTTTAATAAATGAGTTTGTGTACCCAAATTTTCAAAGGATGAAAGTAGGCCTACAAATGTATTAGGGCTTAAGAACTGTTCCCATGATAGATGAGCATGTTGTGGACGGGGTTGTGGATCCTAGTGTATGGTCAGATGTCACCGTCGCGTCTATCGGGTTTCTAAGGCACACGGTAAACTGGTTGAACCCATACAAAGGTCAGGATTTATTTGGTGTTTTTATAAATCCTAATTTTGTATTTTAAACAAAGAATATACGCTCACCATTTTATCCTGTGCATATCAGAAAACAATAATAAAATAAAATCCAAGCAAATTGTGGTTTTATTTCTGAGCTGGGCATAATTTTAGCAAAACAATTGCGAAGTCAATCTAGCAAGAGTGAAATTAGAAGCTTTTCACAAAGAATCACAAAGTCATGCCTATATTTTGGCGCCAAAAACCTCATTTTTAGTACATTGGATCAAAATTTTAGCTTACTCCGATTTGGGCAATTTGTAGCAAATTGTTTGTGTAGCTAAATAAATTCAGAAAAAGTATAGTTTTGCCTATATCTACTGTGTTCACTTACTGAGATGGAGTGCAAACAGGGTCAAACGGTTGATCTCCGACTTCTTTTGCACATAACAAGTAAAGTAAACAATTTAGAAGGTACATGTAAGTTCTATACCGTTTCTTAATACTTATATCAAGATGAGCAATTTGCCACCATTTTTTCCAAATCGGAGTAAGTTGAAATTTTGACTCCTGTATATTGTGCCTAAAAATGAGGTTTTTGCAGAATAACTCAATAACGATAGGTTGTAGATAGTACAAACTATACATTTTTTAATCCTTGTCCATTATGATTATTGATCAACGCAATCGGTAGAGGAGCACTTTTTGTTCGCGGTCAATGAAACGAGTAGGTCTGTACATTAAATTATCGTCAACACAAAGTGCTCCAGGAGCACTATAGCTTTGTTGCTGTTAGGTGGGGGGGGGGGGGTTACGAGTGTGAAAACTCAATTGTGCTAGTAGGTTTGTACAATGCAGTTATTATTTGTGGAGTGATGAAGGGGAATGTGGTTTTAGTTTTTGAGTATTTCAAGAATGTTTGACAGTCTAGGTAAATCGGGTTTTGTCCTCATCAGCTTGCATCGCATATTGATGAAGCCTACATTTCCCATATGCTCACGTCTTTTACCAAATACATTTCACACCAGGGCCCGCGACATTTAATATGTAGCCTTTTGTAATACATGGACACCAATAATGATGATTATTTCATAAACATACATACAAACATACACATAATACCAAAAAAGGATGAATACCAACTAAGTTTTGGCGGAGAGATCTTGTAATTTTTTTGTCATACCAAGCAAACCAAGGAAATATTTGCAATGTCCAAGGAGAAAGCTTGTAGTCGCCTGCTCCGCAGCCGACTGATGATGATTGCAATGTCCAGCATGCGACACTATGTCAAATAAAAGTTCTGCCTTTAAATTCAACTGTTTTCTGTTCCACTTTTGCTCTTTTCACGCGGTAATGCCTCTAATAGTGGAATATTAAAGTTTTGCTTTGCGGCTGCTTTTAATGCAGACAAGTTCAAAATTGCATCACTAACAAGTTTTTCCTTTCCATATTTTCCACACCCGTGCATTTTGAAAAGCAGTTCTAAGATCGGAAGTTCTTCTTTCGGTAATTGACGAAAACGGAATAGTTCTCTAAAGACTAGATCGTCAACGGGTCGAATGCGCGTTTTGCTACTTTGCTGTTTCTTGGGGCGTAGGGAAAGACGGACTCTATAGTTGTTGAAGCCACCCTGTTGCTTATTAGGCAGGTCAGAAGCTTTCATAATGGCAACTTTCAACCGACCACCGGCTTCGTCGTACTCGAGATTGACCTCTAAATGTCCAATAACTTTAGGTTGTTGGTCCTGAAAACAATCATAGAAAATCATGATGAGTTAATTATGCTCACATGCCGCTTTTGTAAATTGTTGGGTGGGGTTGTGGATGTGGAGCGGGTGTGTGTGTATAATGTTTACATGGTAAGCATATCGTTTCATTGAGCAAAAAGCAGGTTTAAGTACATTTTTGTACAACCTAAAATGGTTCTTGAGCTGTCCTGTATGTGAATTCTTAAATGGTTCTATAAAGAACAGAAAAGGGTTCTGGAAAGGTTATAGAAAGAACCATTTTAGAAAAGGGTTCTGGAAAAGGCAGAAAGAACTAATTTGTGGTTCTTTCAATTTACAAGAACCATTTCTCTTGAAGGTTCTTCATACAGCATAGCCAAGAACCCTTTCAAAGTCTTTGTTTGTTTGTTTGTTTGTTTAAACGGTCACTCCTTGTGAAGACGCACATGGATCTTTGATGAGACCTGGCTCAAACAAAATGTTTCAAACCAGGCTAAAAGCTATACGCATGCTGGAAAGAAAGGAGAGAAACAGATGCGATGCGAAGAAAAGTTAGTTATGTTAGTTTAGCCCCTCACGCTAGACTTATAGACCTTTGATGTTTTCAGTATGATAGTCTAAAGGTTGTACATGTATAAGGTATAATAATTATATAGTAAATTTTCGAAAATGCCTCCCCCAATAGCAGATCGTGTCACATATACACGTAGATTGACAATTTGAAAGTGTAATTCTGCACGGAGGCCCGTGCGCAGGAAAGTCTACGTTGGTTAGCAATAGAAAGGGCAGATGACCTGATCTGATCTGATCTGATAACAAATTGTAGCACACATTGGCTCTGAAGATGGCACTCGCTAGAGTTCCGAAAGCTCAGCCTTCTAAAAAGGACTTCTCTAGGGAAAGATTAAACTTCACCCATGTTTACCGACCTAGAGTACCAAGTAATTTCAAATTGTAGCACACATTGTAGCACTTGTACTTTTTACATATGTAACAATGAGAGGGATACTTTTTTTTTTAACTGACAAATATCACGATGCATTATCAAATAATATTAGTAAGGTCAAACATTTTCCCAAGCATACCGTTTTCTTTTCCCCGTCTGTTACAGTTGTGGCATGGCCCAGTAATTTCTGAGTCGATTGCAGTGTAGACATCGTATCGTTCGTGTTGTCTGTTGTATTACTACTGTCACCAGATCCGATTGGCAATTGCTCATCGAGACTGGTCTCTATCTCTATTTCCACTTCTTGTTCGTAGACATATTTCTCATCTGATGGTGTGGATTCGTCATGATTTTGCTTTGTCTCTAGCGGAGGAGATTCTTTATGGTTTCCTAACGCTGCACCATCCATGTCCACTAACACGACAGCGTCTAATTCCATACCTTTAGTTGAAAACAGTGAAACAAATTAAGTGTTTTGTTTTTAATTTTTATAACATGTAAATATGTGAACACATACCAAAATGTAACTACCCGCGCGTCGCTTAAGGGGGTACTATACCCCTGCACAATTTTGTGCCTATTTTTGCATTTTTCTCAAAAATTATAGCGCATTGGTAACAAGTAAGATATGTATATATTATAGGGGCAAGGACTACAACTACTGCACTGGAAATTTCATTTCAGCATAGACAACAGTTGTGGAGTTACAGTCAAAAATGAGGGGAAACCAATATTTGATAAATAAATCAATAACTACTTGCCTTGAATTGCTGAATTTTCAGTACAGTAGTTGTAGTCCTTGCCCCTATAATATACATATCTTACTTGTCACCAATGCGCTATAAATTTTGAGAAAAAAGCAAAAATAGGCACAAATTGGCCAGGTGTAGAACCCCTTAACGAATGACTATTTTCAAAACGGTTGGTCGTTGTGGTTAGCTAAAGTTGGAATATGCAGTCGAAGCAGAATTTATATCTGCGCATTTATTTTTTAATATGACATGTGTTGTAATAGTCCCAATATTGATATTGCGGCGTTCATTTAAATGCAAGTAACCCACGATTTGAAAGTTGTAACAAAGTCCTATTGCCTTGTAATCAGTATTCATGCATGGGAGGAAATGTTTTCGGCTCCAAACGCATGCCAAAAAGTAATCCCCCCCCCCCATGAATGAATGACCATTAATTGCAAAAGAGTTGATCGAATGCCAAATTTGGGATATGCAGTCGAAACAGAGTACCCCAAAACCGTGCATGGATTTGCCACGGTTTCGGGCAAATCAATAGATCAACAGAAGAACAAAGCGACAAAAAACAACAACCACCAAACAAAAGTATACTTCATGACTATGACTTCAGCTGTATCGATAATAAATGTATCGATGTATATACATGTATAGGCCTATACATTATTACTTATACTTTATTTTTAAATACATTTTTAAGTATAGTACTATTAAAATAGTACTACTGAATGCCAAAGGTTTTTGGTAGAATTTGTTTTAATCATGGTACGTCCATATACGGTCCGTAACGGTATAAATTTGAGACCATAATGGTCTCAGCTATAAATAAAATCACCATTCAGTTGTTGTTGGTTTTTTTTGTATGCTTAAAAATATATGGACGGCAGTTAATATACATTTAAATACAGTTTTCGTACCATATGGTAGGCCTACTCGATCCCGGAGTCTACTACTAGTACTAGTAGTACTTCTACAAGCTAGTGTATTTTCTTTTCTGATAATTTTAAATACCGATGATCATTCATAATGATATGATGTGAATACTTTCAAAATTAATCATATTACACATTTAGCATACATACCTGTTGATGGGTCCATACTGTCGTTTTCAGCACCTTCTTGTGGATGATAATTTCCCGAATCACCGTCATCTATTGGCTGAGCCCCTTTTGAACCATTCTCAGATGCAACTGGAAGATCTTCTGGATTTAAATCATGTTTCAAAGGTGGTCCATACGGAGCGTCTGCCTCTGTTGGTGCTGGAGTATTCGGCCTGGACAATTTAAGCAATGTTTTCTTTGCACCGGCTTGTGGACTGGACGAGAACAGCGGAAACGCCAGTAAACAATCGAAACACATGATACCAATCGATTAAGTCGCCTACGGTAGCGTAAAGAATAGTCTCGCCCCTGTAGATTTCTTAAAACTTCCAAGGCAAAGTAACCACTGCATGCACTGTTTCCACTGACTCACTTCATGAGTCAGCTGCATATAACATGTTTCCTAACCAAATGTAAACCAACGAATAAAACCGTGACAAAAGTGACTGGATCAACGTAACGGCTCAAAATTTTAATGCTATAGAATCCGATCCAGGACAAAGAAAAAATTTCAGAATTATTAACATAACAACACAGTGCATTTTTGGTGCCAATAACCCGTGAAAAGTAAGAAGTTAACGAAGCGTGCGATAATTTCAGTCGATATAAAACCGATCAAGTATATCTCCCTATGTTTTTATAAGGCCGAGTAAAAAATAAAACATGTTTCTCGTCCCCTCACGCTTCCTTTTATGAGGCCATTTCAAATTTATTTTCATTGTTTGAAATTCAGTTATAACTTTTGAAAGATGTCTAGGATGTTGAAATGCTTTTTATAGCCTTACTAATGTGCAAGAAACACTTCTGCTGGTTATGTGATCATTAGGTGTAAATAAATAAAATTTAAAAGGCCTACTTTTTCAGGCATTATACGTTAAATATAGGGTACAATGTGGGTATTTACACCTATTTTTCGATACAAAAATTTACAAAATACAAAATAAAAGCCAGTCGTCCTCTTTTTTTAACCCTTTTTTTTAAAAAACCCGGGCGAGAAATAATGTTTTTATTTTTACTCGGCCTGAAAAAATCATGCATGTACTTCAAGTCTTAAATGTATTTAAATGTATGGAAAGATAGGAAAACATTTGAGTTGAGTTTTATAATGTCAGAAATCTTTCCTGTAAAAGTTGTGTTTCATCAGAACGTTAGACGTATACTCTATTTGAAATCCCTCTATTCATATCTTCAGTAGATAGCACACGGTGCGCATGTATATGTATGTTTATAAAGTAATTGCAAGGAACTTTCTAGTTCATTAATTCAGGGACTCATAACAAGTTATCAGAAAATTGAAAAGGAGTGTTAGGCCTAATACTTTTTGGTTCTAAATTATCATTTCTATGCTTAAAGGTTAAGCTTTAAAGGCAGTGGCGTAGATTTCTTTTTGGCATTGGGGGGATGGGGTTGGAAAAAATTCTTGAAGTATATAATTGAATCCAGCACCTTTTGGCGACAAAATAGCTTATGGTACAAATGCGCACGAAAAATTTGCTCTTTTGAAGCTAAACTGATGAAATATGGTGCAAAAGTGGAATAAATGTGCGCGAAGCGCGCACTTTGCACTCAAAACAATGGGCAAATATGAGGTTAATTTGGTCAGAAACCCATTCAGACGTCAATGATGGGGGATTGTATGGACCACCCCCCTGGCAAAATATTGGGGGATTTATCCCCCCGGATCTACGCCTATATTTAAAAGTTCTACAAAGAACCAAGTTCTTGGCTAACTTTTTTAAGTTCTACAAAAGCTTAACCCCACTAGCCCAACATTAGTGTGAAACTATTTAGTAAGTTTAGCCTATGTGGTGAGACTATAATTATATGATATTGGGCGGGCAGCCTAGACTACTCCGTAGTCCACTTGCCCATTGTCATGAATGTGCATACTTTGGATATTGCATTTAAGCTTAAAACTCCGATTTAAATAATTTGTGCACAATTGATAGATTTTCACAACTGATCATCTTTTCAGTCACCGTACTCCCTCTGAACTGGCAGATTCTAAAATTAGAATTGTTCAGTATTAATATTATTGGAGTGCCATTACAGTTATGCCATTATGATATGTTGCATTCAATAATATAAGCCTACGTATACTTTACTTTTACCGTCACAAATATAATTATATAAACTTTTTCATAACCATTTTATACTAGTATTTTGATGTAATAAATATCAGTATAAATTCGAGTTCAACTGAATGCGTTCATCATGATTAATAACGTATTTTTATTTATCAAAAATCGACTATGGCATAGTCTACGGGCAGCCTGGCGCGTATTTAGGCATCATTTTCCGAGCAAGGTGGAAAACAACTTTCCTCAAAGTTTTGTTTTTAGTAGCCTGGGGTCGTAAAGAGCATGCCTGAAACACCCAGTGAAGTCAAATCAAGAGCTTATCGACCATGTCGACCCCTCCCGCGGGGATCCCGCTCATGTTAGTATACAAATCTGTAGCATATGGTGCAAGCGACTTCGATTTTTAAAAAAGCCCGGTAAAAACGGGCGATAAGAAGATACAATTTTCTTGACATCGAACTTTCCAACCCCTTGCACCATCAGACCACTTTCACTTTAAACTTCTCTTTTCTAGGCATGCAAGGTGAATACTTGGGCTAGTACTAGGCCTACTAGTAATTATCTTCAAAAGTTGTTCCTTCCCCCTCCCCACCCCCACCTCACCCCCTAAGAGTGCATATATGTATACAGACACATTATAGCTGCTATTGTGAAAACTGAGCCGAAAGCAATATTAAAGACAACAAAATAGGATATGAACTTGACCTGTAAATTATCATAGGCCCTACTGAGAAAAAAAACCCAATGGCTAACTTGTGCAGTACTGTCCGGCCCTGTTTGATCCCGAAGGCCTATAACACGACAGGCGGTGATGGAAGCGATATCGCCAATTTTGAGGTCGCTGATGATTGGATTAACACATAATCATGAAATCTTCACAAACAATTCTAAATTTGTTATGTGGTGTCAAAGCAAATTATCTTACTCTAAAACCGTCGGGGTTATACAAAGTACCCCACTGCAAGTATGTTAATTTTCCATTTGTAATTGCTAACCGTGTATTTTGAATGGGGCTGTCAGCCCTATATCTTCGCCAGCCTCGTACGCCACGTGTTGCGCTTCCTATGCCGCCTGCACGACAACATTTCATGTTGAGCGCCCCCGAAAAAAAATAAAAATAAAAAATAAAAATTCCTTTAAAAAAGAAATGCGACGCACAGTGGGAGTTTTGATGTGCTGAAACGCTGTATAACTTGACCGTTTGGATAACACTTACTGTACTCTTGAAATCAATTGTAGCATTAGCATTGTAAACTTAGAATATGCAAGGAATATATATTGCGGTAAATGCCCCTACTGCATAGCGCCCCGAATAAAAAAAAAATCAGCCAGAACTGATAACTTACCAAAAGCGTTGGTCTTGCAATAGCTTTCGGTAATTTTTTTCATCTTCGTCACTGAGGTCAGAGATTAACAACTATGCGTTGGCAAAAAAAACCCAAAAAACCGCGTCGCTCGGGTAACTTGGCTGTAAGTACACGCCACAAGGACTTGCCCGTGTGTCTGCCCAGTTGTAAAACAGCCCTGTTATCCGAATGTGCCATCAGTGCCATTGAGCAGCTCTTCAGTTCCTATTCTTTTATGGGTTAAAAGGTAGGGGCCTACCTATAAGAATTCGGTCATTTTCTCATGGTTAAAACGTCATCGTTCATTCAAAACACAATTTTTCTAAAAATTTATGATATATTAATAGTATTCTACCCTAAAATTTTTTGGTAGTTGAGTGGCTCGATTTTTCGCAGTGGTACACATGGTACATCGTACATGATGTGAACCATATCAAACTCTACAGTAGGCCTAGCACCTCTATACTTAAATTAAATTTTTTGGTGAATGGAACCAAAAAACCTTCCTAAGAATTCAGAATTGTAATATTTTTGATATTTTTATGCTTAGATACCGTACTGAGAAAAACATACACAGAGCATGACAAAAACATGGCCACGCCTTCGTTCCAAGCTTTTTTTCCCCCATTTTAATGCAGCAGGTATGGTCAGCGAATGGAAACACTGGTTAGAAAGATAGCAAGGTATACCAACTTGATGTGGGGAAACCAAATACAGACTACTGTCTGCCCAGCAAACACAAAAACGTTTTAAAAACGTTTTAAATAAGTTATATTTTGGCTTTTGGTTTAGGTAAAAACGTTTTAATAACATTAAAATGTCGGGTTATATAAAGGTCATGATAACGTTTTAAAACGTTTTGTATGAAAACACACTGTAACAATATTTTTAAATGTTTTCAAGAAATGTTATTGTAAACTATTTTTGCAAACATTTTTGCCAAATATTGTGTCAATACTTAAATAACATTATGTTAAAATATTTGAATCCAGCAAACACAGAAATGTTCTTAAGATGTTTTTTTCAAAACCTTTTAATAACATTTAAATGTCGGGTTATATAAAGGTCATGAAAACGTTTTTAAAACGTTATTGAAAATATTTTGGCCAAACATTATTCGCAAAATATTTTTTCAACCCCAAAATAACATTCTGTTTAGAATGTTTTATGTCAAGTTTTCAAGAATGTTTTTGGAATGTTATTAAAACGTTTTTATACCCTTTATATAACCCGACATTTAAACGTTTTCTGCAAAACATTTTTGTTTGCTGAGCAGTAGATTATCAAAAATGTTATTTAATGTTATAAAAACGTTTTATACCATTAATGTATCCTTTATATAACCCGACATTTAAACGTTTTCTGACAACCTTTTATAACCTTTTGCGAATGATGTCGAAAACGTATTGTGTTTGCTGAGTGTTCAATTAGCTTAGATTCTTGAATTTTTAAGATATTTGAAAAAATAAAAACTTGTGGCCAAATTCGTCAAAGAAAAGTGTTAGCACAGCCTTAGACCTAACATGATTTATACTTTTCAAATTCCAAAGTTCAATTTAAAACCCCATTTCTTTTCAATTTTGCCTCATTTTAGGCAGTTACTTGGGTCCACCGAAAGGGTAACTTCGCGACCTTTTTACAAATCGAGTGGGACGGTCCATTCTCAAATTAGGGCATAGACCCTATCCAATTTAACAATCTGTCCACCTATCTGTCCTGCCATTTTAATTGTTATACCGTTCCGGTTATTGGATAGGTTCAATAGGTGATGATGGTCCACCGGTTTTTGTTACACGAAAATATATGGCGCGATTACGTTTTATGCATAACATTATTCTGAGCATTATTTTTTCCTAAACAATGACATTAAAATTATGGATTTCGTTCTTATTTCATCTGGTTTACAATGTAAATTGAGTTTTGTTTAATACCGCCATTCCTTCCCAAGAATATCAGCATTCGGTTGACATTTTCAGATATCAGTGACTTTATTGTTTTCTGTAATCTGATTGTTTTAAATAATATTTTCTCGTACAAAAGTTCTTTTGTTTCACAGTTTCTTTTCAGTTTGTATTCAATAAACAAAACAAAATAACAAATTGAAAATAAATGTGTAGTTTTATAATAGGCCTACAGGCCTACACTTTCTCAGACTCATATTCTCAGACCCATTCGCACAATAATAATAATAATAAATAAATAAATCTATCTCTGCGCATTGTGACATTCGTCCCCATTGCTCTAAATGGATTGATTCAAAAAAATTTATGGTACCCGACTACCCGACGTTCTACGGCTTTTTATAAAAAATATCGCGGGAAAAGACCAAAATTGAAAAGAAATGGGGTTTTGAATGGAACTTTAGAATTTGAAAAGTATAAATCACGTTAGGTCTAAGGCTGTGCTAACCCCGGGGGAGGCACTCCCTATCTGAAATGGCAGGGATGTGCCTCGGCCATGTTAAAAGTAGGGGGCATTCAGGTCAAATGTACAATGACAAAAATATGGGGTCATTCAGTACACAACCTGAATAAAAATGAGGTCATTCGGTATTAAACTTTGAAAAAAGGATGGTCATTAAGGTAGCAATTTGTAAAATGGGAGGCATTGGGTACCGGGATTGCCAAAAGAATATCATTAAGTACACATAAATAAGTGCGAAAAAACAACTTGGCCAACTTGGAAATTTGAGAAATCTCATTATTTCTGGAGGAGAACACAAATACCACCTAAATTTGGGAATTAAAAAGGGGGGGGGGGGCATTGGGTAGCAGGAAATAGAAAAAGGGGGGGGGTGGTCATTGAGTACATGAATTTTTTTAAAGGGGGTCATTGGGTAATAGGTAGGACCATAACACAAAAAGGGGGTCATTGGGTACAAGCCGGTTTGAAAAGGGGGGTCTATCCCGCGGCACATGATGCATATCTGTTATGGAAGTGCCCCCCCAGGGTGCTAACACTTTTCTTTGATGACTTTGACCACAATTTTTTATTTTTTCAAATATCTTAAAAATTCAAGAATCTAAGCTAATTGAACAGACAGTAGTAGACCGATATGCAAAGGCATAGAAGTAGGCCCTATAGGTAAAGTTCGATATAGCCCCGGATATAGCCAACCAATTCCAAGCCAATGCTCACAGAAGTGTTACCTGCAAAAACAGCAGGGATCACATGAAGTGCACTGGAACAAGTATGGTTAGCCCCCATGTCACAAGGGAAAACGCGGTAAAATGAGGGATATCGCCCAAAATAGCTAAGTTCGCCAAAGATCATCACAATATCTGCGAAGTAAGCTTAAAGTCTTCAAAATAGTGTAAAAAGAGGAGAGATTCTGCAAATAATGCGCAGATAATGTGCGATTTACCGCGTTTTCCCATGACATGGGGCCTTTTACTTGCCGATGATCTCCAAACTCAAAAGTAATGTGGGGTTTCTCGTTCAGAAACTTGAATCGAAAGTCAAATTTATTTTTTTTCGCCAGAAGAAAAATGCGCTTGGAATTCCAGATAAAATCATTTAAAGTTTGAATCTCCCATTGAACCCTGTGGTAAAGCTCCATGTTGGACCTCAAATTGGCCAATATTCTTCATATTGACTGCCTTCAAATTGCAGGGGATGTAAGTATGGGCAATTTCAAACATTTTATTTTTTTGGACCCCCCCCCCCCCTAAAGACCCACATTTTTCCCCCTTCAAAAAATTTGGTGTAAGGTGGGTGATATAGCCCCCATGTCACAAGGGAAAACGCGGTAAAATGAGGGATATCGCCCAAAATAGCTAAGTTCGCCAAAGATCATCACAATATCTGCGAAGTAAGCTTAAAGTCTTCAAAATAGTGTAAAACTAGCGGGATACCCGCGCTTCGCGCGGGTCCCCGCTAGATGAGTAAATGGGAGCGATCACTAAAACAGGAGGAATTACTGAAAAGGTAGAATCATTGAAAGGTAAATTGTATTTTTCTAAACCTGTCCCTTCTTGCATTTCCATTTTCTTTTCAGTTTATTCTGCACGGGCCTAGTTTGTTTCCATTAAAACAAAATGCTATTTAGCTTTTGATTTTCCGTTTCCATGTTATTGATCTATCTAGGCCTAACCCCATTCCCATTATTTTCTAAATCTATCCTTTCTTATACGTTTTCCTTTATAGCTTCATTTTTATCAGCTGCTTAGCTTGTGATTTCCCGTTTCCTTCAGTTGTTATTTATTTTTCTTATTTTTCGTGATTAGTTTCTAGTTTTAACTTCTTTTTTCCCTTAATTTTCCTGATTAGTTTCTTTCTTTCCCTCTTTAGTTTGGTCCCGTTTCATTTAGTTACTGTAATCATAACCTGTATAATAGGCCTACCCGTAGGCCTACCTTTTTTGTCTTCTTCTTTTTTTTTCTATTCATTTAGCTCCTTTCTTTCTCTTCAGTTTCTTTTGCATAGGTCTATTTTGTTCCCATGCTGCTTAGCTCGTGATTTCCGTTTCCATGTGGGTTGTTTTACAATCAGGGTACACAGATTGTCTCACTGGGGGTGAAAAATGAAGTGTCTAGTTTTTCCTCAATTTATTTGTTTTTGTGTTGTAGATGGGTCAAATAGGAAATCTGTAAAATATTTAGGCGTCAAGTGTTCAGAGTTTCAAGTTATGCCAGAAACATGTTTTTGATGTACATGTTTCTGTATACCCAATTTTTCGGAGAGGACACATTTTGACGGAAACCTGACGTCCAACTTTCAAACATGTGATACATGCAAACTAAGTGTAAGTGGACTAAGTGTTTATTATGAGTTTGTAGGATATATATAAGTGTTTTTCAAGAAAATATAATTTTAGTCTTGGGTCAATTTTAACTATGGATTATGACATTTTTTGACGGAATTTTCAACATAAATTTGAAGAAATGGTACAATTAATGAAACAGTCGCAATCTTACATGGTTCTCAATTTTGAACAATCATGTTTCAAACATTACTGCTGAACTGTCAAAATATGTGTTTATGTTATTGCTGGCAGTGATATATCATTTGCAAAGTTCACAAATTTCAAATGAGACTGCTATTTTGTCCCAAAATCATACAGAAATGTATATTTTCATCATTTGCTAAGCATTTCAAACAGTTTCTTTGTGGCTGTAGGTGGAACTAATAGGGGCCAATAATTAGGCATGGCAACTTTTAATCATAGGTTAATCTAATTTCTGAAATAGGGCACAATATGGTGCTCAGCCCAAATGTACCCTGATTGTAAAACAACCCATGTTATTCATTTATTGAGCCCCGTTCCCATGCAATATTTTATAAATCTACCATTTCTTACATTTCTCCTTTTAGTTTTGGCTTTTTTTCTACATTTTGTTCCCATTTTTCATATTTCCTGCTTAGCTTGTGATTTCCCGTTTGAATTTTATCTATTTAATTCTGTTCTCATTATTTTAGTTTTTTTTACGTTATTTATTTATTTATTTATTTATTTATTTATTTATTTATTCTTTCATTTTTAGCTTCCTTCTTTCCTCTCGTATCCTCACGATTTTTATCATCTTGGCGGGTAATCTCTTAACCGAATCCAGTACCATGCATATAATCCACAACCCGACCCATCCATAGGCCTACCTTTTCAGTTTTGTCTTCCTTTCTTTTCTTTTCTATTTCTCTGGCACGGAAAGTTGGTCTGTGCATATTATGCACCCCGTACGTACGTGCGCGTCACATTGCTCAGTACGCCGACGTACTAACGCCAACCCCCTGCTGCCAGTTAGTTACGGTACGCGCTACCACTGAGTTTTGACAACAAAAATCCCGGAAAAACCCCGGTTTTAACCATATTTTCACTGATTTTTAGGCCAATTCTTGGTCTTGACCGTTTTCAACCAAATAAAGTGCAATGCGTTCCCCGTATATTCCTCAATCTCCCGTATGAATGTGGCTGTAAAACTAAACGACGATTCATTATAGGCCTAGAATAAATAATAAAATTCACGCGACGTAGCCTTAATCTCTTGGCTGCCAACTTCGGTGCAGTGGCGGAAAATGGGGTGCGTAGCTCTGCGTAGGGGCGAAAAGCTCGTAAGATCATTCTTAAAGTACGCGTTGTTGTGCATCTAGATAGCCTGAATCATTTCTTGGCCACCTCGCAGTTGGCAGAAAACAGGGCAATGTTGCTCTGCGTATGGTTTTTTAATGGAAATATTATTACGCGGTTCACACTGTCCTTATTACCCACAATGCCACTGCATGCGATTTTGCATAGCAACACGACAGTTTTTATGTTATTCTCTTAGTTACCATCAATTTTGCAAAAATGAACCTCAGATGGTTTAATGGCAATATGTACCCGATCAATGTACGAATAAATCAGAGCTGAAAGTGAAATCATCTCTGAGTCTATTCGCGCACAAGATTTAGCGACTTCCTTTTATTTAGGCCTAGGCCTATATAGAAGAGGAGAGATTCTGCAAATAATGCGCAGATAATGTGCGATTTACCGCGTTTTCCCTTGTGACATGGGGCCTTTTACTTGCCGATGATTTTACACGAAGAAACTCACACAGGTGATTTAACCATTGGGCTATTCCAGTTGAAATCCATACACCCCATGTGGAAGACATGCCCTTAATCTGCCACACAGGGAGTGTGAATTTCAAATGGACTTACCTGAATGGTTGATTCCATTTGATATCTACACCTCTGTGTGCGCGCTTGAGGTCATGACCTCCATCTATAGGGGGTGTATGCATGTCAAATGGAATAGCCCATTGGCTGCAAGAGTGTGGCAGTCAACTTTCACACTGTATCAGCAACACATTCAGTATAAAGTACATACCCTGTGGAGCAAAGTTTCAATTTGAAGTTTTTCCCGCCATTTTTTTAAAAAAAATTTTATTATCTCCAAACTCAAAAGTAATGTGGGGTTTCTCGTTCAGAAACTTGGCCAATATTCTTCATATTGACTGCCTTCAAATTGCAGGGGATGTAAGTATGGGCAATTTCAAACATTTTATTTTTTTGGAACCCCCCCCCTAAAGACCCACATTTTTTCCCCCTTCAAAAAATTTGGTGTAAGGTGGGTGATATAGCCCCCATGTCACAAGGGAAAACGCGGTAAAATGAGGGATATCGCCCTGAATAGCTAAGTTCCGCGCCAAAGATCATCACAATATCTGCGAAGTAAGCTTAAAGTCTTCAAAATAGTGTAAAAAGAGGAGAGATTCTGCAAATAATGCGCAGATAATGTGCGATTTACCGCGTTTTCCCTTGTGACATGGGGCCTCTGGTTGTTCAGTCAGCACGTTGAGCATGTGAGCTCATGTGGAGGGCCGGGAGGGAGCAGAGGGTGGTCAGTGGTCAATTCCGACTGGCTTTCTGTTGTGTCAGGGGTGCCCCAAGGATCGATACTGGGGCCTATGCTTTTTTCTTTAAACGACATGCTGTGTGCCCCGGGCGCTACCCTTAGGGGCGCCAAATTGACCAATTCAGCAGTGATTCTGCGCCCCTCCAAGCGATGAAAGTCATAATTTTCTTTTTTATCTCCTTCTCCCCTTTTCCCCTTCCCAATTTGTTGCTCTTCTTCCCAGTTTTTTTGTGCCCGGGGCGGGGGGAAGTTGCCCCCCCCGGCCACCCCACTGGTTACGCCACTGGTTAGACTGAAACCCAGATACAGTCGTCACATTGGGATGAATAATTGTATAGACCACCTCCCCCTTATCAAAATACCCCCCCTCCCCCGGATGTAGGCCTAATACGCCTCGCGCCGCACGAAAGCCTGAGCCACACCCACGCGGGAGCGCGCATGTTGCCATAAAAGTTTTATTTACGTGATCCTGATTAATTTGTCATTTGTATTTGCCAAATAGGCCTATCAGTAAATAATAACCTATTTATGTTTGCAAAGTTAACATGGAATTCACTGGGGGAATTCACCTGATAGACGAAAATAGGTATTTTTGTCTCCGGAATTTACGCCAAAGTTCAGAAGAGATTCTTATCAATGGCGTTTTGCTGGCTCCCATTTCACGAGATACGAGCTACAACGTTGAATATAACATATCGGGGATTCGTTAACTTGTTTACAAGTGAGGCGAATTGCTTCCATAGATTATGCTCCGGAACTCATAATATTAATTAAAAACAAAACGAAATGGCACTCTTTTAAATCAATTTTATTAAAAACATACATATAAATATTTACATAAGTATTTCACAACATATTATGTAATATTATGCCGAGTCAAAGTTAATACAGCCTAAAAACTACGAGTTAATTGGTAGCGGATGAATATATTGATAGATCTATATTCTGCCGCGCTGCCAAGTCTGGACACGTGGGTCGTCGCATGGAATAAACACAAGCACGATCATCCTTGTGCGACGCCATTGGTCGATGTTTATAAACTGGGCCGTGGCTTGAGATAGGAGTAGCGCTGGTGAAGGCCGATTGTTAATACCCATATTTGTTGAGAAAATGAGCGACGAAGAAGGAGAATTGGATTTGGAAAGCGAGGTTAGAGTATTTTCCAATATATGAACCCTATTTTTGTTGACTATTTTGTGTATAAATGTGTGTATTTTGCCAAGAATTTGTGCTTGATGATGTGGCCTAAATTTGTAAATTCAATGTTGTGAGGAAATGGGATTCGTCATAGCGGAAAGACAGTGTGCATCAGTGCAGTGGCCTTCCCCGCATGATCACTGACCAATTGACCATCGTGACATATTGATTTCATGTGAAATCGTGATGGGGAGACCTTGTCATTTTGTTTCACATGATCCTATTTCATTGATTGAAATTTATTCTATGTAATTTGTGTACTATGTACATCATCGACGTCGTGACATGACCGATGACGTATCAGGCATTTCAGATTTCATTTCTATATTTAGCAGTGCCACTGCCAGTGATACTAAAAATAAAATTCCCATGTATAGTCTAATTAGTCGTGTTTTCATCATAATAAAGACTTGAGGTCACTTTTGCTTAAAATTTTGCAAGTTGACCTGAAGTGCAATCTATTTTGACAAGTTCCATATTGTTTGATTAGCATGCATGATTTATATCATGATGATTTTCATGGTCACAAATAAAGGGCTGGCATGCATGAAGCCGTCTTGACTATCATCCATTCATTCAAGTTCTTCGTTGTGATCTGAAGATTTTCAAATACTTTTGTTATTTTTTTTTCTCCCTTTACTTCTAAAATTGTTGTGATGAAAAGACATGTTCTGAAGTTCTTGGTTTATCATTAAACATTCTCTTGCCCAGCACTTGAATCTTCAACTTCAAGCTAGCCTAGGGTAAGGCTTTTTTGGAAAATACTAAACTGGGCCATCCATAATTTTCGCCATTTTCACTAAGGGGTACAATAATTTTGTGTGTACCCCGGGGTGGTGAATTCTCAAGATGGTCTGCCAAAAATTGCTCCCCCCCCCCCCCCCCCTGGTTGTGCCCAAAAATCTTTGCCCCCCCTTTTGATCTGCCAAAAATCTTTACCCCCCTTACACAGCAAGATTTTTGGGAACCTGAATTCAGAGCCTTAAATTGTCTTATCATATAATGCGAGTGCAGCTAGCAGGAAATGTTGCATATATTTGAACGTGTTCCTAACATTTTCCTACACCTTTGTAGGGCGTAATATAGAAACGTTGCCCAAAATATCTGTGCCAAAAATTGCTTGCCCCCCCTTTTGACCTGCCAAAAATGCTTGCCCCCCCCCACCCTATAATTTACCTCCCCCTATAATTCACTCCCGGGTACACATAATTATTGCACCACCCCTTACGTACAGCATGCCACCGGATTATGGGTAGGCCTACCGAAGTACGTGTAAGCATCACACCTATAAAACAAACAGAGTTGATTAAGTTGTGTCAAGTTGGGTCTTGATCATTGAGAGACGCAACACATTTCATAGTAGTAACAGGTTTGGGTAATTAGAAATAGGCCTATCACGAGAAGCGCCCGACCCGAGAACTGCGAAATCTAGTATATATACATGTATGTATAATGTTGTTATCACTGTACATGGTGATGTCATGTAAATTAGTTTTAATTTATATTATCATTGTACAAATCTGCATCTCACATTTTGCTGTAATATTGTATTAATTATATTATGTTTTAATCATGTTCTTGCAGGGCCTCCTTGGAAATCAGTGCTTTGTCATTGACGGGGCTACCCTGCCTAAAGAAAGTTTAAATAAATAAATAAATATAAGAGGGAGGGGGTAAAAATCCTGGGCATTGTGTACGTTTAGAAAAATGGCGATTTGTTTGAGCAATACACACATATTTTCATTTACCTTTAAAAAATTTGCATTTCATGTAAAAAAAATGAACTGCCTTTCTGATGGAGACACATTTCATGTATCACACAATTTACTAATCTAATTGTTTGTAAATACTTTTCTTTTGTTTTGTCAGGCTGAAAAGCGTGCACATCATAATGCTTTGGAGCGCAAAAGACGGGATCACATCAAAGACAGTTTTAACCTTCTAAGAGATGCAGTACCAAACCTTCAAGGGGAGAAAGTACATGTAAGTGAACCTATCCACTACTAAAACATTAACTCTCTTTACGCGGGTGTCGACTGCAGACGACAAGTTTCGAATTTTTTTTTAAAATTCAAAAATTTCGAAAATGTAAATTTTCATGACCATATTTGGAATCAGCATGAAAAATGCATTAAAATGAGTACAAACAAGCCTAGTATTGTATAGCTCTTGATATTTTGAGAAAATATTTCAAAACTTGAAATTTTTCTATTGGAGCGCATGGCTAGCACTCAAAACATCTCTTTAGGACAGGGAGTGCGGCCTCAGAGTTAGTCTCCTACACGGCCAGTATGGTTACGCTCCCTCCACATGTGAAGGGAGCGTAACCAAACTAGTTTTGTGGGAGACTACGGTTTCTGCGATCGTGGCCGACATAAAATCATAATCTAAAAATTATGATTTTATGTCGTATAACAGAAAATCATCCCGTTTACTACAAATAGGGCGAATTTGACAGTTTGCTCATAGATTTAAGTTAGAACATGTGTAAGTATTACAAATATGCCAAAAAATCGGGTTTGAAAAAAATAAAGGTAAATTCTAAAAAAAGATCGTACATAAAGGCTTTAAAGGAGAATGGTCCCATTGCACCACATGCTATTTCCACTTTGGATGAACCCCAACTGAGGACTTTCATGCCAATATTCTAATCCTTTGAATAAGAAAATTGGGTTGGATGACAAAATCGAAACATGCTCTACATGCCTGACTGGCTCGAATTTTGGTTTCTGACTCTTATTTTGCTTTCTCTTTTTATAAGCTGTATGAGATTCAAATATTCCGAAAGGTGTGTTTTTCATCAAATTCCAAGCAAACCATATATTCTTGCCCTCTTATTTCACACTGTCAAATAAGAAAAATGTGGGCATTCCACCGATTCCCAAATCTTTGAGAAAAAGATAATGATGTTTTAGATCTAGAAACACTGTCCAGGACTGCATCGGCAATGACGTATAGACTGCATATATACATGTATTTGTATGTGTCCTTGTTTGCCGATGTTCAGAAAAACAATGAACAGTGCACACACTCCTACACGTTTGCACCGACAAATGTGGACCCATGATCCTCCTTGTAAAGTTGTATTTAACAGTGTAACTGTGAACCTCTATGCACTGACATTTCAATATATTAAAAGCGTGGACTTAAATTGCGGTAAGTCTGGTAAGATATGTTATTTAACCCAGGGGTGTCAGGTGTCAGCCCATATTTAGCATTTTTTGGCATTTTTTAGTTATTTTCCTCTTTTTTGGTCTGTGGCCTCCGGCTCGCACACCCCTGTTAACCACCAAATCGTGGACCTGGTATTACACCTTCAATGGGGGACCTATACGTCATCAGCGTTTAGTGCCCTCTGCTGCTCTTGCACTCAATACACACAGAAAATAAATACCAAGAGTGTAATCATTATTACCGGTACTCATCTCTTTGTCTTACAGTTTACTGTGATTTATGTTTATAATTTGGCTCACATCTCGCTCTCTCTTTCTTTTTTGCAGGCCTCCCGTGCCCAGATATTGAACAAAGCCACCGAGTATATCCAATTCATGCGACGAAAGAATAACTCACATCAGAATGACATAGAAGATTTGAAAAAGCAGAATTTGCTGCTGGACCAGCAAAGTAAGTACTTGTGTAGTGTCTGACCGATCAGATCCTTATCTGAATCGACCGATCAATTCCCTCTTTGATCTGCCGATTCGATCACCGATTACCAATCAATCCCCCAAATGTAAACAATGGCTGCCATCGCCGAGTAAATTTCACCCGTACTTGTAATTACTAATGCATGCTCTGAGCACCAAAAACACACTCCCGTATTCATTTAAAAAAATACTTTATGTGACCATGATTATTCTCAGTTCAATTTACCTTTTCCCCCTAATGTCCGAGTCTGTCGAATCATTCGATCGCCCCATATTGTGTTTTCGTTCAAGTCAGTACATGAGTTTTGCACACAGCCCGTAGCTCTCTCCAAACTGACACGCACATGTTCGACCCGGAAGTACGAACTACAATAATGTACATGTTCATCTGTTGGCCGTACGGCGTACATACATGTGCATGCGGGAATTACCTGATTATCTCAGCTGCGTGCTTGAATCATGGTATGAATATAAGTTTATCGCCTACAAAGCTTGTTCTTTTGCTAAATTTCGCTTGATTTATCTAGTCTAATTCGAAGAAATATATCAAAAAATGAAAACTTGTTAAGCTTCAACAATTACTTTCATGATACTGGGTGATCGGTGCATTACATCGGTGGATGAAGGAAAAATCGGCCGATGCAGATCACTGCTGATAAGCTAATAATTGGTCCGATTCGGAAGCTACCGATCTGATCGGTCAGTCTCTATACTTGTGCTTCTTCCCACTTTTAGTTTTAAAAAGCTGCATATACTCAAGGCATTAGCCAGAGGGGTGTATTAAGAGTGTCCAAAATGGTCAACAAAACCTGATTCTACAAAATCAGGGTGTCCACTAAGTCCACTTCCTATTCACTCCATTATAAAAATCAGAATTATAGGGTGTCCAAATGACACCTGGACAGCCCTCTGGCTAATGCCTTGCATCTACTGAGATAAGTGGTAGCAGGCTAGCAGCTACTTTCTTCTGGAGCAGACTCTTGATTCAAAAACTACCATCGGTATCTGCTACGTTATTACTGCAATTGCACTAGGGGTGAACTTCAGGTAGCTTGATGCTTCATCTGCACAAGATGTTACTGCTGGTTTGGCGAAAACATCGCAAAAGTGTGAATTTTCAAAAATTCAGGAAACCCTGTTTTCCTTGTTTTTCAAAAATTAGGGGAAAGGGTTGGTTCAGGACAAGCATAACTGCATGTCTGCCAACCGTTCCGATTTTTGAGGTCAAAGGTCACAAAAATCGGAAAAAGCCGATTTTTGAAAATGCAAAAAAATGTTGGCAGGTATGTAACTGGGGGGATCTACCTCAACCTCATGTCCCTGCCTTGAGTTGCATGTATGTCGAATTCAATTAAAAAAACATGTATTACTAATTTACAATGAGTATGTTTGTGTAATGGGTGATCCTTGACAATTTGTGCTCAGCCCTTGCCAGATGTCCAGAATATCTTGTGTAGCTCTTGATCAGAGCCCTCGCAGTACCTTAGAAGATCCAGTGATCCCCAAGTAAAATAAACCCAAGCAAGTGACTGGTATTTTTAAAGAAAATGTATATATATAGGCCAAACCCTGCCTGGTTTAGATCATTCTGTAAAAAATTAATACCACTCCCAGCAGTACATGTACATATGTACAGAGCTTGCCGAAGGCAAGCTTCACTATAGGCAAGCTATAAAGTCACCAACAAGTATTAGTAGGACCACTATGCAGTAGGACCACTATGCAGTAAAGATCACTGTCTGCCTAAGATATTGGTCTACAAAAACCCACCAACCGCGAAAGCCCACTCACCGAGCCGCCAGGCGAGGACACAGCCGGTCTCTACTATTAGTGTCAGAGGGCATATGGCATGGTTTTTCATTTTTTCTTTCAATTGGATGGAAAATAGGTTGGCTTTGGAGCAAAGCTATATCTTGTGCAGTGACTAAGAAGTTTATGTAATTAATAGTTCTACATTTAGTGATTCCATGATGTGTCATGTTACGTGTAAGGGTCATGGACAAGTGCTAGTTAGTTGCTTTATATGGAAGATAGTTTTAACTGTGTACTGTGCACTTGAGCCAGTATCATAACTGTTCCGGGCTTATATTCACCATTTATCGAGCGGGCACTAGTTCATGTAATTTTACACAAAATCTGGATTAGGGTGAGGGTTGGCATTTATAGCTTACATGAAATAATTATATGAAGGATCAAGCATGACACGACGTGTTCATAATTGTATTCGGCAGGCTGACCTTCTGCGGCACATCAGGTTTTCTAATGTGCCATTGCTCTCTGAGTCTCTGTCACACTCACATATTGGGCTCCAGCTCTCGCAATCACCAGGACATATGTGACCCCTCGGCACAACTGAGCCAGGATGTCGCCAGTGCCACTATTGAGATATGCTCCATTGAACTTACCAATAAACAATAGGAAACAAAGGATTTATTGACTGTTTTATTGATTTTTCACTACTTAAATGTCAAGTACTATATACATGATATACATCATTTTAAAGCTAATTTTAAGCAGAATATTTTGGTTGAATATCAAAAATGATGATTGGCGACATCCGGGCTCAGTTGTGCCGAGGAGTCGCATATCGAGTCTATTTAACAATTATGATAACTAGTTTTAGTCAAAGCGATCACATTAAGTTTGTCTCGACTACATTCTAATTTTTTTTTTTCTGTTTTTCCTTTTACAGTTCGGCTCCTGGAAAAAACCGGTGCCGGTGATCCACGTTTAGTCGATAATGGTCTTGCCCTTCTGACCTCAAAAGGTGGTACAGTGTCTGCTTTCGATGGTGGATCCGGTTCGGAGTCGGAATCTGACGACGATTCGCCCTCAAGCCGCAAACGGTTAAAAACAGAAGCTAGCGGGAGCACTTCCTCCAGCTCAGGTCCTAGTTCCAGCAAAGGTAGTAATGATTATTATAACGACAAATAAGGCGTGACAGGACCAAGTGTGTATATAGTTTATTATTATAAATCTTTGTAGAATTTATGGATGTTATCTGTTTTGTCTGTCTGTCTGGGTGATATACACGTATGGCTAACGATTAATGTTTTTTCTAATGAGTCGTCTGTTACAGGGGTAGTTACAATTTTGAAAAATGTCTGAAAAATGATAGGGATGGGAGTGTTCTGCAACAAAATTTACCATTCCAAGTACTCACTCATACCTTGAGGGTGTGGTTCAAATAGCTTATGTTATAGTGCGAAATACAGTGAACTGTGCTGTGCTTTGGGTACTACTGATACTCTATAAATTGTGTGAGGGAATTAAATTGCATAAGTATATTTTACATGGTAACAAATGTAGCGAATAAATTTGTATATATTTTGTGAATACGTGCTGCTCCTTAAGGTGGTACTACACCCCCTGATAGATTTTGTGACTAATTTTGCATTTTTCTCAAAAAATAACTACACACTGGTAATAAAAGTTGTGTATATTATAGGGGCAAGGAATCCAATTACTTCACTGAAATTTCAGTGATTCAAGACAAGTGGTTCATTATCCATGTTGAGAAATGAGGTACATTCTATAGCGGTACCTCTTTTCTTATCATCATACCGCTTGTCTTGAGTCACTGAAATTCCAGTATTGTAACTGGATTCCTTGCCCCTATAATATACACAACTTTTGTTACCAGTGTGTTATTATTTTGTGAGAAAAATACAAAAATAGTCACAAATTTATCAAGGGTGTAGTACCACCTAAGCTCAATAGACCTTGGCTAAGGTCGAAAATTTTATCCCTGTCTGTAATATTTTGGCTAGACAGTTGTTACTGCGACAAAATAAGTTACATAATATTATAATAACATATCAAAATATATATAATTTGAGTACCGTACTTTAGTGCTCGGTACAGTCAGTCTGTTCTGCTTGTTTGAAAACTGCTGGTGTTTCTTGAAAGTGCAGTTGCCTTCAAATTAAAAAAAACCAGCTCAAATCGCTTATTCATGCACTAGACTAAGTTACATATTTTAACACAAATTCATTGTCTCTTTTCAAATTTGAAACATGAAAGTGAAATGAGAGCTTTGCAGCAAATACAATTCGACTGCTCAGTGCCAGAAGTGGGTAAATGCAATAGCTGGCATGTGTAGATGAGTACAATATACTGTGGGCAAATTGCCAAATATTCACAATGCAGTTATTGCACTTACCCACTTCTGTGACTGCTCACCGCCAGAAGTGGGTAAGTGCAATAGCTGCCATGTGTAGCTGCCATGTGTAGCTGCTATGTGTAGCTGCCATGTGTAGCTGCTATGTGTAGATGACTAAGATGAGTATAATATACTGTGTGTAAATTGCCAAATGTTCACAGTGCAGCTATTGCACTTACACACTTCTGGCGCTGATCAATTGAATTACATGTGTGTGGTGTTGAACAAAGAACAAATGTGGATTGGTTTAATGTATATCAAAGGTTGTATCATACTACTTGCATCATGATACTGCAGTGGCACAAACAAACTGACAGACAAATTATTGGATGATCTAAGATCATCCAATTATCATATTATGCTGGCATCAGTTGCTCTAACAATCTGCAATCCTCTACATTACCAGGTCAATTGGTGCTTGTGATTGACTCAAGTTGACTTGAGTTTGAACTGCATGCAATTCAGTGATTGTCAATACAGATGTTGACATGTTGATGTAGATACCAAAAGTGTCACAAAAAATTGACTGACACCATTAGGTAAGTATGATACCAACAGAAAGCATCCTGGCTATTTTGTGAAGAGCAATGTTTAATGTTTTTTTTTTTCTTTCTTGTAGTTCATCACATTTGCAGATCTTTATGTTTTGTGAATAATTTACTGACTGGAAATTTGCCAGATTTGACTTGAGATCTCTCAATGTACTGTACTATTTGGATGTTTGAATATGTTTCACATCAAAATACCACTGAATATACTTTGTTCACATAGTCAATATTATTTTGGATCTTGTTGATGTGCTTGTCAATAAAGTGCTCTCAAGCATGGGCCAGACACACAGTACACTTGATGCAGTTGCTTCATCCAACTGTGTGTACACAAAGCTACACCAATGTATCCATGATTGAACCTTGCTTACTGCTGTTATCTATTTACTGGATGCACCCGCCAGTTCCACTTAAGGGTGTTGAGACATCAACACACCTACAATGTCTTTGGGGTGAAACCTTAATCCCAACAGTCCTGCTTAAGTGAAGGATGTTGAGACATCAACACACACAATGACACAATGTCTATGGGGTGAAACCTAAAGGTAAATTGATATAGTCCATTTGGTTTCCTTGAGACCAATGTCAGTACTTTGTCACAGATAATTTGCTCTTGTGTACAGATCATGCAGCGTGTGTGTAAACATGCCAGTTCTTACAGCCAGCATGTCGTCAGCCTGCTATGCGAAATGCCTAAGTCATTTGTACATGTTTCTCATTTGCAAGTTTGATTTTCTGAGTAATAAACCCATAATTCATCAAATTTCCAGCCGCATTCTTCATTAACTTGTGGACTACATCAAAAGAGATGTATTCCACAAGTGAATGAAAAATGAAAAAAAAATTGATGAATTATGGGTTTATTACTCAGATAATCAAAATTGCAAATGAGAAACATGTAAGAATGACTTAGGCATTGAGCATAGCAGGCTGAAGATGTGTGATTTAATACTACGCCCGCTGGAGTACTCTTTCACTCTTGAAAGCCAAATAGACTACAGCGTAATAGAGGACTTTGCTTTAAAAATGTCCCTTCAATATAATGTTATTGTTTGATATGGCAAGGTTATCTACACATGTATATATGTTTAATCAGTAAGGGTGTGGGTCCAAATTTACTTCAGTATTCAATCAAACTATGCACATGAATTTTCATGAAAAGTTTTTCTTCACAATCTGGTTTGGACATATCATTGGTTCATTTGACTATATAGTTTAAAAGCATGTAAGTATATAAAAGGATACCTGTGTAAAACGTTTGCAACATGATAACTCTGAAAAAGATTTCTATTCTAAAATTTAAATATAAAACTATTTATCTCCACATAAATGAGGAAAAAAGTGATTGATCCCTTGGTGTAACTGCCGCTAATCATCATCCTTTCTCCGTCTTTGGGCTCTCAACCCACATACAGTAAACGTTGGCCTAATGGCGCACCTGGGCTCCTTTGCCTTGGGGTAAATTTCATGTACAAATAGAGGGTTCCCTCCTCTAAAAATCCCAACAAGGAATTAAAGGGTATGTGCCCTTATTTACGGGTGGGATTTTTATGAGAAGGCACTTCTAGTTTGTGTCTAAAATTCCAGTTATGTCAAGGGAGCCCATAGCGTCATTAGGCGAATGTTTACGGTAATGATACAAACATCGGAAAGGTCAGACTGCTTCAGTTTAGGGGTTGTCAAAATAATTGAATGTAATTAATGGAGTCTTTACTAAGCAGCTATCTACCCAAAAATAAGACTTACTGGATGGGTGATTTATAAGTTTGTAAATAAATGAAGTAAATATTACCCAGAAAATAAGTTTGATGTTGTGTTTTAAATTCAAACTTAAGTGACACAGTGATTACTCAAAATTTACTATGATATTGGCTGATCATATCACAATAAAAACATGCTGAAGGTATGCAACATAAAAAAAGTTAAGTAGCCATAATTGGCTGAAAAAAACTTTGTGCGCATGTCATTTGGTTTCAACAATTTCTGGTGTGCCCCGTACTGGAAAGTTCTGATTAGAATTCTTGACAACAAGATAAAGTTAAGTTCCTCACAAAGAGTAATAGTAATTATGCATTTAATGTGAAAGTTCAGTTCAATATTTATATGTTAAGTTGTCTATACGAGGGGGTATCAAAAAGTTTTAGAAATCGCCCAGAAGTGAAAGAGCTATATCAATGAAATTTTGTCAGTACAATCACTGGTCCTTATGTACATTATGGTCCAAAAATGGTCTCATAGGTATGTTTACTTTTTTTACAGGTGGCACTAGATGCCAATAACCTGCTGCCCCAGTTACTGCGCATAAACTGCAAAATTGAGAAAATTGAGTCAAGCAGCATTATTAAGATCCTGATTTTGAAGGGTTGCAGTGCCTAGAAAATTGATGATGAAATGAAAGTTATCTTCGGTGGTGATTGTGATATGTCACTGTCGCTTTTTGGAAAAGGAATTTTTATTTCATCACAGATTTTCTGGGCACTGAAACCCTTAAAATGGAACTTAATCATGCTGCATGCCTCAATTTTCTCCATTCTGCTGGTTATGCGGTTACATAGGCAGGTAGTGACATCTAGCTCCTGTAAAAAAAGTAAACATACTTATGAGACCATTTTTGCACCATAGTGTACATTAGGACCAGTGATTGCACTGACAAAATTTCATTGATATAGCTCTTTCACTTCTGGGTGATTTCTAAAACTTTTTGATACCCCCTCGTATGCATTGACTACATAATTTAGTTATTATTATTTATCAATTTCTGTTGTGCCAGGAGCGGCTTTGTGGGTCGAATTGTAAACCGTTCATCATTTTATCTTGAGTTTGGTACATGTAGTGACGTCAATGCTTGTAGTGCCAAGAATTGAGGTGTAACATTGAATGTGATATCGGCCCTACAAAGCAAAAAGGCAGTATATAATTATATAACACAACTTACTTCATTTTGACGTGGGAATCGTGATGCTGCCATGCTGAAACCAGTCTTTCATTTATGGAACTTATGTGTTGCGATCAAGCAAAATGAGTCGGATTTGGGGAATCTTAATTTTGAGATGGCCATATCTCTGGAACTGTATGTCTAATTATGATGAGGTTTTCAGCAACAATGAATGAAATTGTAAACTGATTTTGATTGACATCAGATTCCTTTAGCTTGATCGCATCACATTTTTTGGTCATCATCTCAACATCAGTTTCGACCAGTTTTGCTTGATTATTTCAAGAGTTGCTTTTCATACAATGTTCAGCTCTTTTTAAGTATTTATTTAGAACTAATCAGTTTTTGTGCTAGGTTATTGTAACTAATATGTTGATATTTAATTAACCTAACCAGAAACAATTTAAGGTTTTGGTACCAGCATGTAAAAAGAACACATGAATTAATTGGATATTCGGATCATGAAAAGTATATTTTGAGGTCCAGCCATATTAGAAAGGAATCTTATTGATAAATTTGTATGATTGTGAGTATAGGCTTGACAACTTTATATTTTATTATTTTGAGTATGTACAATGTATATATAATTACTGTATTATCTAGGAATGGCTATACCAGCCAGCACTTGGCAAAGAAGAACAGTTTTTCGATAACTGGCCAGTTCTCAAGTTTTCGCAAACAGAGGATACAAAATTCGTTTTGGCAATCAAGGGCTCAATTTTGTCACACTTGGCCAGAATCAAAAATTGATTCATGCAGACTAATTTGGCAAGAATTAGATTCTGTGTATGTATCGAGTGCTGATATGCAACTAATTTTGAGAATCAATTTCTTGCAATGACATTTAGGTAAATCATTGTGAGATTATTGATTTGCCAGTTCTGGTCGAATTTGAAACCTTGATAATGAATCCATTAAGGGCATTGATTTGAATTAACAAATCGTTGATTAAATCCACTTTTGCTACACCATTTATTTTGTGGTATATACATTTTTGCTGAGCATATACTCAAAAATATATTAGCAAAGTGTATAATGACTACCATACTGAATAGTTTTTTTTTACCAGAGAAGATATCCTAACCCTTCCCAGAATCCTTTGTAACATGTTACACCACCTCATGTATAAATCAATTGACACTCCTATTCTTTGCACAGACTACCTTTAAAACATGCCTTTTCATGTTGAGGTTAGAGTGGCTAAACAGGGGTCGTTAGTCAAGAAATTACCATAATTTACAAGATCAGGATGTGCTGTGTTCATTGAGTGATGTTTTGTTACTAAAGACACATGTTGCACTCTGCGGCCTAATGATAGAAAACCGAACATGATGCTTTGTGGGACGTATAATATATGACTGAATATAGTTTAAAGTTGCACAGACAGTTTTGCATGCTGGTGTTATTAACACAGATATTAAAAAGAATAGGAATTATTGGGTTTATTTCATTTGTACAGTTTATGTTTTTGTTTTCTTGTATTTTAGTTTATGAAATTGATATACTTGATAGTGAGATGATGAATTATTTTAGCCAACTACATGTAGATCAGATGGTTACTCTTTGTATGTATCTAGTCATTCCATATATGGATAGGTTTATATATTAAAGAAGAAAAGGAAAAGGAAAGTTCATGTGGTGTGTTTATATGCAGTATGTTCAGCACAGTGTTGAT
Source organism: Amphiura filiformis (assembly GCF_039555335.1). Classification (NCBI taxonomy): domain Eukaryota; kingdom Metazoa; phylum Echinodermata; class Ophiuroidea; order Amphilepidida; family Amphiuridae; genus Amphiura; species Amphiura filiformis. The sequence continues at coordinate 74,105,463 of NC_092632.1, read as the reverse complement.
GATTGCAGATGTTATTAAAATGAACTTTACTATCACTTATAAAAGTAATTTGAATGCGTGTTATTTATTATTGTCACTGGGAAGATGCATGTTTTCATTGTGTATTCCATTAACTCTCTCCAAGCGGGTGTCGACTGCAACATTTCAGAAATGTAACTTGAGTTTTTGTGACCGTATTTAAAATCGGCCTGAAAAATGCATTAAATTGAGTACGAACAAGCATAGTATTTGTTCAGTGGTGCGCAGTGTCCGAATTAAGAAAATAAAAGGGGTTGTCCCACGGACAACCAGGTTGTAATTTCTGGTTGTCCACCAACGTTTTTGGTTGTCCGTAAGCTGCCACAATCTGAAACAACTACATGTGACCAATATTAGTGTGTGTAGTCAATTTATGAACAATTACTCTTACATATTTAACAATTCATTAGTTGTGTCAGGTTTGAGCAAACTAACATGCTGAAAAAGTGACTTTTGGCTGTATAATCTTTAGTTGTCCGCTGGACAACTAGAGCATTATTTTCGGTTGTCCGGTGCATGATTTGGTTGTCCCGGGCGAACGGACAACCAAAATTTCGAACACTGGTGGTGCGTATGGTCGGCTTCCCAGCTACATATTACATAATTTTTGATAACTTTTTTGAAAATTTAATCAGGCCCTGAATTTTTGGAAAGACCCTCTTTTGGGCATTCCCACCCAATGACCTTTTTTTTTTTTTTGGTGTCAGATTTCTAACCAAAAAAAAAAACACGGGGGGCTCTTCAGTGAACTTGGTATGTGCCATGGTTTTGGGTTACATTTTCAGTGAATTTTGTATAGTGCCTGCACATTTGAGCATAAGTCCCTTAAAAGCACTAAATTAGGGAAAATCTGGCTGTGCTCGTGATGTCGTAGAAAGTAGGCATAGTGAAAGTCTGCGTGGTACATCCCCACACAAAAATTTTCAGAGACACGCTGCCATTCAGGCACTCTATACCATTTCAGTTCGGGGGCACTGCTAATTCAAAGACGTCTCTGATATCAAATACTCTTGAAGCGTCATGTCACATAACAGTATCATATTTCAGAGACTTCTCATAAATCACATACTCCCTAGTTTCAAAACCCAGTCGCAAACGATATTAGGCCTAGTAATTTTGGGAATAATTTTGTGCATAGGCCTTATTATCAGGGTTGTAGCATGGAAGAAAGAGATAATCTCTTTCTTCCATGGTTGTAGCTAGCCCAAGTTGAGCATGTTGAGTGCCTGCTAATTTTACTATCCAATTCATGAATTGGATAGTAAAATTGGGATTATTTTTAAACTCAAAACATTTGATTTTGGCCATTGCAATCTAAGTGTGTTCTGGGACTATTTGTCAGAATTGCGAAATATAGGAAATCTTATTCTAATACACTTAGCTTTGTTCCGATGTGCCGCATCGAGTGCCAAGCCCGGGTCCCAAGCTATCAACAAAGCTCGACGTATGTGATGGCAGACCCCCGTATGTGAAATCACTGACCCGTCTTTGAAATCAGAGACGTCCGTTTATTACGAATGCCACCGAACTGATTTTCCACCCTGCAGATTTCAGCTTAAAGATGTCACAGATGAGCATGTGAAACAGCTGAAAATATTATATACCACTTTTAGCTATTTTTCACTCACAATTTTGCCGAAAAATGATTTGAGAACATTTGGACAAACTATTTTCATGAAATTAAAAGGGCATTTCGTGATCCACAGCCTCATCACCCCCACCCCCCCACCCCACTTTTTTCAACAAAAAAAGGTTGAGATTTTTATACCACTGCCACTGGCTACATAATATTTATGTACCAACAATTTCTTGCAGATTTATTCGTTCAGTGAGACAAAATTTTGACGGTCAAGATGTTTAAGTTCATAATTTTTTTTTCAAAAATTCATGATAATTTGAAGAACAAAATTGAATATAGGCCTATTTTTTTTATTTTTTTTGAAAAATTTTAGGAAAAACACTGAAAAAATGGGAGATTATCAGAAATTTGTGAAAAAAAGGGGGTGTTTTGGTGACAAGAAAACAAAGAAAAGTGGACATTGGGTGAGAGGGAGTTCAGTAAAATAAAAAGGGGGGTCATTGGGTGAGAGGTAGTTGAAAAATGGGGGTCAACGTGGCCGCACATCCCCGTGTCACCCATTTTTAGTGAGTGCCCCCCCCCCCGGGGTGCCCCCCCACTAAAGATTCCCCGCACCAATACCACAACAAATTCGAACGACGTGTATGGAAGACTACTACAACTTGAGAAGAGCACGTGAGCCCTTCTGATGAAGGAGTAACGAGCCCAGTGATTTAACTGATTTTCTATTCCAAAACAAATTTTGTCGTCGGCTGTCGCGGTTGGTAAGCTTACTGTTTTCCTGATGATTTATTTGCAGATAGATTCTGCCTTATAAGATCCTAGGTTCCAGGATCGGGTATATGTAAACTGTGCACGTAAAGACTGTGCGACAATACTCAAAAATTGAGGTACAGCACGTATTAGTTCCAAAAATACACAAGGCGGTAAACGTAGCGGAACGTCCTCTTGTTATCCAAGACAGATTATAAGAGATTAGACCCGTGCATCGATCTCTGAGCCCCTCTTGACTAACGACCCGGGCTAACGACATACCCGTGCATCATGAATCGATTGATCACGCCCACAGTTACACAGTTCGAAAGTTAAATATTGATTTTGAACCTTGCCTTAACAGATGAGGCCGGGAGATGATACGCTACATATTTTATTCGACCACAACTAGAAAGTATTAAAGACATTTAAATAAGAAACAATCAACAAATATGAATAAATAGATAAATAAATAAGGCTATTAAATAAATAAATGAATTATTATAAATATATATTAAAATAAGAGCGAGAGAGAGAGAGAATAGCATACACATTAAACAAACAAAAATAAATAAATAAATAAATAAATAAATAATAAATCAGGCTAATAATATAAATTGATTAATTATATAAATAAATAAACAGAGAAAATAACATGCACTTGCACAAATTTAAACAAATAAATAGGCCTAAATAAATAAATAGGAATAAATAAATAAATAGATAGATAGATAGATAAATAAATAAATAAATAAATAAATAAATAAATAAATAAATAAATAAATAAATAAATAAATAAATAAATAAATAAATAAATAAATAAATAAAATAAATAAATAAATAAATAAATAAATAAATAAATAAATAAATAAATAAATAAATAAATAAATAAATAAATAAATAAATAAATAAATTCTAAAAGGAATAAATTATAATAAAATAAAAAATAAATAAATAAACAAGGTTAATATACTAAACAAATGGATTATAATAAAAAATAAATAGAGAGAGAGAAGAAAATAACATTTTAATACGTGTATGAACCCGGGCACAAAACAATAGCATCAAACGCACATCAATATACGGACAAGTACCAGCATAACGGTAGCATAACGGTATATCACGTGCTCAACATGATCAATAGTAATTGATAGATAGAGGTCACCACGATCGATTAATCGGTGCACTTGATATTGGGTAAGCTGCTCTAGGAGTTCGTCGGTCAATATAATCTCTATAATCTGTCTTGGATAACAAGAGGACGTTCCGCTACGTTTACCGCCTTGTAAAAATACCATTTTGACTTTTGTTCACAGACATGCAGATATGACGATCCTGACTTTTAGACCACCTCCGCTATAGGCTCAAATATTACTATTTCATCAAGGTTTTAAGATTCTAATAAGCTTAAACTAAAAGTTTCATCTAAGGAGTCAAGCTTTAAACTATTAAGCAAAATTATTCAACAAGCTAAAAACGATTTTTTACCCGTTTTTTAACAAGCTAAAATAAAACTGAAAAGAAGCTTATACTAAAATGCAGAAAACCTTTGACGAGCGCGACTACCGTGATGTTGCAAATTGGCGCTAACAACGCTGACGGGCGCACAGTTCATTCATAAATTTCCACTCGGCAACAACAGATCGCCTCAGCAGCCAATCAGAGACAAGTGCGTGCAACGCAGTAAATACGTGATGTATCCTTACAATACGCGCTCGTCAAAGGTTTTCTGCATTTTAGTATAAAACATCATTTTTTTCATCGTAAAAATCATCTAAAAAATCTTTAAAAGTATAGTGACCTACCTAATATTACTAATCTATGTTTCCGATGATATCCAAGAAGCTAAAATATTGTGAAAGAGGGCAGGGCTTTGAGTAGGGCGACCAGCCAGTGCACAGACCACTCTGTTGTTTTCCATGCACACGCACGATTACGGCCCGTCGAACGCAAAAAGCAAATGTTTTAAAATTGCTCTCATTTGTTTAATATTTAAGATAGAGCTATACAACTTCGGAATACAACTAAAAAGTGATGAAATCAAATATAAATCCAAAAAATATTGAAATCGGATGAGTATTTTTGCATCAACGATTTTTCAAAGTCAAGGTTTTTTCGTCCCAGTACTTCGTGGACAGCGCGATTTTTGTGAGTGGCTCCAGTTTTTTGAGTCAAAATGGTGATTTATATCTCAAAATAAATGATTATTTTTGTTAATTACAGACTAATGCATACTGAAATCTGTAGATTGTTTGATAAAGGGAAAGTATTTTAATATTTGTTTGAAAAATGTATCACTTACGGAAATATGGTTCCCGTTACCCAACATACTGTGCGTGGTATCAAAATAAAGCTTGTTCTGTCGGCTACAAGATTCATTTAAAAAAATCTCTGTAAATCGCCCACGTAACCTTCATACCATACCCGCCCGTTGTTTTCAATGATAAACAAGGTGAAAAATCGGCTGTTGTGTTGCCAGGTAGCTCACGCAATCTCGTCCCCCGTTGTAAGCGCACATGACTGGCGTACGTGCAAAAACATGGCATGTGCCTGTACAGTATGGCGGCGCACTGACGAGTCTGCATGTGTTGCCGTGTTGGACAAATTTCAACACATGCTCGCTCGAAGTCGCTTGGGGCCGGTTCTGTGTTGGTGATTGTAATAAAAAAAATACTGTTCATTATTTTTTGTCATCTTCTAGTAGGGGTCCAGTGTGCATGTAGAATTTTGCCTGTGCATGCAAAATTTTGTGTTATTCAGCCCATTTTGAGGAAAAAATCAGAGTTGTGCATGTAAATTTTATTTTCTAAATCGAACCCTGTAGGAGTCGGTTATAAAAGAATAAAAAAAGGGTGATGTGTCAGACTCCTTAGGGCTCAAGCTTATTTGATGCAGGATGATCTCCTGAGCATTTTGACACCTTTTTTCAGGGGTGTGATTTTTCTGGATTTCCGGATTTTTGGGATTAAAAAAAATCTGATTTTCAACAAAAAAAAAAAAAAATTTTATTTTTTATTTTTTTTATTTTATTTATTTATTTTTTTTGGCCCTGGACCAAGAGCTAAATGCTTTAAAACAGAGATGTCACATTTCCGAATTTTCAGTTTCCAGATATGAGAATATCTCCAATTTTAAAATGAAAATTCCTTAGAACCCTGACTGGATGATTTATAGACACACTGTAGGCCTACTGTGCAAAAATGGTGATGCAATTTCTCATGTGTATGTGAATGATATGATACTGGAAGTATGTATTCACAGATAATAAATGTTTTTATACTATAAAGTGAAGTATTTTAACAGTTTCTCATTTTTGTATTTTACCCCATGAAATTGCATCTCCAGTGGTGCTCAAGTGTGTAAAACCCCACCTCTGGCTTCGAGGGGCTTCACCCATCGACCCCACCGGGCGTTGCCCCTGGACCCACCAGGGGCCCTTAAGCGGCCCCTGGATCCCCGGCCGCAACAGGCGAGAGCTCCACTCGCTCCGCTTCGCAATTTCATTGCCTTGGGTTTTTTTTCAAAAAGCACCAATCACACCCCTGTTTTTTACTGAAATCGGCCAAAAAATTAGAAGGTGCTGGCCAAAAAACTTATTCGGTCGGGGGGGGGGGGTCTGAAAATTGTCATTTTGCATCAAAAATGTTATTCTATGCCTTATTCTATTGATATTGGTGTTGTTATATGTTATTGGTGCCAAGGAATCCATTTTTGAAAGTTGCATAAGTTTGCCTGGTTTAAACTGGCAAAAACTGGCAAAAAAACTCATAGTCAAATTTATTAAAAAGTGACACAGAAAGCTCATAAACAGTAAGACACAACTTTTTTGTCTCATCAAATCTTGTTTCGTCTCAGATCAAACCCTTAAATGGAAAATGTATGGTTTTGAATTTGACATGACACATTCAGGTAAATGCACTAGTACGCGTGAAAACCCATGCCTCTAATTTCTTAATATGTTATTTATAACTACAAAATATAGTCCTTCAAGGAGGACCACGCTCCATTTAGTACGATAGTCCACGCCGTCAGGCGTGGGTCCTTCTAGATTAGACATATCCTGACCTGGAAAGTCGAGGGAAATCTCAAACTGATTAACCACGCCTACTGACAGCTACTAATGATATTCAGCCAATCCGATTGACTAAATATCATCAATAGCTGTCAGTAGGTGTGGCTTGCCTACCTGCTACCAGAACACTAGCTTCCAGCTTGGAATTGACACCAGTATTGTGTAACAAAATTGATTATTAACCCTCTTCAGTTGCATGTGTTAATCCTGTTATAATACTCGGTTTTCTTCTTACCCTCAGTTCACTGACCTGTAGGTTGCACACAATCAATTCCTTTTGTCATCACTACATTTAATATTGTCCTGGTTAACCTCGATTCCTTACTATTTTTGTATAAAGGTTGTGCTTGAAATTATTGATTGCAGTACAGTCCATTCAAATGTTGTCATAAACCTATTTGATCGTAGTGCATTTGTTATGTGTGTGTGAGACGAACTGTCTCGGTAGATTGCAATCATGCTTTTGTTGAATGGATTTGAGTATACCACCATATTTACGGTATGATACGTCATATGCGCAACCTCTATTAAAGGTCCGTAACCTGATCGACAGCATCATCCCCGATTTTTTTCATTGTTGATGAGGTTTTGGTATCACATAATAGATACTATTTTTCTCATTACTATCCTGAAATTTGACGCTCCAAGTCGATGTATTTCGGAGAAATCATGAATCACAGCGGTTTTACAGGTATACCAGTTTGTAAACAATGGTAAATACTTTGGAATTCTGGGAGGGAATTATGAGCGAAATATCAGTCACCGCAACAGCTACTTTGGTTTCACGTCATACACATTCTGTGAAAAAAGCGAACCACACTAACTGCTGAGGAGACGGTTTGCCGTATATAGTAATTAAAACGGCAAGAGTAAGCGTGGTGTGCTGAATAGCTCAATTGACTAGCGCGTTTGTTTTTTACCCGAGAGGTACCCGGTTCAAAACCCGGTCTCAGAAGTGTTTTTTTTTTTTCCTCTTCATTTTACCCAAACTTTTTTATATTCATTTGAAATGTACATATTGCAAGGGGAATATATTTTGTTTCCTTTTTTTTTTTTTTTTTACGAAAAAAAACCATTTTCCGTTCAATACGGGCCGGGCATTGTACAGCATGTCAGCATTCGTCATTGCCTGCCCAGAATGCAATTCACGTATACCAAGGTATTGGATTGCAAATTTGGCTATTTATTCACATTTACGCTGAAAATGCTCTCGTTTTTTCACAAAGCAGCATAAAGGAGGCGATATTTGATATTATTATGTAATTTTAAAGACAATCCATATCCAAAACCAATAGGGTTACCCCCCTTTAATTGGGATAGTTGGCCTATTCGTTTAACATGTTTAAGAAAAATATAGAATTGGAGGACACACGCTTCATAAAAACTTTGGGTTTCACTCATTCCTTTTCTTGAAAAAAAAAAGAAGTTCAGCAAGTTCTTTCTTTCTTTCCTTCTCTCTTTCTTTCTTTCATTATTTAATACGGGCCTATAATTACATTTATTTCATGTATCATCATTTATGTTTTATTATTAATGTGTGTTCATTAATTATTCATTTATTTATTTTATTTTCGTTGATTGATTTATATATTGCCATTGATCAGGCTTATATAGCTTATATCGAGAAATTATGATTTCTTTCATTTTTGCTTGCTTACTTTTTTGTTTAGAGATTTTTAGATCAAAGACTAATCATATCAGAACCAGAGTATTAATGATTATTGATGCTTAATCAGTCACTAATGAATGAATATCATGCATATGAATTATAAACTAATGCAATTTGTAATTGAATTATAGAATGAATGATTGGTAGATTGGTTGATTGAGAGACTGATTAATTTGAGATTGATGAAGTTATGAGCGGTCAATAACTATTTGGCTGACTGATTGAGATTGCCAGATCTAACACTATGGACCACAATGGCCTCATCCTAATGACATAGTTCAATAACCTCAATTAAATACTCAATAGTGCAAATTTGACCTCAAGTTTCAGAGTATGAGTTTTGTATCCAAATGACTATACAAATGTATTGGGGTTAAAGAATTGTGCCCTTATTAATTATAGATGAGCATGTTGTGGATCCTAGTGTAAGACCATGAAGAGACAATTGAGAGACTGATTATAAATTGAGTGGTTGCTTGACTCGATTACTTGATTGATTGATATTTTAACACCAAGATACGGTACATTAATTGCGAGACTACAATGTAATTTGTTAATAATTGATCGATTGATCAAGCGAATGATTATTGATTGATGCTTGATGAGTAGTTCAAATTTAATTTCATCAGACTGACTATTAATTTATTGTGATTCTATTATATTATATTATTATATTATATTGATTGATTGGATGACCTCCATATCAAATAATTAATTAATCAATTTATTAAATGATTCTGATTGTTTTATTGATTGTTTGTTGAATACTTATTGGGCGGATGTTGGTTGAATGAAACAACGATTGAGTGATTAAAAAAAGAATCCCTTGAACTTGAAGAACAGTTTGCATCCATTTTTCGAAAATCGGAGTGACTTTTACTTTTTCACCCCTAGCATGCAAATTGACCTTGGACCTGTCGAGCCTACTTGGTAACTATATGTCCTACGTGCACATATGTTTTACTTTTGTAATCCTTGGACCTAGACAAATAATTTGACATGTTTTTAGTGAATTTGGAGCATGTTTAATTTTTGCCCCCTATATGACTATGAGCATGTAGGGTGTTTGAGGGTTTTTGAGGGTCACGGAGTTCCAATGGTTGACAAAATTAAGTTTTGAATTCAGCATACCGAATGAAACAAAACAATGTGGTTGCCAGCTTTTACGCGAACTTGCCGCTTGATGCTTAAATAAGCACATTTCCAAAATAGAACCAGACTAATAAAATAACACTGATTTTACAAAATAAATTAATATTTATTTATTTATTTATTTATTAGAACATACACTTTTGTAACAGTGGCACACGCCAATCCGGCGGTGCGTTCATAAACAAGATATTAAAGGAAACAAAGCAAATTACACAAATATTATACAAAGGTGACCGTAAAAAAGCACAAGTCAAAAGTAAAACTTGTTGTACAGCAAAAGAAATACATATTGAATGACAAATGCATGAGGAAAACACACAACTACCTCAACCCAAGTTGACTTGAAGTGGGTTTACGGCAATAAAAATATTATATACAATATAGATTATATTAAACAAGCAACGCAGAATTTAGCACATACAATTAATATGATATCACAGTTTAGGCCTACACAGCTGGTCTATCGAAACCCAGCTACTTCAAAAGTGTGAAGTGTTTTGATCCATGCAATCTCAAAATCAATCGATTGAGATGACTAGAGCGTACTCGTCCCAGTTACATAACAGATGCGGTTAAATGATGGGCGTGGTTACCAACCATATTTGGAGTTATTACGTTGTCATTAACTGGGTTGGTTCAGGTCACTGCTTATGGTAATTTGATTGCGCTGCTGGGGGTAGAGCACCAATCTATAAGGACCAACGCCTGACGGCGTTGATAATAGTGCTACATATTGCGTTGCGATGGACTAACAAAATATGGTCTTATTACAGTCAGGAAATTATTTTTGTTACTTAGTTATTAGTTTTGAGATGAAAACTGGCAAAAACTGTTTTGAACTGTTTTTGAAAAAACATGGTTTAAACCATGGTTTTTTCCACCTGTGGCAAAGACCTGCCAACCCTGCAGGATAATAAACTGGTCCCTCCCATGTTCTGAGTTTAACAAATTTTTCTGATCTATCTAGATCTTTATGCACACATGCAGTACTTAAATTATGAATCTGTTTATTTATTACAGTTGAAAGAAACTTGTGAATTACAGAAGTTGAGAGAATTGTGACATCATGCCTGCTAAGCATTGTGAGGTTAGTATTTAGGGCAACCATATCAGCGATTGTAGTTATTAGGGACTGACTTTTGAGAAGAGCGAGAGCAATCACTCTCTACTGTTCTCCTTAAATCTGATATAGGAGAGTGATTTTTAGCTCTCCTCAGTTGACCATTCTTTCCTTACATTCTATTTTCAATGCTCTAAACAGCTCTCCTTGAAGGCTCCAGGAGAGCAATATAATGCTCTCCTGCAAATTCCAAAAGACAGTCCCTGCAGACTGTTATTTAACAGTAAGCTTCCAAGGAGCATTGATATTGCTCTGGCAACTTGAGTAAGATTAAAAATAGCGATACTACTACATACATATTAAATGGTGCCTATTTATTTTTGGGGGGGGCTTTACTAACTATAGGTTAATAACTGCTTATTTCAAATTGGGAATGAAATTGTACAAAATAATGCATGGGTAGTTGCATACTAAGATGATGATACGTATAATCAGGTGGTGGCCGCATTGCATTCTCTAAATTCAGTAAATTTTCATCGTCAACCGTGTAATTGAATGGGATTATTTTGAAATTTTAAAACGCTTGAAATATCACAAACAAATAGGCCTATGTTGATAAATAATATAAATACAAGCTAAAACCGTTGGGGTTCGATAATGAACCCCACAAAATTAACCGAGTATATGGAAAATGCCATACGGCCGGGCGGTTTCACAAAGTTGCCGGCTCGATCATGTCATCCGCCGCCTGCATATAATGCAGGAGCCTCACGGGGGAGTGCATAAAAACGCTTCAATATCTCATACACAAGGGAATAAAATCCTGTGATTTTTGCTTTTTTTATAATAAAATTGTCACTTTAAAAAAGTTGGAAATACGAGCAGATATAAATGCATCAACCCGCAATCAAAATTAATAGATCCTTTGCGACACAAACACGTCAGAGACAATGCATATAACACACGGATGGAGTGTGCATCCGTGCTATTATGCACAATTAATGAATACACTCCTGCTGTTTTTCTAACCTTTGATCTGATTGGTTGATCGCTATCTAAGAGTGTATGAATGTGCACTTATCATTGCACAAAGTTTGTAATGCTCATGTTTTAAGTCTTGTAATTCAGTTTGGGACACCAAAAAATACAGCAAGTGTTTCCATTCCATGATTGTTGTGGTGGATTTCTCATTCATGGGGCTACGTTTATCCACTACTTAATTTTAAAAATAAAGGATTTATTACAATTTTTCATAAGCAACACGTACAGGGTGTCCCAGAATGATTTGTACCGTGTTTGCGAAAATAACTAAAAATAGAAGACGGGCAGTGTATATATTTTTGATACCAGCATTATAATGTTGGACATGTCTCCTACTTATTCTGTTAATTTCAGCACGCTACCTTTATTTGTTTTGGCGTGGCATGCAATAATGTAAAATCGATGAAAAACGACTCGCATACCTTTGAAAAATGGCACGATACGATTAAATGAAGAACGTGGGATGTTTGGCACAGCATTTCGACGACAACTACTGTTGGGGTTGGGCCCCGGGTTGGGCCTTAAAGCTTGCCGGACAGCGGCAATGTTCGCTCAAGTTCTTACAGTCTTACGAGCACCTGAAGCTTCACTCTGCCGATTCCTGACAGTTCCGTGCTCGTCAAACTTCTTTACGTTATACACTATCGTCTAATTAATCTTCTTTGCATCTCAACATAGCTGCCGGTTTGCCAGTAAGTTTTTGAAAGAAATCCACGTTGCTGCACAGTAAATTGAGGAGCCGTCTTTTCTGTACCACAAGCAGTTCAATCTCTGCAAGCATTTCAAATGACATGGACATCACACCACAATAACTATATTTAAAACTACCGCCAAAGAGAGAATGGGATTAGGCCACACATCCTTAATTCCATATAATGCTTGCTTCGTACCGTCATAAATAATAGATAGATATCGGCTATTAAGTGGAAATATGAACAGGGCACAACCAAAATACCTGCATAACTTTTTCTAAATAACTTTGTGCTGAACGCAGTTAATAATGTTACAGATTTTCAAAATAGGTTGCGTTGTCAAAACTTAGAATTCACCATTTTTACGCAATCTTCTATAACATCTACTAGAAACATCAAATTTTTAAAATCTAAAAAATTCTGAGAAAGCTAAATATATGTATAACTTAAAATGCAAAACAATATGACCATTCAACATGCCCTTCATACCTAAAAAATTCCATCTTTCCCGGTACAGATCATTCTGGGACACCCTGTACATCAACTTTATTTTATTGAAAGCTATAATTGTTTACATACCAAATCCATCCTTCATTTCAGAAGCCATGGATGGCATGCACACTATGTCGTTCAGGAAGACAAGGTATAGAAGTGCTGCAGAGGGCACAGCGACGACAAGTAGAATGGCCACAGCAGTCACAACTTGAAAACACACAAAGGGGCAGTCATCAGGTATGTTTGTAGATAATACATAGAATTAGTCTGAACATTAAACCCATATTATAACATTTGCTGAGGAAGACGCCCTCACTGAATTTTTAAAATTCCTTTCTTTACACGATTAAATTGTACTTTATTAAACCAATATACCCTGCAAAAATCAAGGCGCTAGGTGCTGTAGTTTTGTCAAAATCCGAGATTTTGAATAAAACGCCGAATCGGCGCTTTATTATTACGATGGAATTATAAGTCGAACGCATACACGATGTTCATAACACACAGTACGTACACGGCGTGTGGGACGGTGATATACACAACAAAGGGTCGTACCACAACATGACCGAAGGAGTGGTATGGTATTGGCGACATGTGCGCTGGTAGTAAATTCCAATTTTCTTTGCTTTGCCGTAGTTGTTCGGCTCAAAAATAAAAGGGGATATATCTGACAGTAAAAGCTAACATTTTGTGGCAAAGAAATGCCAATCTATTTTGTTTGAAAATGTTATAATATGGCTTTAAGGTGGTACTACACCCCTGGGCAATTTTGTGCCTATTTTTGCATTTTTCTCGAAAATTATAGCGCATTGGTGACAAGTAAGAGATGTATATTATAGGGCAAGGACTACAACTACTGCACTGAAAATTTTATTTCAACACAGACAACAGTTGTGGAGTTCCAGTCAAAAATATTTGATCAATAAATCAATAACTACTTGTCTTGAGTCACTGAAATTCCAGTGTAGTAAATGGATTCCTTGCCCCTATAATATACATAACTTTTGTTACCAGTGTTTTATTACTTTTTAAGGAAACTGCAAAAATAGTCACAAATTTATCAAGGGGTGTAGTACCACCTTAACAAGATAACTTGTAAGTTGTAGATTAATATTTGTGGATACTATTCGCCATGATGTAACAGGATAAATTACTATATAGTGATAGGTGAAAACAACTTTTTGATTGTATTGCCCTGCACTACAAGTAGGCTTCACTCATCATCACCTGTCATGTAATGTGTATGTGTGCAATCATAGATTGAATACAATACTGCTCAAGTGGCGTACCGTGGCCGCTTCTTCCCCGGGAGCTGAAGAAAATTTAATTTTGCCGCCCCTTCCTCAACAGCCCGAAAAGGTTGACCCAATTTTTTTTTTGGTTTGAAAAAGTGAAGAGCAAAAAAAAAATGGATTTCAGGCGCTAGCGCCCTAAAAGCAATGTATAGTTCAATTTTGTTCACAATTTTGTATGCTTTTTCAAATTTTTCCACCCTTTTTACTTTACTAATTGTTTTTGCCGCCCCTACTTCTTCCGCCGCCCTTCTTTTTGCCGCCCCATTCTTCTTCCGCCGCCCCTTCTTTTTTGCCGCCCCCATCTTTGACGCCGGGGGGCTGGCGCCCCCAAAGCCCCCCCAAAATATGCGCATGCTGCTCTTTTCCAAGACACTAGTCTCACAGGTGTAAGTGAAACATGCATTGACTCGGCATAATGTGAAATTTCCATAGAATTACGACCCAGGTCTTTATGCCTATTCTTTGATAATCAATGGTAAGATTCTAGTGCAGGGCAATACATTCAAATATTGTTTTCACCTATTGCTATGGTAATTAATCCTGTTACATCACTACTTTTACAGCGAATTGCATGCTACTCAGGCTTTTCATGAGGAGATATGTGTGAAAGAAATAACAACATTACTGCATTCCTAGGTTTATTTTTTGATAGCCTCTTTGAGTAGCATCACTGAATTGGATGAATGATACAAAACATGATTTTATGAATTTATTGCTTCTCGTTCAGGATCCAGCCACCTACACAAGCATTGATGATGCCTTTTCCACAGTTCTTCAGTACATGTCCTCAACCACAAGACAATGCAAGGTTTGTAAATCTTGGATATAGTACTTTTAAAACTTTTAATTCATTTTCATTTCAATCTTTTAAAAAGTAATTTATATTAAGTAATATTATTATAAATCCTAGCTTTTGAAGCTCAAAATTTGCAGACCAGAGGTTCAGCAAGCCACCCAGGAGTTCTTTGCACATCTAATGTTGAAAATTGAGTATCTGTCTATTGCATTCACATGGACCTTTCTCAACTTCATTATTTCATAAGTTTAAGTTCAAAGCATATAAAACTATACATTTCTGGAATGAAAACGGGTCATTGAATCCTATTGTAATGTCAGATTTAAACAAAAATAATCATAATATTTTGCATTCTCACATTCCTGATTCATATTTCCTGCCAATTAACTTGTCAAAACTTAAGCCATGTAACTTTTTGGAGTTGGAAAGAGTGAAATAATGATTTTTAAATCAAGTAAAAATGGGAGGAAATATTAAAAAGTTGTATCTTTAGTGATATAGTATACATTAATCCGATGAGCCAAGTGATGGTCAGAATTCATTCCGCCATGTGACATTGTAACTGCCCAATTGACCCAATCTTATATTGTATTGCATTGTAAACTTTCAACATCCTTTTGTCACATGGGTGATAGATCACAGTTTAAAATTCCCGCCAAGCTTGCATGATTTCATACTTCAGGTGGGATGGCCCCCTTCAATTGCTGCCATTGAGGTGTAAGAATGTTTGGAATTGGATTTGTGTATACATAGTGTAGAACTAGCCCCGTTTGCAATTTGTGATGCCTCTTGAATAGCATGAGCAAAGCGAGTCTTGTTCACAAACTGTGACGTGAATGAATTGGCACAAGTGAAGTGAGCTTGTTGGGATATCTTAGATCACCATACAGGTATCAGTACCAGCCTTTTTAACATAGTTTTTTTCTTTCATTATGTTGATTTGACAGAGATTTTACAAGACAAACCCTGTGTCAAGACAGAATAGATGCGACTCTCAGCATTGTAGGAGATTCCATAACCCACAGTATACAGAGGTGCAACAGAAACATCCAGTAAGTACTATAGGGCGATTTCACAAAAGGTCATTAGTTCAAATCTGCCTTCAGGAGACATGATATGTGCATAAAGCACAAAATAAATTCCCAGTTGAAGTGCTATTGATTGACTTATTTGCTTTGTACTTGTTCCATGCATCATGTCTTCTGAAGGCAGATTTGAACTAATGACCTTTCTGAAATTGTAAGTGTTTAGCACATATGTGACCATCCAGCACAACTGAGCCTGAAGTCGCCAATCATCATTTATGAGATATTCAACCAAAATATTCTGCTTGAAATTAGCTTTAAAATGATGTATATCATGTCTATAGTACTTGACATTTAAGAAGTGAAAAATCAATAAAACAGTCAATAAATCCTTTGTTTCCTATTGTTCAATGGAGCATATCTCAATAGTGGCACTGGAGACATTTGGGCTCAGTTGTGGTGGATGGTCACATATTATTTTGAACAGGTTTGATGCACACGCTTGATGTTGCATGGCTAGTACGCGAAAAAGAATTTGCTATTTTAGTTTACCATGTTTGTCTCACTCCTGGAGGGGGAAATAAGTGTGTACACCTCCAGATAGTTTTATCATGCATCACCATGATCACAGGCATAGCCAGCTTTCTTTGGTTGGGGGTCAAAATATCGGGGAAAGACAAACATTTTTGACCCAGTAAAAAGAATTTTATAATTTGGACAATGTGCGCAAACATGCTGAACAGCGCACACAAATTGGGATTTTACACTTGTTTGGCCCATGCTTTGGGTGAATTATGGTGGAAAACTGGCTCCTTGCCCCTTTTCTTTTCCTTCCTGATTTTCTCTTTCATTTTTTTGTCAGAAGGGTACTTTTCTTTTTCATATTTTGTCAGGGGGAGCTCTCCCCCACCTGCAGGGGCTGGTGGGCATGTAGTATTAACAGTCTTTATCTTTTCTCAAGTCTTAATTTTGCCATCTTTTTGTTAAAAGCACTTGTGCTGCAGAACCATTTGTTAGCTTTAAATCTAGTTGTTGCAAACATCGGATACTTACCATGTACAATGCTCTTCCTCCTCCCCCTCCTTACAGTTGCAGCGTACTGAAGATGTTCACATCATGGTAGCACCAGGTACATATGCCGTCACCGCAGGAGAATGGGGCAAAGCTCAGGAACAAACCCATGTGGTGCATGTTAACCAAGGAAGCACAGTAGAACTGGATTTTGTTTTATAGCAGCACTGCATGTTTTCATCATCATCAAGTGCCTGTAAACTTTAAAGGTGAACCTCATTGAAAATAAAGTTATATATCAATGGAAAGCTTATGATGTCAGGAATCAGAAAAGAATATTTTTTATTTGCATAGCGTACCAGGCATAATCTCCATGCAAAGATTGGATATTGGCACCCCCCCTAATTACAAAACGAAATCGTTCAAATTGGGCGCTTTCGTTGATGACGTCAGCCCAGGGACACACAGTTACTTCCGGGTTTGATTGTAAACACAATGTCCGTGTATTACTGTGGCATGCATCGGGCCAATGCACGAATTCAGTCATTGTCAACTTACTTTACATGAAAAATATCTTCAATAAAATAAGAATAACACGAAGGAAATATCATGATCAAATTAAGAATGAAGTTCCTGAATAAAGTGTGTGGATTTAAAAATGGGAAAAGTGCTGGCCGGGGTGATTTGGGATTGGGATAGGCCAAGCCATCCACGATATGCATAGGGAATATTACAGTAAAGCACCTAAGAGCGAAGATTAGCGAAGAACCGGAATGAAAACAGATTACAAAAAATAACTGCTAGTGCTACCAGTACAGATCGTCACACCAAGTTGAGATGAACTTATCACAATGAGAAAATGAAGGAATAGAATAAGGTACATGTACAGGATTTTTTAATTATTTCTTAGCTTTACAACCAGTCATGGCCGGTCATATATGATAGGCGAACTCGTACAGATACATACGGGATGAGCTCAGTGACTGACTGAGTCTCACTACGCCGAGTGTTCAGTATCCGCGACTGTACTGAACTTGCAGACAAAATGACCGATTTGATATTCACATTCTGATATTTCCAACTTATTGCTAGTTCATCAGCAAAATTTATTCCTGTAAATGTTTCAAATAAGGGAACGATTGATCAAATCTGCTGAAACACCCCATGAAACACGGAGGACGAAGCCCCGAAGCGAGTCGCTGTGTTTGTGCATATCCGTCCCTGCAATTCAGCAGCAATTTACGCATCATGTTCGGTAATCCATAAAACATGAATGTTTCACTTTTTCAGTACCGTACACTGATTGTACTATCATTAAAGAATCATGACACAATATTTTAATTTTATTCAGATTTCAGAATTCCATCAAATAACAGCATACTAAGCCTAAATTGTATTTATTTTATAATAAAGTATCTGCCCGAGTATCTGTTTCTTTCAATCGCGATTGTGTGGAAAGAATGTATTACCGCAATACGCTAAATATGAAAACCTTTTATGGGCTGGATTTGATGAAATCTGCGGTTTTTTATTAATTTTTTAATTACTGCAAGACGATATTTTTTAAATCAGACATTTTAAAATGAATCAAGAATATATAGGGAATGTCACAAACAACTATTTAATTTGTTATTCGATCATGTTTATTCAGTCCATGACATGAACGGTAGCAGCATTTGCGCATGGGATTGATCCCAGCGCGAAATTCAAACTCAATTACCCAGTTATACCCAGCCAGTTATGACATATTTTGTCAAAAAATTTACGTAAAATGTATGTGTTGACAATAATTCTATTATTTCTAATATATATAGAAGGAACCAGCTATTTGAAGATTCCTCTAATTTCAAGCTTTATTGTGAAAATCAGACTTGCCGGGCAGCTTGCAAAGTACAGGAAGCAAGTCTTGTTTACATGTTTCGAGTAGGATCACATGACTCACGAACCCTGAGCTTACGCCACGAGCATTCCCAAGGTCATAGACGATTGATTTGGGTGCTTTTTGGGCGCTTAAAAAGACCAAAAATTCAATCATTTTTTAATTTTTCAGCTTTATAAGCAATCAAAAAAATCGGAAAAAATAATTTTAATATCCTGACATCATAAGCTTTCCATTGATATATAACTTTATTTTCAATGAGGTTCACCTTTAAAACTGGTGTTTCCAGTTGCAGCTGCTGTATATGATTCTGAGCCTCTGCCAAACCTGAGACGAAAATACCAACAGGGATCGGAAGCACGACCCAATTCACCCGTGTTCAATGAGCCAGGTCTGTTACGGCTTAATGTGCATGCTCAGATCAATCAACCCAATTTTTCTCTTCAATAACTAATTGTACCTAATGCCCATGAGCAGTCCAATTAGACTGGCGCGACATTTAACATGACCTCGCTTGGATCAAAACAAACTTGACAGGATGGACTATGTGTATGTGAATTGGAAACAAACTTGTGCCTCTAACTACACATTATTGAGACTTATATGTGACGTGTCATATCAAAAGGAGACACTTTTGGGCAGGATCGTAAATGGAGAAATAGCCAAAAATCTATCCGGGGTGACTTTTTCACAATTTGGGTTTGTTGTGAATTTGTGATGTTATTAATGTTAAAAATATTGTCTGATACTTTCAGACCAGAATATAACTGCCATCTTGTATTTTCTGAGACATTTTGTGAAGATAATTCCTACTCTCAACATTGTCAATAATATTTTTTAAAGGCCGATATCTCAATTTCCAATGTTACAATACCATACCTTACGAACTTAATATCTTCGATTAGGAATGTCCGATTTCATTGGGGAAAATGGCGTTGTGGAGCAAAATATCTCTATATTTAAGATATGTAAAAACCTCATAATTGATAACCTGCCCAAAAGTGTCTCCTTTTGACATGACACGTCACATATCATGATTTTTAATCAAGGAAATAATGTCATGGGCAACTTTAAATTTACCAAAGTTTTTGCATTAATATGTAGTTTGAAGCACAAGTTTGTCCATCCTTGTTTGTTTCAATCTGAACATGCACATAATAAAGCAGTAACATACCTGGCTCATTGCACATGGGTGAATTGGGTCGTGCTTCCGATCCCTGTTGGTATTTTCGTCATGGGCAAAACCTACTAAAAATGACCTCTTCAATGCCATATGTGACTGTCCACCACAACTGGGCTATAATGTCAGAATGGTCACTTTTTAAGATATTGGACAGGCAACTTTTCCTCAAAACTTGATGAGCTTTACATTGATACAGACAAATTTAACAAGCCAGGTGATGGTCAGAATTCATTTGGCCATTACTGGGTCCCCTCCGCACCAAACTGTATGTGTTTAAAAATCATTATTTTATTTTATTTTATTTTATTGTAAACTTTCATCATTCTTTTGTCTATGTGTAACATGGATGATGGTATACAGTTTAAAATCCTGGCCAAGGCCGCATCATTTCACATTTCAGGTGGGATGGACCCAACAGGGACCCAGTTATGGCTGATATTGAGGTGCAGGAATGTGTGAAATTGGATTTGTCTATATTACATGTCCTTGTTGCTTGTTTGCAAGCAAAGTAGTAAAAGGCTTGAGGGATCATGTTTTCTATTGTTTTTTAAAAAGTTTAATGGACCAAATCTCAAAACAAGCTCTGTCAACATTACAGCCTATTCATGGTGGATGGTCACATATTATTTTGTGAATAGAAATGACTATGACCATGTTTACACCAGGAAGTCTTTCAGCCTTTTCAAATAAGATTGCAACTTTAGGATTATCATATTACTTAAATTTGAGACTGTCCTTGTTTACACTATACATGTAGGGAAATTGATGTTATCTTCAGGGAATTTTAAAATTGACTTTAAATAATGTTGACAGTTTATTTTAAAAGCAAACTGGTATGATTCGACTGACTGTTCACACTATAGTTTTTAGTAAGGTCCTTCAGCAGTCTGCTGATTTGACACCTTTACAGCAAAAACACGGAAGTCTAATTGAATCACATCAGCATCACATTGGTACATTATTCTCCAAACAACATGCGTAGAGTTGCATGACCCAGGCGTGAGAGTTCTTTTTACATGATGAATCAAGAAGAGCAGTTGGAAACTGCTGAAGAGCCTTGCCTAATACCATAGCAAAATATATGACAGCATTCAAGCTTTGACTTACATTTGGCGGACACACATGTGAAAAAAATATTTAGGGGTGAAAACAGTCAAAATTCTTGATTGCTTAAATGTTTCTAGGGGTAAAATGTCACATATTTTCAGATTTTGGCACTTAAAACCCTTATTTTTCACTGATTTTGAGAAAAATTCATTTTTTGTTTTTATTTTGGCCGAAAATGGCGGTTTTGGGGTGACAAAAATTTTGACTTGCTAATTTCCTGTGAGTGTATGAACATGAAAACTACTTAGTAGTGCCTATTTTTTTATGCTAATTATGTGACAAAGGTACATTTGTGATATTCAAATCATTAAATGGGATAAATCTGTTTCTTTATTTTTGTAACAGGGTTAGAAAGTTGGGGGTCAGAGTGACAATTGATTTGGGAAAAAATGCAATTTTCGCCTAATTTTGAGCTTGAAAAAGCCATAACTCCTCAATGGTATGAGCTATTGAGATGCTTTTTGTGTCTTTTTATTCAGTATTTCACTAGCTAAACAGTGGTATAAAACTTGACTCAGTTAAATGTACTGACAAAAATTAAAGTAGTAATATGTTACCCCTACCCCTAACATTTCAGCGGGTGTGAAAAAAATAAAGGCCTTCGCAAAAAAAAAATAAGTCCTTCAAAACTGTGAGGTTTAAGGCTAAACAAATACAAACTTGCTATAGCCAAGACATCTCTCTAGAGCAAGTTTATATTTGTTTAGCCCTGAGAGTCCCAGTTTTGAAGGACTTATTTTTTTTGCGCCAATTTTCCGTGACTTTTTTCACACTTCGGGCAGAAATATGCCTGTACAGGGAAAATTTTCAAGTTGACAATTATGCATTTTTTATGTCAGATTCAGTTTCTACACAAAATTTCACCCCAGAAAATGTTCCTTTAAGTAGGATATCTTTCACTTTAAGTTCCCACCAGTCTGTCTGCCAAACGTAAGTCAAAGCTTGAACGCTGTCATATGTAATTCAGTAGGGACTAATATACAAATATTGACTGCTATGAGGGGCACAGTTAAAATTATAGGCCCGAGGTGATGTCAAAACCATGACTATGCCCGAAGCGAAGCTGAGGGCATAGTCATGGTTTTGACATCACAGAGGGCCTGATAATTTTAAACTGTGCCCTAATATTAAGCAGTCAATATTTGTTTTATATACCGAATAATATAGATTCTTCTCATTTGATTGGTTAAAAGATTTCCTGACTGACAAGGCCTACAAGCTTTGTAACTGCATAGGCCTTAGGCTTAAATGCACACAGTCACAGTGCATGCAAGAGCAAGGGTGCAGAATTTGGACCGATATCTACCGATTTCATATCTAAAACAACCCTACCGTTTCTGTGCTAACATCACACACTGCCGAGTCTCCAGGTCGTAGTAATTTGTCTAAAAAGTGACATTTGGCAGGTATAAATCCTTGACATGTAACAGAATGTAAACAATCACTGCACTCACGGCGGCCGGTGAAAGATCTTCGTCAAGGAGAGGTCAAATTCATTGCGAACTGTGACCGCGATAGTCTCAACACTCGTAATCAACGCCGGCTGTATAGTGGGTGCGCAATGTATACGACGATCTGTGTATTCGGGGTTGCGAATATCCAATTATTTTCCGGGCATTGAATCAACTGTGCCCGGGCACAGTTGTTGTATGACGTCATCTTGATAGAAAAAGGGGGCACAGCTATTTTAATGACTCCACTTTTAACCAATCAGATGAGAGGAATCTATATATGAGGTATATAAATGTTATTATTAAGCAACATTTAATAGGGACTTTGGAAGTCATAATTATGTAGCAACTGACTGTACATGTTTACACTGTACTTGGTGCTGAATTCGATAGCAAAAAAGTAAAATCAAATTGGGATTTTTTCCTGGTGTAAACAGGGTCTATGACACGGTGACGCTTCAACCTCACATCTATACTTTTGGTGTTTAATCTAAAGGCCCTAGTATTTTACAAAGAATTTTTGAATGTCCAAAATTATGACCAAAATCACTTTGATTACTCTGTAAAATTATGCTAACTTAATTCATTTGTATATTTTAAATTATGTTCTGAAATTAAATTGTAATTACTGTAAATTATGTGTTGTAAATATTTTTCAGTATTTGTATATAGAATAAAAGAATAAACAGCTCCATCAGAAAATTTGAACTGAGAAACACTTTGTGGAAGTATTTACTGTTCTCGAACTTAATACTTGTTTGTTTGTTTGTTTGTTTTTGTTTTTATTTTTCAAAATCCACCCCCAACTGAAAAAAAAAACATGGGAAAAAAAACTAGTGCACTAAAATTTCAAAGCAATGCTTGTGGTCTCCTGATACAAATCTCATTCCAAAGAGTCAAGAACGGCTGTAAAATTGAGCTTACCTTTATCAGGAAAGCCTGAAAAGCATGGGTTATAAAGACTCAAAATGGGCTGAAAATAAATATAAGTGCAGAAATTTGGGAGTACAAGAAGCAGGAAATAAGGCAATTGCCTGAAAACGGGCATCCCTGCTTTACACATCCTGTACACAACAATCAAATTATACTAGACATGCCTCTTTCCCGGTTTTAGCCTGAATTCAGGTTTTTTGCGAGTCAAAATTCTAGTGTTTTTATTTATTTTTGGTCCGTTTTGGGGCTTTTTGGCCAGCATTAACATGCTACTTCAGGTTTTTCTCACTAGTTTCAGGTTTTTGTAGTGAAACTGAGTGACATCTCTGTTATCAATAAAAATACAAACAAATAAATCAAAATACAACAGTTGAGGTATATTTCTGTGATTATTTTTTTATTGTCCATACCATCTGGCTTTCTGACAATTTTGACATGTACAACAATTGAGATGACCAAACCAACTTACCTGCCTGATCCACACACAGGTTTTGTGACATGCAGGGCTAAAAACAGCTTGTATTACGAAACATTTTACTTTATGACATTCAATACAAATGCATTGTTTTGCATTAAGTCTTGGCAACACAGTTTGTACATACTGTGTTCAACCTAATTAGCTGACATCTATTTATCATTTTAAATTGTCAAACTAGATAGTTGTTATGTTTCCATAAATCGGAGAATATGTTCAGAGGAAAACTTGACAGCCAGAGCAACTCAATGTCCAAAATTTCTCTAATTTAATTTAGATTTTGGATATCATGGCACCAAAAATCTTCCCTGCCAAATTTGGGAAAAACAGAAAAAGTTGGAACAAAGTACAATAGTTTCAGCAAAATCCTAGTGGTGCTGCCACAAAGGGTGTAGGCCAACACCGATCAATGATGACTTTGAGGAATGCTTTTTATGAATGGAAAAGCCTTTGAGCGCATTATGTGCATTATTGTGACCACCTACTAAGTTACCTGAATGGTGCACACAGAATACCTACACAGTACCAATATACAGCACCCGCCAGCAGTGGTACTGCACTGTTACTCCCCTGGTACTGCACAATACAATACAATACAATACAATACTCCCCTGGTACTGCACAATACCCCTGGTACTGCACAATACTGTTACTCCCCTGGTACTGCACAATACCAAGTACCTTGGCAATAGTGTGCCTGTGCAGGTGGCTGCAATAGGAATTTGGTAGTATAGGCCTACTTGATGCACCTGTTGAGGTGATGCAGCTACTCTGCCCAGATATTGGGGATTTTGAGTCCCCTGTCCCCCTCCCCCCCAAAAAAAAACAAATATCACCTGCCCATTGAGTAGCAATGGTTGTGACATTTCCAGTTACAAATTCTACATGTACATCTTTATATTGTTTTGCTTTGTACACCCAGTTTGAATTTAGAAGTAAATAACAGGCACCCCCTTGCTGATTAGGTACATGTACTCCAAACTGCAGCAACTTTGTAATGAATATTGAAGACTGTAACATATTATTTTTTTTCGATAATCTTTTTCATAACTTGACAGTTTTGTAGCAGTTGATCTTTAGATATATTCACATGAATTCAAACACTAAACTCAGCTCACCAAGTCTTAAGGTTCTTGAGGTTATAGTCAAAATGTGACCCCAAAAATTATGTTTACACTTTTAAAACACAAGACACCACAGAACTGTAAAATTTGAAATCCTGACACATTTATGTTAAGATGTACAGAACCATTTAATTTGAAATCCTGACACCAGGGGTTCAGTTTTGAAAATAACAGACATGCTACAAATCGCACTTCTGGGAAATGGTATTGTTAAGGTGGGCTGTCGGTAAGAAGTTTAGGAATTAATAAATCACACTACAGTTTGTCCACTCTGAAGTACAAAGTGACAACGCGCGCATACAGCGCGTAGTGCTGCGTCTCTGCTGCAGGTATACGTGCCTTCAAAGTCCGTACAATGTGTGCGTCCGCGTCTGTACTTTGTACTTCAGAGTAGACTGGCTGTAGGACAGGTTATTTAAGGTGTGCAATTGCACGCACACCTTAAAACTCAATCCCTGTGACACATTCATTTCAAGATTTACAGAACATTTTAAATTTGAAATCATGGTACATTCATTTTTAAGTTACAGAACCACTGAATACAAAGTAATAATAATTTTCTCACACCATGTCAAAAAAAGTTGTGTAAGAGCTTTTGCGCAGAGTGCTGCCATCAAGGTATTCATTTAGTGCATAATGATAACATTTGTGTGTTTATAATGGAACAATTTGAACAACATGTGATTGTGGGAGCATGTACATAACACCTTTGATTTTGATTTCACACACTATGGCAAGTTAGCAATATAGTACAGCACTTGAACACAGCTTGTGCACAATATATGCAATCAAAATACTTCACTTAAAAAATAATATACAGTGGGAACTCGTTAATACGAGATCGCTTAATGCTAGAAACCGCTTACTACGAACAGAAACTTGTGGTCCCGATTTTCCCCTATTATTTACTGTACAAAATAAACTGTTTAATACGAGGTAAATAACACGAAATCCGCATAATACGAGCACCCCGGGACGAGCACTTCCTGTCAGTCAAAGCTTTTGTTTTCTATTGTTTTTATGATGGATAAAACGAGTTAATTTCCCAAGGTAAATTTATGATGTAAATCATGTGAGAAGTTGACAAAATACTCGCTCGAGACATCACTTTAGCGGCAAATGAGGATTCCCTCTCCTATTTTTAGATGTTATAAAATCAAGTCATGACGAAATTTTCCATATAAGGCCAATTATTGCTGACGACATATCAGACCACCCAATTACGCAAACGCGGAAGTCCGCCCTTGGATCGAAAGTGGGAAGCCCTTCAAGGCATGTTTACTAGCTGCTGGAAGTAGGGGAAATCCCGATATCGCCGTATAATTGTTTTATTTGTTTACGATAATCAGCTCGAGAAAATCATCTGAATTTCATCAGAAAGCTGTAAGAAAAATGCCTCTTACCAAAAATCAAAAACAATTATTAGCCTATCATACCGATTGAGGGAATTTCGAACTATGACATTGCTCGGAAGCTGCAAATCTAGTATAAAATAATGAAGACGGCTATGCAGACTCGACCAGTGAAGCTTTGGTTGTACAGCTCACTGAGCCGACTTTAGGCTTAAACACATGCAGTCTTCCGACACATTTTTTGCACCCGACTTTTAAAACGAACTCCGCTTAATACGAGCTAAACATGCCGACCCCGGTGATCTCGTATTAACGAGTTTCCACTGTACTTGTAACTTTAAAAACAACTGTAACCCACATATGCCAGATACATTCATTTATCCCAGCTACACTCAATCACTGCACTAGAAACTACCATATTCAACCTGAATAAGTGCCCTGGTGATAAGTAACTTTATTCATGGCTACTTATTATTTAGGGAACAAACCAAAAGATTGATGACGTCCTATAAACAAAACTAGTTTCGTTTAGAGGGGAGGGGGTAAAAATACTCGATTACGTTTGTAAAAAACATCGGTCTGAAGAATGTGTCATTATTATTATTATGTCAAAATTTTTAACATTTCTTTATTACGTTTCTGGCAGAGAGGGAGGGAGGGGGTCGGCTGAGAAACGAAACCAGTTACGTTTATAGGACATCATCGATCTTTTGGTTTGTTCCCTTACTTCTGTGAATTCCTACCTGTTTTTATTTGTGGGTATGTTTATTTCTTCATGCAACCCAAGGCTGCAATATGTCACACCCCATGTTGAGCACTTGATCGTCTTTTTAAATTTTTAGTAATCAATTCAGTTATTGTTTTATTAAATTTGATGCAATAAAATGCACTACTGTAAGTCTTTCAGTTCTCAGACAAATGTGGAAGTGCTTCTCCGGAGAAGCTGTGACTTGAGCATCCGGCTGCTTAGTAACACAATATTGCATGGCGTGATTGGTCTGGGGTGCATGTAGTTTACAAGCGTATACACTTCCAGGCTGCACTGGGTACTTTCAAATGTACATGTTGTGTCAAAAATTAAAAATAGCAACACTAGGTTTTAAGACAGCGAAGTACTCTGTGTACTTCACTACTTCTATGAAGCAGGTGCCTACATGTACATGTATAGGTTGAATATGGTACATCATACTTTATACATTTATAACAATTTTCATGATTCTGCAACAGAACTTGATTTATCACAATATGTGTTAAGTACTTTTCATAATATCTTCAACATGTAAGTTGATGTGACACAACAGTTTTTACATTTACCATTATCAATGTACTCCTTTACATTCATTCATTTATTCATTCAACAAATTACAAACTATTACCCTTTTTCAGCCATGATGTCACCTGTTTCAATTTGAAGATACACTAATGTTTATTGATGAACCAAGTGGCCTGGCTGTGCAATCTGTGGTAACATTTAGTTTTATTCACTCCATTGCATTCTATGCACAAACCTCATCTGCCATTGAATGCAAGAGAAGTGACAGCCTGGCTGAAAAAACATTGGGCTAAAATATGCATGTTGAGTATCATAAATATTATAAAGTTAATTTTTTATTACTTCCGTGGTCTGGGTACGCGCTGGTGAATTGCAATCGTGTAGAAGTGACAAGGTCACCTACTACGCGCCGCGCCGACTACCAATGGGTCAACCGGCTTGTTGTCAAGTGTGTTAATCAGCCAATCAGCGTAATTGTTTATTTCTTAGGTGTGTACGCTTGGCGCACAGCTCGGATCACGGAAGTAATATAAAATTAACTTTAGAAAATCCTTTATTTCCTCCTAGAAATAAATTGCAGTGCAATAGTAAAATCAATGGAGGTTTTTGTCCCTATACCTCATGCCCGTATTTGAATGGCAAGTTTTTGTACGAGGAGATGAGCGTACACGAATAATACATGGTGGGATATATACTTTGTTTCACATTGAGTTTAATAGTGACATCAGCGCTTTTCCCGCAGTTGTGCCACAAGTGTGATGCGATCAAGCAAAATCAGTCGGAACTCAGAAATATTATTAATTTTCAGTTTCTTAAAGGATAGTAAAAATCATTTGCAAAGCTGCATTTTGCAGAAAACCACATTTAAATTGAACAACCAGTTCCAAAGATATGAGCTATTAAAAAGTTTCCAAAACAAAAGGAAATATTGCCTTTGTTTGGCTATATCTCAAAATCAATATCTCCGAGTTCCGACTGATTTTGCTTGATCGCATCACAAGTGTGCCACCAAACTGTTATGATTTCACACCACCAAATAGTATATATGGTTGTGCGCCCTTGAATTTCACTTCTCAGAAAAACCCATTGATTCTGAATTTAAGCATTAAAATGAGCAGAAATTTGCATAATTTTAGCCAAATTTGGATTGGTCATGATTAGTAATATTAATTCCTGCAAGTGTACCACAGATGGGAGAGATCAAATAACTTTTAATGATTTTAAGCAGCCTTTTCTTTACAGAAACACCGCATGGTTTTGCCTGAAAAATAGGAAATTCCCAGACATCGTAGACTTTGAGGGCTAGTCGTAAAAAATAATGACGGTCAACCTATATTTTTTCCCAGCCAGAGGGATCAGGCAAGGGCTGATTTCAACCATCATAGCTGTCGCTTAAAACTGAGTCGCTCCTGTGAAGAAAAAATGACGTTTTGTTAAGGCAAATTTAGCACATATCTCTATGGGACTCTGATTTGGTGGTGTGAGATCTTATTGCATGTGTGTATACACGCTGGGGGAATAGGCTAGTACGCGCTATTAGATAATGCGAACAGTGAAATGTGTAGCTATGTCACTACCAACCTCATTGTGAAGCAAAGTGTAGGTAAAAGGTCTTTACCAAGCCCTTTGGAAAACAAATCACTAGGAAGCCTGTAGAACAGATACAAATAATGGTAACTCCTGTCGGAAAGATTCAATCTTTTAATATTATACAAAAATTACATTATTATCCAATGGTGGGCACATTAAATCTGCTGATGTGCAGCTATTTCAGCATTAATTTGACCAAGTAGTATGATTTGAAAGTTTGCAACAATGTCATGAACAATAATTATATTATAATAGCATACCTGTAGAATTCACCTGGCTACATAATGTTTATGTACAAAATATTTCTTGCAGATTAATTCGTTTAGCAAAAATATTGTCAAATTTGAATTTCCTTCTGGTACACCACAATAAAATTACAACACATTGTCTGTGGAGCAGTGTAATACACATAATCATGCAAAACTCGCAAACGCAAAATGGGAAAACCAAAAAATTTTTCGTAAATATCTACTGAAAAATGTAATAAAAAGAGGATGCTACGATCACGAAATACTCCTTGAAGTACAAGCCACATATTACAACCTTGTGTTCAATAAAACACAGAAATGGCTAGAAACCAAATCCCCTGCAGAGGAAGGCAGAGTGTTGAAAGAAGCATACAAGGAGGTTAAATATGTTAGAAAACAGTTTAAGGAGAGACAAAATATCATCAGGGAAAAGAAAGCAATTGAGAATGAATTAAGTACAAGCTTGAAAAGGAAAAGAGTACAAGCAAAGATTGATCAGACAACTAACATTGTTTATTGGGGGATATGGCAGTCAAGAGAACAAACAGGCACTGATGCTTTACCTACTGACCATGAGAAAGTGTCAGCTTTAAGGGCACAATTA
This sequence comes from Amphiura filiformis, assembly GCF_039555335.1. Taxonomy (NCBI): domain Eukaryota; kingdom Metazoa; phylum Echinodermata; class Ophiuroidea; order Amphilepidida; family Amphiuridae; genus Amphiura; species Amphiura filiformis. The sequence goes on along the minus strand of NC_092632.1, from coordinate 74,075,586 downwards.
GATTTCGGAAGAATATCCTGGAACAGCACCCAGCATCAATTTCCACACAACGAGGAGGTTCAGGAAAAGTTCCATCCCGATAGAAAAATCCAAGCCCACTGTAGCAAAGCCACAGAAAAAGAAGACTTCAGCTCAAGAAACCGCATCAAACGCTGAAGAAGATGATGGTCAAACAATTGCGTGTAACTGCTAAAAGGAAGAGACAGCAGTGCCAATCAGCTCGTAAAAAACTTCAGAAGTAACAGGTAAGCAGTGGAAATCTTGGAATCCGAGTTGAATAATGCGATGGAACTGCTTTAACACCAAACCTGTGGGTAAATTAGTGTGTAAATTCAGTGCCAAGGACTTGTAAATGATTTTTGTGTTATCAGGACCTTTGACGTTACAGATTACATGTGCACTGCAATTTAAAAATGGTAATAAAACTGATTAAACTCATGCATTTTCTGTCATAATTTTAATGTTTTTCCCTATAAAATAGCTCTTCCAGCAGACTTCCTGAGGGTTTTTTCTGTGTAGAAACCCATGAGGTGTTTTTTTTTGGTCAGCCTGTATCTCTGTATATTAAGCATGGGTAGTTACTCCATATAGGCATACAGATTCTAAAGATGATAAGCTTATATCAAATGCCTAGGGTCAGGTGGAAGGGTCGCAAGCGCAGACACCCCACAAAGGGCCAATTTCAAGGATCAACATCTCATGTCAACCAAATTTACCAGTCTTGTTGGACATTTGGTCAAGTCATGCATTTACATGACCAGTGAACAGGTGGATGTCAGCGAGAATGGCAGGAGGAAATAAAATTTGATAAGCCAATTACTAATGATACTGTAAAATTATAATGACATTAATATAAGTAAATAATGAAGTTTAACCCATACAAAGGCTAATCTTGAACATTACAACAACACAACAGATTCCAAATTCTGTAATTTCACTTCCCATTGACTGCTTTTTATTATTTAAGTATTATTTTTTTCTGATTTTTTATTTAAAATGTACACTGTATGAAATGGAAATTTAATTTCAGGATGACCAGGGCTACCTTCAACAGTGAGTCTTGTTGATGAGATTACACCTGCAATGCCATGAAAAACTGACGGTACAACTATCAGGAAGTCCATTCCATTAGGAAAGCGGGACACTCTGGCAACTAGCAACACCTTGTGTAAGTATTGTCATGGTGAGGAATCTGAAATAACATCCCCTCCCGTCCTTAGCAGGTTCTCCCTGATAAGATGGAATCTCAAAGCTTGTTTTTGGATGACGACGGTTCAGAGATAATGGTCGCCGTCATTCCCCAAGAACCAAAAAACGCGACAGTATTGTATAATTTGATGATGATCTTCAGGATGATGCTGCCACTGAGCTGCTACTAAGTCCTCCAAGTTGTAGCTGTAGCTGTGAACGTTCATTCAGTGCTCTTCACTGCCTGAGGACATTAAATAGGACTACCATGGCTGGTGAAAGATTATGGTCTGGACTTGCTCTATGTTCACAGGTACATATCAATTGATCTGGACGAGGCTGTGAACCTGTTTGCTAATGCCAAACCAAGGCGGATGCAACTGCATCAGTTTTTACACCATCAACTTACATTGCTAAATATTGACAAATAAATATTGCAAGAGGAGATACATATAGCCACAACATTTCTGAAAGAGACAAAGAGAGGCGGGACGCAATTGACACAACTTTACCTGTACTAGTTATAGCTGTGAACGTTCATTCAGTGCTCTTCATTGCCTGAAGACATTTAACAGGACTACCATGGCTGATGAAAGATTGAATAGCCTGGACTTGCTGTATGTTCACAGGTACATACCTGTTGATTTGGACGAGGCTGTGAACCGGTTTGCTAATGCCAAACCAAGGCGGATGCAACTGCATCAGTTTTTACACCATCAACTTACATTGCTAAATATTGACAAATAGATATTGCAAGAGAAGATACATATAGCCACAACATTTCTGAAAGAGACAAAGAGAGGCGGGACGCAATTGACACAACTTTACCTGTACTAGTTATAGCTGTGAACGTTCATTCAGTGCTCTTCATTGCCTGAAGACATTTAACAGGACTACCATGGCTGGTGAAAGATTGAATGGTCTGGACTTGCTCTATGTTCACAGGTACATACCTGTTGATTTGGACGAGGCTGTGAACTGGTTTGCTAATGCCAAACCAAGGCGGATGCAACTGCATCAGTTTTTACACCATCAACTTACATTGCTAAATATTGACAAATAGATATTGCAAGAGAAGATACATATAGCCACAACATTTCTGAAAGAGACAAAGAGAGGCGGGACGCAATTGACACAACTTTACCTGTACTAGTTATAGCTGTGAACGTTCATTCAGTGCTCTTCATTGCTTGAAGACATTAAATAGGACTACCATGGCTGGTGAAAGATTGAATGGTCTGGACTTGCGCTATGTTCACATGTACATACCTATTGATTTGGATGAGGCTGTGAACCGGTTTGCTAATGCCAAACCAAGGCGGATGCAGCTGCATCTGTTTTACATCATTGACCTACATTGCTCAAACAGACAAATATATATTGAAAGAGGAAGACACATATAGCCACAACAAATCTCCAGTATGTTAAATGGCCAACAGGTCAAAACTTTTCGTCAATTACGAATATTTTAATGACCAGGGCTACCTTCAGGTTGAAGAGATTTGACATGCAAGGCCACAAAAAACTGCCTCAAATTTTAGGAAGTCAATTTCATGAGAAAAGCGTGTGGTGGTGGTGATGTTGTGCCATTACAGCGGAGAAGGTCAACATGAATGCTTTTCCACACACTATTACAGTTTTGACAATTGCCGCGACTTTACCTGTACTAGTTGTAGCTATGAAAGTTCATTCATTGCTCTACATCTCCTGACGACATTCAATGCAGTGTGTCACTGTATGATTTTCAGTCAGAATGTGTGCCGATGGCTACAGGGGATGGATGTTCCTGGGTGTGTGTGAGACCAAATTAACCTCTTTTGGGGCTTTTTGTGAATGAGCTGTATGCAAGGTGATGAATGCAAGCTGATGGGTGTGAGTAATGTTGGCATTTAAAACCATACTTCCTTTTGTACAGTGAACCCTTCCTTGACCTGAGAATGCATGTAAATAATTTGGGGTAATTTATTTAGTCTTTTTCTTTGCTTAGTTTTAAGTAACTTTTGCATTAGTGATGATTAAATGTAGAATATTTAAAATTTTGCAATGATTTTAAGCCTTTGCTATTTTCAAAAATTGTTTTGTCATGATTTATGTAAGATTTTTGGATATGTTTGATAGTGATTTTTGATGTGATATTTTGAAAAATGAATTTGTAATGTTTGAGACTCTAGACATGAAATTGAGTTTATGAAAATTAAAACACTAGGCCTATAAATTAATTTTTCTTCATAACACTTTTTAAAATTTGGTTGCTATCTGGTGACAAATATACTATCTGGTGACAAACTACCTGGTGCCAAATATACTACTTGGTGGTAGGAATGTTCTGCACTTCACAGATAAGGAATGGAAAAGATATTTCAGGATGACCAGGGCTACATTTAACAGCCTATTTAAAGAGATTACACCAGTCCTACAATGCCACAAAAAACTAACGGCACAAATTTTAGGAAATCAATTCCATTAGAAAAGTGTGTGGCAGTGACACTTGTGAGTATCATACAACAGACATATTGAAAACCTACTCTACAACTTGTGATGTACCAAATATACTAGCAGGTGGGAAGAATGAACAGTTCCACACCTCACTGATACAGAATAGAAAATATATTTCAGGATGACCAGGGCTACCTTCTGGTTGAAGAGATTAGACCTGCAAGGCCACAAAAACTGCCTCCAATTTTAGGAAGTCATTTTATGAGAAAAGCATGTGATGGTGGTGGTGGTACTCTGATGGCTAGCAATACCTTGTGAGTATTGTATAATTGGGTTGTTTGGCATGCATGATCATTCACAAAATATACGATGCAATAATAGTGAAGGAGGTCAACATGGATGTTTTTCCAGACACTACTCCAGTCTTGACAATTGCCGCAACATTACCTGTACTTGTTGTAGCTGTGAACGTTCATTCAGTGCTCTTCATTTCCTGAAGACATTTAGTAGGACTACCATGGCTGATGAAAGATTATGGTCTGGATTATGGTCTATCAATGAAAATGATGAAACCATATATTGCTAGTAATCATGAAGATTGGGATCAACATTTACAATATGTTACATTGACTTGATCTTCTATTCAAGATAGCACCCATTACTAACCCCAAATGAACTTGTTTCGGGGCGTAATGTAAGATTGCCAATCGATCTCATGTATAGGCAACTGTCCACTAACAACCTAGTGAGAGATTTACACAATTTTGTGCAAAGAAAACAAAAGTTGCAATCCATCATAAACCTTCAGCTCAGGCATTTTACTCAGGCAATCCTTCCTGGTCAGAGTGTCTGGTATTATTGCCCTATTAAGAAAAAGTGATTATCTTCTAAATTTCAGAACATTTGAAAGAGCTCATAAGTAGTTACAACTAAAGTTTCTGATATCTTGTACAAATATCCAAGTCCGATGGTGATAGGACATGTAGAGCTATTGAAGACCTATGCGACCTACTAAAGCAGTAGAGCAGGTATACCAGAGGCTCCCATGGGGACTGATCCATGTACACCACCAAAACTAGACAGAATGTCAAAAAGCCACAATGGTATGGAATGCCAAATTAATAGTTTTTAAAATATATTTTTATTATGCGTGATGATGAATATGGTGATTACTAACGCACGGATACGGCACATACCTGGATACGGACACAGACAATATCCCAATCAAATTCATTATTATGTCTTCAGAATCTTGCCTCTATACTTTTGTACATGCTTTAAAAAGTAATAAAATTGCGTATCGGTCGATAATCAGTGGCCAGGAGCAACAGATAATATTTGTATCTGTATAAACTCATTATATTGCATATTAGTTCGTATACTTTACGTGCACAAATTGCCATACAACTGTGACTGATATTTAGCGCCCATAAAATTATTCTCTTTTGGCGACATTCAATTTTTATTTTTTGTAAATCGTGTCATGCACAGAGAAGTAAGATAAGACAGAGCGCGTACCACCAGTCAAAGTCTCCGCCTCATCCGATAATGAGGACCGATTGTTCCATGAAATGCGACAGGCGAGACTGCTACGCAATTACACAGTATTTTCATGGTCTATCGCGTATCGCGAAAAGCATAACGCCTATCGCGATACGCTGGGCACGCAGCGCTGGCGTGATTGTTTGACACAGCACGATCGAACAATCGGCCCTCATGAATATGCGAGAACTGGTACCATACAATACACAGGGACTTTGACTGGTGGTACGCGCTCTGTCTTATCTTACTCCTCTGTGGTGTCATGTCATATCTGAGTCGGACCGAGTGACCGTGCCATGCGCCCCGGAAGTTGTTGATCACACTGACGACAAAAAAAAAAAGTTTCGTCACAGAAGTAAACATTGCGGTAGCAGGTAATTTGAAGACAGAATTATCGGACGGAACTAACCATTTTGCTTGCATAGAAGAAGATGAATTCAAAGAGATAATTCATTAGAAGGATAGTGCAAAGACCCAGAGAAGTACACGCAAAGCTGCCAATGTCTTCAGGGCATATTTGACTGCCAAGAATATGCCGACAAATTTCGAGGATTTTACTAAGAAAGAGCTTGCTGACATCCTGTCAAAATTCTATATAAAAGTACGACGAGAAGATGGTACGCTGTACAAAACGGGATTGTTAATCAATTTACGAGCTGCTCTTAATAGGCACTTGAAGAACGCAGGCAAACCTGTTGATCTGAAAAGACAAACAGGATTTTCCAAATCCAATCTCTTATTCTCGCTTGAGTTTTCAAATATCACGCTGGTTATCGAGACAGCTTTGCGACCAATAAATTCAGGATAAATTCAGGTATCACGCTCAATCTGTCCAATTTTATATCAATATTCCCCATCCAATGTATTAAATCGATCCGAGAAAATAATTTCATCCCCGATTCACTTGATTCGACACCGCCAATTTCAAACACCAAATATTCCCGGACAACCAGGAATAATACCTCCGGTGGAGGCATAATGAAAATGGCAATGGGTTACTTCAAGTTCCATCTGGCAAAGGCAGCCAAATAATAAACCAGCACACAGGTTCCAAAACTGGGTTCATACCCGACGTGTCTACTATCACTGGTTAGTAAACAAAGACTTCAGACTACCATGAGGAAATGGACGGAGAGTGTTTTACGAAATGGTGGTTATAGAACAACTACTTCCTAACATCGCTGCCCATTCAGATATCATGAGAAAAAAATGAGCTTTCTTTGAAAGCCAAAATCTCCATTTTGGTAGGAAAAAGTGGAAGATGAGGCTGTCAATCAGGTCAAACATCTTTACATCAAACTAATTTCATTTAAAAATAAAATAACAATGTTAATACAAAAATATACAAGGTAGATTTTGGTTTATTGAATTTCAAATGCTTCAGAGCTTGTTACTTGTATCCCCCTCCCTCTGACTGCTTTAATCTGCCACTGATAATCATTTTCTCATATTTTGCCTTTAGCTGACGTTGGAACGATCCTATATCTTGCTATAGAAGTTCGGTTACCGAAAACGGTTTCAAGATTTTCCAATTCAAGAGGAAATACTCGAGGCCATGTACGAGATGCCAAATTCTCAGGCCACTAAGAACAGAAAGACAAATTTTTGCCATTTATTTCAGTTAATTTTAAGTTAGCAATAGTTTGATTTTCCTTTTTTACTTTTTTAATACAACCATGCTTATGTTTTTGTTTTGTATTTAATAATAAAAATAATTTCAAAAAATATAACAGCAATAACATGTTGCAAACTTTCAACATTTTTGCCATTTATTTCAGTTAATTTTAAGTTAGCAATAGTTTGATTTTCCTTTTTTACTTTTTTTAATACAACCATGCTTATGTTTTTGTTTTGTATTTAATAATAAAAATAATTTCAAAAAATATAACAGCAATAACATGTTGCAAACTTTCAAAATCTTTCAACCTCAAACTGACATTTTACCACAACATCAGCGGCTGGGTAACTTGTACTTTAGTTTACGTTTGGTCTTGTTTAATATTTTTCCACATCAGCAGTACTTGTTTACAAACAAACAATATAAAATAAACTTTTGCATATATACTCTATTACATACTGAGCTTACGACAGACTGACATGACACATAGCATGATTTATACTTGACTTGATACAAACTTTGCATTTCTTGAGCCATGATCTGCAGCTTAGAAGACAAACACATTCTGCAAAAAATATCAAAATATACAGGAACAACAAGATTAGTAAATTACACGGTGCATAAAAATTGGGCTATTCCATTTAAAATTGACACTACCCCTATGGAAGATTTTGGAAATATCTTCCACAGTGGGAGTATGAATTTCAAATGGAATGGACACATTAGGCAGCTTCATTTGAATTTCATACACCCTCTGAATAAGATTCAAACTGAATCTTCCCCTGAGGGAGGGTGAGTTTCAAATGGAGCTGTTCATTCTATTTGAAATGCATACTCCCCCTGTGGAAGATATTTCCAAAATCTTCCACAGGGGTAGTGTGGATTTTAAATGGAATAGCCCAATGTGTCCCCGCCAGAATGGTGGTTCTCGGGCTTTTGGGGCAAGTAAAAAAATATATATATTATAAATATTTTTTTAAATTAACATATTTGCAAAATGACCTCAAGTGACCCCCACCAGACCTTTGACCTCAAAACTGCTGACATCACACATTCAACTCACTTATCTTTCATCCTTTTGTGAATATTGTTGTATGGTTTAAAAATTGGTATTATTACTTGTGTGCTTAAATATTTTATTTTTATCTTCACCCTGTACATAAAATTTTATTTATATTTGTTCAGAAATTTATTTTCTTTTATAGCAAACAACCTTAATTAGTATTAGTTTTTAACAAGTAAAATCTGTATTACATAATACATTGTAGCTCTAAGAAATTACATGTACATGTATGTATCTTTTTTGACTGCATTATTTGGAGCCATTTAGCCCTCTGTTGTCTTTGTAATGTTTATGCATCTTTCATACCCCGGAAGGGGTCGACAAGGATTAATAAAAGTTCGTCATTTGACGGACACCATACCATACCATACACATGACAATGTACCCCGAGGGTCATTGTGTTCAAGTCCAACTGAAATCCATCAAAACATGTGGGAGAAATCAACCAAAGAAGCAAAGGATTAACATTTGGGTTAACATTTTGTGCACAGCCACACATTGGAGCTCATTTTAAAGTCCCCTCTCCAAACTTTGTTTGGCAGACAGGGACAACCTTTTCAAGGTCAAAATTGTAATTTATCATTGGGGTGTTTATCATGTCAGATTATTAACATGCCACATCTAAAAGGATGTTTTATGACTACATTTATGGGGGGCTGTTTAGGGGGTGGGTGTCCAGCCTTTCTGGTGTCAGAAATGTCAGTAAAAGCCTATAGTTTTGCTTAAGGTCCATTATAGCAAAAATCAATTAAAAATATTGGATACAAAACTCTGCACATAATCACATTGAGAAAATTTTGGAGTCAAACGGATAACAAAGAAATCTGTCACCAGTTGTGGACCACAATGACATCACAGTGATTCGTCACAGTACAAATTTAAGCAATAATTTGTGATTTGCATCAAGAATAGATTCCTATATAAATGTTTGTTTTCACTGATCACACTATCCTCTTTTAATATCGAGCCAAACAAATGAGGTATAACGTAGAAAATTGCGATTTCATTCCAGCGCCTACAATGTTTGTACTACGCTCGCCGATTATATTACATGTAATACTGCACGGAGCATTGTGCTCGACGTGTGTACATATAAGCTGACATCCACGGGACAGAATTAAAAAGTTTGTGTCTGATGCCATTTGTCAATCAAACTCGGGCTTGGTCTGTTTACAAGTTGCGTGATGATAAGTTGCTGAATGCGGCAGTAAAACCGGATGCATTAATTTTGCACCTTCAAATATACAAACCGTCTCAAAAGTCAGGTCTTTATAGTAGAATACTTTCTTTCTCGAAAGCACCATATCAACAATGCCTAGAAAAGTTGCTTTTTGCTTTGTAAAAGTACATAGTTTTTCGCCATTTTTTGCGATGAGCTGTTGTGGAGTGTGGTGGTGAACTCAATGACATGTAATCGTGGGTGTGCGCTGGTTTGAATCCGTACGGTTCTGATTTTTTCTCTCCTTTATTATAATGCCAGTTTGTCTGAGCTCCATTTCTTTATTTATTATATATTTCTCAGGCCTGTATCCCCTGGATCCTCACATTTAATATTTTTAAATATAAAATGTAAAAATATCTCATATTGACTGATGTCCTATTAGAACAAAGCAGATAGGCCGCCCTCTCTATTTATAGCTTTAAAAATATACGGTATGCAAACTAATTTGGTGTAATTTTCAAGCTTATTTCCCCATTTTAGTAGCTTTTTCCAAGGCCCATATAAAGTTTAACTTTGCCATGTTCTTAGATATGTCGGAACATATCACATTATTCTACTGATGCACATCTGACTTTCCTATGACATACTTACACAATTATGAGGATGACTGTGGCTGTGGCACTGGTAATGTTTCGAAGAATTTAGTAGCCGCATTAGCACATACAAGGTCTATATTGTACAGAGGATGAGTTGGTTTCTATAAAAAAAATGCAAAAAAATGGCTCAATAATGTAAATGTTAAGGGATGGGGTATGAACATTTGGACAGTATTTTTTGTGGGACATGAGAGCACATCAGACATATCAAATTGCATTCCGAATACGAAGAATGTCCTTCTGATATCAAATAATGTTGAGTTTTCGCAATTTATACACATTTTATGGCAAATGATTAAATATTGATATTTTTGATATTTAACAGTCCTCGAAGTAAACTTCTATCGATATGATATAAATCTATTGATATGTACTAACATGTATGTGGCTGGGATGAAAAGCTGACGATCAATTGAAAATTTTGACCTTTCTAATTGAAGATTTTTTTCCCAAAAAGACATTTTTTTGTGTGTGTTTTGGGGAAAAAATCCATAACTTTTCAAAATTTTCAATTGGTCGTCGGCTTTTCATCCCAACTATATACACTTCAAGTACATATCATTAGATTTAGAAAGTTTACTTCAAGGACTGTTAAATATCAAAAATGTTAAAAATAATAATTTGTCATAAAATTTGTATTACATCGCAAATTTCAAGAAATCAAAATCATTTGATATCATCAGGACATTCTTTGTATTAAGAATGCAGTTCGATATTTCCGCTGTGCTCTCATGTCCCACAAAAATACTGTCGAAACGTTCATACCAGAGCCCTTAAAGCACAGAACCTTTTTACACTAGTTCTCTGCTGTTGTTCTTCAACCATCTCCCACTGATTCAAGATGCAGGTGGCAGCTTATTGGATAAGTTTCACTGAAAATTTGAAATATTAATTTATTATGCACAATCAAAATGTATGCATAAAGAATGCCAAGAATGTCAGACAATACCCACACTGCCATATCTGACACAAGTGTGGATGACAGCGACAGTACATCAATCATCTCCTTATCAGCTTGCACAAATGTGGTAACATTCTACATAAATTATAACAGGCATATCAAAAAGTGTTTTCTCAAATTGATTCTGGAGTTTCATTGCCCTTTCAATATGCCAAATGCTCATCAAACCTACACCTCGGGTAACTGCATGGGACCGACTTGCATGGGTTTCAGCTGGCTGAAGAATTTGGCCTTAAGTCACTTCGAAAGAGCAATGGGTACTCGGGTATGTAAAATACTTTAGTAACCTAATTATCTTGCTTCTTTAATTGCCAATGAACAAAAAGTCATGGTTGAAGGCGTGCTTTTACCTTTATCATACATGATAGAAACAGAAATTGAACTATCGTCCATGAACATATTTATGATGATTGCATTCACTTACCAATTCATTTTCTGGATTTCCTAAAACATCATCTTTTCCCATCTGAGCTATTGAAAGGCCACTGAGACAGTAACAAGTGTGGTAGAAGTCACGACCCCTGAAAGTTTCAACATATACCACATGAAAATAGAAATGCAATTATAAATAGTAAACCAGTCTAAATCATACATCTTTTCTACCAACTATAGTCAATTTTCGACAAAAATGCATGATTTTTTCATCATCTTGTGTTCTCAAACCGAGACATAAAACAGCTATGAATAATGTGCAAGGCTATACATCACAGGTTCTCAAGAGGCGATCTGTAGGCCAACCTTGCCCTGCCAAACACTGATCAAATGTGAATGAAAACATAAGAAACTAGTGTGTATGAATAAATGTGTCTGGCCACTGTACAGCCCTCGAAAATGAAGCTGAGAACCTCTGCAATACAGAGTACATTGCATATGCAAGTAATCTCCTTAACATAGGCGGTGGAAGCAGGTACACATCCCCAAAACCCAAAAATTTTCATGTTGATACCATCACCCCTTAAAATACTAATAGTAATTACCATGTACAGCTTTCTTTTTAGCCAGAAAGACATAAGTGTTTTAGGCCAAATTAGGGTAAAATTGCACAATTTAGCCCGTGCTAAGTGCATACTGGTTCATCAAATACCAAGATTCACCTTCATTTGGGGCTAAAATAAGTCCGAAACTGATAATATTTCGCGCTCAAATGTCCAAGCAGAACTGGCACAAAATATGCTCAACCCCCATAAACCTTCTGGTCCTTAACACCACCCAAGTGCATATTGTATGCTAGAATGTACTTGACATTGTTCTTCCAACAAAAAGTCTTTTCATGTGGACATAGACATGAAATAAAAATACGTAATTTTTGGTTAATGAAGGCAGAGTGCAAACTGGCCAACTAGATCCTAATGGAACAAGGGTAAGATTGAAACTTCTGATATAAAATCTGCTGAAGTTTGTTCGGCTTACAATTGGTGAAAATTATTCGTTTTTTGTAACTATGTGCGACGTCAATAGAGTCCCAAATTACACTTGTGTATTTTTAAACAAGCGTGCGCTAGTCACGCATTACGCAATGCCCAACTAGCATAAGCACTGCGCCCAACTGTGTGCATGCCATTCTATATCAATTAATGTTATGAGTCTTATTTGTTTGCCAATTATAAGCTGTACAAACTATAGGTGCAGTCATATAGACATAATTATACAATGATATATGGGCAAGTCTATTCTATATTGAACTGCTGATGGTAGGATACTCTAAATGCAAATGGGACCCTACAATGTAACTGTATAAGATCAAAGCACTCATTGTCTATCTACTTACTTGCCAGGTTTGTCAATGAGACCACCACCTCTGTGCTGACAACATAATAGGATGTATTCCTGCAATGCTCCTAGCAAACAAAATCATATACAACATCTTATTGACCATCAAAACATACATTTGAAGAGTTTTACCACTTAGATGAGTATGTGAACGGACAACCTGCCCATTTTGTGGTAAGAAAGAGGCTTTAACAAGGTGATTTTGTTCAACAATGTCAAATTTGATTAATGATGAATTGGACATATGTCCTTGGGTCACTCTTTTTGCACTTCATAACCTAAGCTGCATGGGGAGGCAAAGGGATGGCAAATTTTTTTTTAATTGCTTTACCCGCCTCCATATTGGACAAAGAATCTCATGAAATCCATTATTTTGGCCATAATTGCCCAATTTTAAGAGAATTTTCTGATTTTTTCCCCCACCACCCCAAAATTTCACTTTTTCCCCTAGAAAAAAGAACCAAGTTGATGCCCCTACTGTCTGCTATACAACTTCTTGCACAGTCTGTCCTGTTCTTTCTTACTCATAAGGGCATTTGACCCCGTTTACCAGTACCAAGAGGATAATTTGATTTACTTATACTCAAATAACATATCAATAGATTTTAAAGTTTCTTTTCCATTTTCCTAACATCTAAACAGATCAATTTTCTCCATTTTTTTGTTGTTAAACTATTTTCCCTACAGTGCACTAGCTATTTTATATACTTACTTTGATCAAACATAAAGTGTTCCTGTTGCAGAGCCTTATCATTCTCTGTCATGAGGATCTTATGAATTAATGGAAAGGCCCCTGCTTGCCAGAAGGAATAGCAACCATATACTTACTTTGATCAAACATAAAGTGTTCCTGTTGCAGAGCCTTATCATTCTCTGTCATGAGGATCTTATGGATTAATGGAAAGGCCCCTGCTTGCCAGAAGGAATAGCAACCATCTACTTACTTTGATCAAACATAAAGTGTTCCTGTTGCAGAGCCTTATCATTCTCTGTCATGAGGATCTTATGAATCAATGGAAAGGCCCCTGCTTGCCAGAAGGAATAGCAACCATCTACTAGCTTGTTGGTTCTGCCTTGAAAACCGCCTTCATACCTCATCTGACGATTACACAACCAACGCTGCAGGATTATGGGGAATAAAAGTACAGGAAAACGATTAGGACAAATTAAAAAAAAGGTTTGTCTCAAATCTCCCACGCGCATTTATAGTTTATTCACCCGCATTGGTAAAAAAAATGTCCTTTCCAGAAAAGTGTAAAAAATATGATCAAAATGCCATTTTGACAATTTTTTTTAAACCTCAGGAATTCATTTTTTACTACGCAACTGTTTACACCCTCCTCTACTATTCCCTGTACTTGGGTATGGTGGGGTGGGGAAAAAAGTACATCGAGATGAACCACCAGACCCCTGCTCTTAGATTACTTCACTTCAATACATTAGCACCATCACTTTATTGTTCAATACAGCACTTCATGTACAGTAGAATAGGACTTATGAGGATTTTTTCACATTAAAAAAAAAATCTTTGGAAAAAAGAACAAAAACGCATTTCGCATTAGTTTTTCCGAGTTGGCGAGCTTTGAGACAAACCTTTGTTTTTAAATTTGGCCTTAGTCACCCTATAATGTCCTGAATCCCAACCACAGAAGAAAAGTTACAGAGAATCCATCCAGAATCCCTATACCACCCACTTTAGCATCAGCCATTTAGTCAAATTGGGAATATATAATTGGCAAGAGCACAAGAACACAGACAAAAACAATTCTGGGTATTTTCTTTTCAAGCATCAACTCATACAGTGCTATTTTTTTTTAATTAAAAAATAATATATCCTGTTTTGTGAAATAAAACATGGTTCAATACTTTAGTTGGCAATAAAGGTCAACTGGCAATAATAAACAAATATCATAACATACTAATTCTGCTGTTTCATTGATGCATAGTTGTGATCATACACACAAATTTCCAATGATTTTTTTTTTTCAATGTTATCATTCACATTTAATACGATGAAAGCTTTCTAGCTATATTTTGACCACACAAGCTAGACTTACTAATAATGCAGTCATATCCATCAGCCTGTCATGTTCCAATAGCATCAGTGCTGCCACACTACAGAATGTATAACCACCATGAGCTTCCATCCCAGGCTGACCGGCAAAACCACCTTCATAACTCTGACAACTGCAGAGAGAGAAAAAAAAAGACTTAATAATTTGAGTTTCTAAATAGCTTAATTGTAAAGCTGCAATCATCGATCTCTGCAATAGAAACATTGTTTTATATGTCAAGAGAAAAAGCTCATACATGACAAGTTTCACTGTTAGATATTTGTAAATCTTCATCAAAACCAGTAAACATTGTCTTCGGGTAAATGTAACCAATAGTCTGTAAAAAAAAAATACACAGGAAACCTCTTGACATTTCTCTCCACATCCATGAATGAAGTTCATTAAAACAAATTAAGAGCACTAGAAAAATTACAGGAAGTTGACGAAAAAAGAAACCCTGTTCTACGTCCAAAGGGACTTGCCAAGTTGTTGTTGTTGTTGTTGTTGACTATGGTAATGGCATGTCACCTTATATTTTGTAAATATTAACAAATCACCTGTAAAGTAACAGGAAGTTAAATTTCTATTTCCCATTGTAATAATACAAAAAAGTACTCCATACACTCTGTACATTACATGCAAACTAAATAGATTTGAGGAAGTTGATACTGTGAATTAGCAACTTAATGACCCTTTTCAATTTTGGGTTTCATTCATTGCAAATATCAAACATTTATTGACGTAATCTGTCGGCTCAGGTATGTAATCAAGAACTAACAAACCGACATAATGTAAATCCAAACTTGGTTAACTCATTGGGTGTGTGGATTTCCCCCATATATTTTATTTGCTTATAAGTTTAACAAACTATTGAAATGTTTGGAAAGTACATGGGACTTAAATAATTAAACATAAGTTTATTTTCATGGTCTCAAAACATTCAGATTTTAAAAATCCAAGAATTCATCACCCGTAGTACAAAATTGTACATGATCAATTCTTCTTACAAACTAAAACTTAAAACTAGAGTAAAATCATATTTTATGATAATCACCTTTTTACATAACTAAAAAAAATGAATGAAGTAAAACAAAAAAACATCATATTACAATTATAAATATCACTGGATTTTTTTTCCCTTAGTCAGCCCTTTCATGGTCTGCTGCTTTTCAATGCCCAACAATGCAATCACTGACCTTCTATATCAGGCACTTACGTAAAAGCGGAACCAAAGCAGGCATTTTATACTTGACATCATACAACAGTAGGAAGGTAGTAGCATGAGGGGCAACATGTGTACTAGCTATCAGTACCACCAATGACTAGTGTCAGTGGCTGATAAAATGAAGTAATATCATATAAAGGGTGTACTAATGCCACAGTAACAACCTGGACTTCTTGCTTTTTATATGAAAACCTACAGCGAAATTTGTGCCGATTTATCTCAACAAGGCAACCACTATTGTTTGCATGACACTGCTGTTTACTGCTGGTGCAAATAATTAGTTTGACTCGGTCTGCAAGTTCCAGTTTTATGCTTACATATTGTGAATAATGGCATATCACCAATTGTGTGCAGTGTTCCTTTTCTACTTTTGTTTCTTCCCATGGCAAAGTACGGCTAGAAATGTAATAGACTCGTTGGACCAGGGAGGTGCTTCTTTTCATAATAATCTAACTACACTTTCGCCTACAACAATTAATGCACATTCATCAAACGCAGAAAGTACTTGGTTGCTACCAAATAACCTCAGCAGAATTTTCGTCTGGATCATCGGATTAACCGCCCTCGTTGGCAACGCTTTCGTGTTGATATGGCGGTGTGCTGGGAAAGGCAGGGAGAACCCCGTTCAAATACGCCTCATAGCCAATCTTGCTATATCGGATTTTTTCATGGGTGTGTTCATGATCATCATTGCATCTGTTGATATCAACTTTAAACACGGTTTCGACACCGAGGCAAACTGGTGGAAAACCGGTATCGTCTGCAAACTTGCCAGTGTTCTTGCCGTTTTCTCGACTGAATCTTCCATCTTTATCATTACACTGATCAGCATTGACAGAGTTATGGCAATAGCTATCCGGTACCCGATATGCGTCAAGTTCCGTCCTTCAAAAACGTATGTGACAATCATGTCTGTAATTCTATGGGTCATTGCACTTCTCTTAGGCATCATACCTACTGTAATACTTCCTACACCCGCAGTTCAATCCGACATTTGTCTAACGTTACCTCTGATTACCGAATCATTCGGTGCTTTCAACAGAACAGCTGGACAATCGCACATGACCGGTAACTTGACCGCCCCAGTAAATAACGAAAGCCAGCCACAGTCCACTGCCTACTTTATGATGTCCATCTTCATCGGACTCAACACCTGTTGTCTCCTCATCATCGCACTATGCTACATCACCATCTTTTACATTGTCAAGGCATCTAGCAGTAAGCTACACATGACCAGGGCTAAACAAGAAATCCGCATGTGTGTACGAATGGGTCTGATTGTTGCAACAAATTTCATGACCTGCATGCCTGTTGTGGTCATGGGTATACTAGTGGAGCTGAACGCTATTTACATATCTCACGATGTCTATGTTTATATCGTCATTTTCATCATCCCTATCAATTCAGCTTTTAACCCATATTTGTACACATTTTCAGCATTTTTGTATGATTATTTAGACCACAGGAACTATAAGGTTGCTAAGAGAAGAGGGACTTACCCAAGTATTGTGTAATGTACTGCCATCAAGCTATACTGTATAGTCAGGGACTGACTTTTGGACTTTGCTGGAGAGCATAAAATACTAAATAGCTCTTCTGGAGCCTTCAAGGAGAGCTGTTTAGAGCATTTACAAATCAGATTTAAGGAGAGCCGTAGAGAGCGATTGCTCCCGTTCTCCTCAAAAGGCAGTCCCTGTATAGTGGGATATTTTTGTGCTGTTTACTTTTGGAGTTCTTTTGCTTGTGATCAGTTTTCCTAACTGTTTCATAATGTGGTTTCAAAGAACTACCTATTCCTATACTACCTGAACCTATGTGGTTCCAAAGGACTATTCTATTTAATATCCACACTCCCCTCTATGGAAGATTTTGGAAATATCTGCAACAGGGGGAGTATGAATTTCAAATGGAATGAGCACATTAGGCAGCTACAATTGAAACTCACTCTCCCTCTGTGGAATATTCAGGTTGAATCTTTCTCAGAGGGTATATTAATTCAAATGGAGCATGCCTAATGTGCTGATTCCATTTAAAATTCACATTCCCCCTGTGGAAGATATTTCGAAAATTTTCCACAGGGGGATTGCAGATTTTAAATGGAATAGCCCATTACATCCAATGGGTAAAGAATATTTATGTGGGCTTTGAAATGGTGTTCAGAATTAAACCAGAGAGCAAGAATAAAAAATAGAAACATCAGCTATACAGTATAGTTACTGGATGCAGCTACAATACAAAATATATCTATAATATTCCATGGGCATTTAAAAGGGACATGCAACTATTTATTGCTATGATTCCACACCTTTTCCATACTTTACTATTTTTTTTCTTGATGTAGTTGTTGCATGTTTAGAGTGCTGCAATTGCCCCTTGTAATGAATAAACTGGAAGCACAGTATAAGTAATGCAAGCTTGGCATTGGTTTAAATTTACTTTTCACTGGTAAAAGAAACAATGGTGTTCAAAGAAAATCAGACTGAATGTAAGACCACAAGCAAGTGTTGATGAAATAGAACACATTAACATGTACAACATGAATTTTCCCCACTCTTTTATGGGGGAGTCACATACTTTATGCTATGTGATAAATTCCTTGTAAATTGTGTTGAGCTAAAATATTTTTACAGAAAATCTCTACCTTTTCCTTTGTAGAAGGAAAGGTTTGTCTCAAAAGGTAATGCAAAATGTATTGTTTTATATTAAAGCATTTTGGGCAATTTTTATTTTATTTTTTCTATTGCTTCGGTGAAATGTCTGACTAATACCTAGCCCCTAATGTACAAACATTAGAATTACAAACAATTACAAGCAATGCTTCCCTTCATATTCTGGGCTTCAAACTGGATTGGTTAAAGAAAATTACATGGCGATTAATGAAAGTGAAAACATACATTTCTTATTCACACTTGTTTCGCAGGAAAATAGCGTCATCTGAACCTCTTACATAAATGGGTATTCCCAGAATTGTTGGTCTGCCTGTCCATAGTATTCATGTACTGAGCCTTGAACTGCATTCATTTGTAAAGTGCTTTTGACAAAAATGCTATATGTGGGAAGCATGGTGGTCTAATGGTTCATAATGGAAATGTTGTGGGTTCGAGCCTCACCATGGCCAGTGTGTTGCGTTCTTGGGCAAGACGGCTTAATTCCCAATTGCTTCACTCTGCAGTCACAGGTGTAAAATGGGGAGCTGCTGGGGGAAATCACAATCTAAGTCAGCTGAGAGTACCCGCGGACTTGGTGAAGCTGAAATGTGCTAATGGCAGTTGAATATTTGTTGAAGTGTGCTGGTACTTCGGTGTAGCACAGGTTAAATCACTGACATTTATTTATATGTCACAAGGCTCAAAATAAGGAAGATTTGCCCAAAAAATTCCAAAAAAATTAAATTACAGGTGATTTTTAATAGAAAGTAGGCCTTAAAAGGAAACTATTTTGAGACTTGTTGTTCAAAATGGGGAATATGTGTATTTTATAGCCCCAAATCATGAAGTAGCCTCAAAAGTTCAATTTTTACGATTAAAAAAAAAGTGCTTCGACTTTGAAGCCTGCTAGATCATAGATGTATGCTCTCGACAGCAAAATGTATCCTTCAATTTCCGAATAAATTTGGAACTGGCTACTTTCAATTTGCAAACATGGTGAATTTTAAATTCTGAAAAGAATGAAGAAAAGTACCTGTTAACTTTTACAAGTTCAATTACATTTTCAAAATAAAATAATGAAATATTTGCATGTTTTAAGCCTGGGTCTTTGGTTGATACAATTATTGTAATTGATATTGAATTCCAGTATAATTTGATATTAATCTCAATTTGGAATGAAACCTCTGACTTGGTTTACAATGCCTGTACTCACAACATAAAAAGGATCAAATGCCATTAACTTGGCCTTGACATTTTATTGAACAATTAAAAGTTATTGTTGATAAAATACAATGGTACTGGACAGTACAACATTTTGCTTTTTCACAGCAGCAGGTGCCAAGTGTTGTCATTGTCAACAAATATGAAAACAAAATCACTTTTTTTGCCTTACTTCTAAAGTTCCCTGGCAAATGTCATCCAAAATATTCCCTGCAGACCACAAGTTTTACACCATGACCAGTATCCCCCTACCCCAATGTGGTTGCTTTTGGATTTGAACTACATCAATATTTTAAAGATATATATACCATAATTATAAACTTATATATTGTTTGCTTGTTTGGTGCACATCAAAAGCATGGTTTATGTAGTAAACCCTGGTTTCTATAAAGGGGCTGTGCAATAATTATGAGACCTGGTGGGAAGGTAAAATTGGGAAGGGGGGAGCAATTTTGGCAAGCCGAGAAGGGGCAAGCAATTTTTAGGCGGGCCAAGAGGGGGTGCAAGCATTTTTGCCATGCTGTTTGAAAATTTTACCACCACCCTGGCTCATAATTATTGCACAGCCCGAAAGTATCTAAGCAGTATTTAACCAATGAAATGCACAATGCCCTGCACCGTTGACTCTGCATACTTCTGTGGGTGTTACATAAATACATACAATGTTGGATATTCTAAAATATGTAGTGTGCCATGAAAACACAAGAAATAAAATGCACACTGACTATATAGCTGACTATGTGTATATACTATAATTTGTTAGACTATATTAAATAAATACATAGGTTCTATAACTTCTATTATTCTCAAATATGTAGTGTACATTATAAATGTCCAGTTTATTTAAGACATACCTGCTGGTAAAGTTTCGATTATAAATGAAATTCACAAATATTATGCAATCTGTTATATTTTCCTATAGAATATTGAATAAAGGTATAGAAATATCATAACTTTGTTCAAGTTATTTTTTATTTGAGCCGAGTTTTTTCCCCTCCAAATTTAATTGAAATATTTAAAATACCACACAGTACCTTTGTGATGTGATCTGTGAACAAGGGAACACCCTTGTCACATTATCCTATTTTGTTTTATAGAGATAATAATAAAGGCTAAAACTAAAACTCTTATTTCGGTGGGTGTTTTTTTTTCAATCCTTCTTGCTCATAACTTTTGATGTTGAAGTCGCAGGTATAAAATGAAAACAGTTCTAAAAGAGTTCTAATTTCCATGTTTTTTTGTGTACAAAACTCAAAAATTAAAAATGTCACCATATGAAGGGTTTTCACAACTCATATCACATTTTTAGGACATCGATGTTGATTACTACAGCTTTTACAATTTTGTTAGTTGGTGGATTTTGTTTTTATGTCGAGCATATCTAGGTATAACAGCTGAAAGCTAGGAGTAACGCTGACGAACTTCGGCCAGCCAGAAGTGACCTGGTGAACAAAGAGGGTCGCTGTAGATAGCTGGTCAGGGCAATTTTTACAGGACAGTCAAGTGTGGCCAACAAGCAGGCTTATTACCCTGATCGGAACCGACTGTAACGAGGTCTTTTATCATGGGTCATCTGCCCCACCTTTACCTCAATGCCTGTAATAACATGTGCTGGCTTCCTCACTATTTGGGTGGTTTCCTGGACCATAAAAATAAGCTAGAAATATATGTATTCTAATTTTGAACTATCTTCATTTTGTGAGGTATTATGGCTACATTGGTTAATCTAGCTGATACTGCAGCACAGTAAGTCCCTCACACATCAATCTCACCACCAGCATGCGCAGTGAAAAGCGCCATCATGAGTTCACAAATACCTACCTTACAATCCACTGTGCAGTCCCATCAAACATAGCAGGTATGGCTACATTGGTTAATCTAGCTGATACTGCAGCACAGTATACCCCTCGCACATCAATCTCACCACCAGCATGCGCAGTGAAAAGCGCCATCATGGGTTCACAAATACCTACCTTACAATCCACTGTGCAGTCCCATCAAACATAGCAGGTATGGCTACATTGGTTAATCTAGCTGATACTGCAGCGCAGTATACCCCTCGCACATCAATCTCACCACCAGCATGCGCAGTGAAAAGCGCCATCATGGGTTCACAAATACCTACCTTACAATCCACTGTGCAGTCCCATCAAACATAGCAGGTATGGCTACATTAGTTAATCTAGCTGATACTGCAGCACAGTACGCCCCTCGCACATCAATCTCACCACCAGCATGCATGGTAAAAGCGCCATCTTGAGTTCGCATACTCATTAAGAATGACTGGAGTTTCGGCCTGAAAAACAAAAATAACCAAAAGCATATAAGGCAATGCCGTAAGACTTGGTTGTCAATTTCCAGCAAAAGAAAGTACCGAAGAAATGACCATTAGCCTTTTCAAAATATTACACACACAATAGGAGGGCAGTATTCAATTTGGGTAAAACCTAGCAAATTCAAAGCCTTTACCCACTTTGTGCCATCCTAATGTGTCTGCCATATCTCAAAAAGGCTAAAGCATGTACGGTAGGCAATAAGATGGTATCAAACAGCGACAGAGACCATTTTGATAGGTCATGAGAAATGGTGAGGAATAATTATTACATTCTGAGAAACTACCATCTTGATACAAGAATGGCGCAAAAATTGGGGGTATTCAGTTAGTTTCCCTCAGAATGCACCTGCACATGTGATCTGCACGTGATACCAAGATGCTAAAGATGAGATGCAGAATTGTTTTTGTTCGTCTCCACGCACCGTCGGCAAGGACCCGAATACCCCCAATTTTCTCCCCACAGCTGACGGCGCGATTGTACGTGGCGGTATAGGAAGTCCCGGTTCTCCTTCTTTAATTCTGTGGTAACTACATGATGTTTTGGGAAATATTTACCTCGTAATGGAAAGAGGTTGCTTTTCAGATGAATGAGGACCTTCCCCCATACAGTATGATACTTGTTTAGAATGGGTTTATGACTACATTAACCAATTTCAAATTTTATTTGTGGTATTCTTTTCATTCAAGTTTGTTCGGTTTATATCAGGTGAAAAAAATAAGACTCACAACACTGTGTATTGATATAGAATGGTGTCGTGCACACTGGGCGCAGTTCTTTCGCTAGTTGTGCGTTGTGTAATGTGTGACTGGCGCACGCTCATGTGAATTTACGCAAGACTTGCGACTTATTGTCGCACGCAGTAACAAAAGCCGAATAATTTCCGCCTTTATAAGCCGAACAAACTTAAGAAGTGGATGGTCTGATTTTATCTCATGCTGTTTTCATCTTGGTTGCAATGACCCCTATTCATCCTTTTGATACTAGAGCCATTACCAAAATGTTTATTTGAAATTTGAAGGTACCGGATGCTATGTGAATGATCAATGGGTTAACCCACACATTTTAGCTCACAAAATATTTCACAGGGTCAACAAGACAAAAATAGCTTTTGGATTAATACCAAAATCATAATTTTGAGAAAAAGAGGGGATGATAAATCAGACCATCCTCGTATGAGTAGCTGTACTGGTAAGAATCCTTTCCTTTGCAAAGGTTACTACTCAATGGATTTCTACATTCATATTTGCAAAAGGTGCTGATTTACCCTTTCAAACTGCATATTTACATTATTCAAACATGATATATGACTGAATGCATCATGGGCTATTCCAGCTGAAATGCACACTACCCTTGTGGAAGATTTCGGAAATATCTTCCACAAGGGGAGTATGTTTTTCAAATGTAATTGATCATTTTGAAACCCATACTCCCCCTGTATTATGGCTTTACCTACATCTTCCACAACTGGAGTAAGTATTTCAAATGGAAGTTACCCAATTGTGTATTGTATTCAAACTTGATACTCCCTCTGTGGAAGACTTTAGCTAAATCTTCCACAGGGGCAGTGTGGATTTTAAATGGAATAACCCAATGCACCACACCAGTATAATGTACGTCAACCTAAACCACAATGTAATTTCTTAGTAAGTTCTTTATATACACCATCATACATTTATATATTTAGTGTTTGTTCAATTGAATAGGCATTTTTGTAGTTGACCGAATTCTATACATGAATCACAATGTAATGATTTCAGTTGGAAATCTAAAAATAAACAGTATTTCTATGGGCAGGAAACTCTGACAACATAGTTTCATATACCAGCCAAATAAGACTTAGTGCAGCATTGAATAATTCCATGTACCAAGCCAAACTAAAGGCGATATATTTGTGAATATTCTAAAACTAAAGGCGCCCCTTTTGATTTCCGGGGGTGGCGGGCATATGAATTTTTTGAAGAAAAAAAAACTTTACCCACTAGTGATACAATCAATCAATCAATCATATTTTATTTCCATCAAAATTAAAACATAAAAATAACAATACATGATACAAAACGATGGAGGAGACACAACTAGAAGCAGAAGCCTGTAAAATGTTGTGCCCCCTGAAACACTCAAATAGTAGGGCCTAAATATATAAATGCAGATACACAAAATGAAAAAAATACAATCCACCAAACCTGCAGGGGGAAAAATACACTTGACTGCTCACCTCACACCCGCACACACCCCCACAAAAATGTTATAGGCAATTTCTCCTCACTAATGTAATGTGTAAAAAAATTCGCTCATCCAAATCTGTATAAGGTCGCATGTCATAAGTTGGGTACAATTTCCATTACATGGTAAAAAATGACAAAAAATGTATTCTTTGATATGTTGTATATATTGACTATCTCTAATTAAATAAGTAATACCATTTTTAACCTTAACACCTGCTTAATTTTTGAAATAATGCTTAATTACTAATTAATTAATACACAGGCGTCTATGTAAATCTCAATTTTCAAATGCGTTTTTCTCAAATCGGACCTCAATTACAAAAATGACTGTAAATTTTTTATTTTATGCAAGAATGTCATCAGATTTGGAGGATATGTTCTCAAAACAGTAATGCTTCAAATGAATTATTTAAAATAATTGTATGTATGTTAATTACATTGTGAAGGTCAATGACCTTTTTATGAGTAATTAGCGAGATGGTTATTCTATTATTGAGGAAATGTATATCAAGAAGAGAATTGTACATTAGCATATTGCTAAAAAATACTGAAATTCAACTAGGATTTCATTAAAAATGAAAAAATGGAACATATATAACCCTTTAAGGTGGTACTACACACTTTGATAAATTTGTGACTATTTTTGCATTTTTCTCAAAAATAATATCACACTGGTAACAAAAGTCACGTATATTATAGGGGTAAGGAATCCAGTTACTAGCTACACTGGAATTTCAGTGACTCAATCCAAGCGGTATGTTATTTATGATAAGAAAAGAGGTACCGCTAGAATGTACCTTACTTCTTAACATATATAATGAACTCCTTGTCTTGAATCACTGAAATTTCAGTGAAGTAATTGGATTCCTTGCCCCTATAAGAATTATATACATATTATAACTTTTGTTACCAGTGTGTAGTTACTTTTTGAGAAAATGCAAAATTAATCACAAAAGTTATCAGAGGGTGTAATACCACCTTAAGTAGTCAGTAATTGTTTTAGCAAGTACAAATTCAACATTCAAAGCTGTAAATACATCATACCCTCCCTAGATTTGAAAAAGTAACCAGTAGTTTTGACATGCTGACATGTGAATTTTCACATATGCCCTATTGCACACTCCCGCATCCGTCTGCTCCACATCCGCCTGCTCCTCCACCCCTGGCATGTTTTATTTAAACTGATGCGATTTTTTTACAGAATAATTTATAATTATATGCTTCAGTAGACTGAAAGAGTATAATGTTAGGCTTAAAATGAGGTATCAACCACTGCTATAGGATATGGGGTTACGGAAAGCCAATCAAATTTGTATCGCAATTTTCAGAAAAGTGTAATCCCTCCACCCTTTTAGCATACCCAATTTATGACATGCGACCATAAAGATTTACATTAAAATTAAAGAAAAAAATTGCAGCCAATATCGCCCAAACATATTCCACCTGACCCATACTCCCATGCCCCCCTGAGAATCAAATTGTGCGTCCCTATATTTGCTGTGTAATTAAATGTAAAATTTTGACTGAAAGAGTTCAAGTTATCCACTTTTGATGATACTGGGATAATACTCAATCTTATAACCTGTTTTCATTAGTTTAAAGAGTTAGGCTAAAAAACTGTATGTCTCAAAGCTCATAGACTGGTTCTACTTCGGAAATATGTGCTTAATTAAGCATAAAGCAGCAAGTTCACATAAAGCTGGCAACCAAAATATTTTGATTGATTCGGGAATGCTGAATTCAAACATTTTGTCTGCCAAGCAATATTGGAACCCTGTGACCCTAAAAAAAAGATCCCCTAACGCCCTACATACTCATATAGCGGGGAGGAGGGGGACAAAAAATTAAACACGCTCCAAATTTAATAAAAACATCGTAGTCGTGGCCCTGTGGTTCAGGATTGACCCTTTGTACCCCTTCTGATGACAATATTCCAGCAGCTTCTGTCTTGAGCCAGACGATGAGCTGCGACAAGAGAAAGGCCTGTTGACTGTTTAATTCCATCAGTCCATCTAAGCTTCTGTCTACCTCTTCTACGACTGCATTCTAGCTATATGCAGACATGGATATGTGGTAATTATTCTTAATAAGACTCAGTACCGAAGATATTATAGTACAGACCATAATGTTTATATCATTATTATCTTCGATAAATTATGATTTGTGCTTCACTGAAGCACGATACCATAAACTTAAAATATATAAAACAGAAAATATGAAACTTCAAAACTAAAGCTGACGGTACGCCATAGCCGCTTGCACATTACTAACACAGTAGTGTTAGTTGTTATTTTGGCTAAGTAATATGCGACCACCTCAGGTGATATCACCTGAGGTTATATCAACTGAGGTGGAAAGTTGTATGAGCATATCCATGTCTGCCTATAGCAATATATATATGTGACCTTGTATAATTATCTTCTCAATGTTGTCGCCATCTCGTCTAGAAATGTGGCCAAAATACTGCAATTTGAAGCGTTTTATTTTTTGGCAAATAGCATGTTATCCAATTTGATTTCTAACAAATTTAGTGAACTTATGTTCCTTCCACAATATTCTGAGCATCTTCCGCAAGCACCACATTTCAAAAGCCAAGATCTTTTTCATATCTGCCATTCCAACCGCCCAAGTTTCACAGCCATACAAGGCAATCGGGAAAACAAGAGCATCCATCATGTGAATCTTAGTAGCTTTGGAAACATCTAGTGTCTTTCCACATATCTGTCAAAGCAATTATTGCAGATGTTCTTGCCATGGCAAGGGTCTTTTGATTTCCTGAGAACTGCCCCTTGTATTGTCTATGAGTGATCCCAGAAAGTTGAAAGTGTCAACTTGTTCCACAACTTCCCCATCCACCTTCACCTGTTGATCAACATCCCTCCACATCCCTCCACATTGTTGTTGTTATCTTAACAGTGAGACGTAGCCCAAATTCTTTATTGCTTACTTTTACTTAGACTATGGACTTCCAATTTTAAACGCGATTTTGAGTGGGCAAAGTCCCTGACACTCACACTGTCAATCACACTTGTTTATCAATCAAATTTAACCGCAAGCAAATACAATACGCGCTCATGCACTTAGTGACGCGTTCATGCAATTACACCACACAATGGCGGCAGACTTGTGTACCATGTAGTTATTAAGGGTAATGATAGGTACTCGGAGGATTTAAACCATAACGAGATCTGGGCGACCAATCACAAGCCAGATCCATTTAAAGATGCATTACATCATGGCCAATTTTAGTAGGCCAGATTTCCGACAAACTCATCCATAGAAGCTCATAGACAGCCGTGTTAAGCATCTCTGACCGCAATCCAATGTCAGTAGTCCACTTGGGGATCTAACAAACAGAAGGTGTAGGGTGACTAAAAAGATCAGATGTGAAAATCTATCAATAGTGCACACATTAATTAAATCAGAGTTTTAAGCTCAAATACAATACCCAGAGTATATGCAGAATGGGCAAGTGGACTACGGGGTAGTCTAACTTTTACTCTGTCTATGAGGTCCTAAAGTCCTTGCAAGAAGCGGCAGGAACTTAGGCAACAAACAAGACCACACATATTGGCATACATAAAGTACAACAGGGATATTAGCTTACCTATTCACCACACAGTAGGCGTCTTCTGTTCCTATTTCAGCGAGTGCTAAGATAGCAGCATATGTTGGAGCCAGATGAGGATACTGGTAAGGACCACCTGAAAAATATGCACTTGTCGTATTAGGCATTTTGAATAGTGACTCGATATAAGCAGGTACATTAATACTAGCAAATTTATTCAGTTTATTAGAAATGCCTATTCTTTGGTTTGTCTGAAGTTCTATCGTGACGTCAATGCTTTTTTACAGTCGCGCTGCAAGAGTGTCGACAAACCTCCCTTGTACGCTTTCTCAGGTAGGCGCTTGCATGTGACTTCCTTTTCGATACTTGCATATTTGGTCAAGCATTTATACATTGCTATTTATGACAGAATCCATTTTAT
Source organism: Amphiura filiformis (assembly GCF_039555335.1). NCBI lineage: Eukaryota > Metazoa > Echinodermata > Ophiuroidea > Amphilepidida > Amphiuridae > Amphiura > Amphiura filiformis. The sequence continues at coordinate 74,047,492 of NC_092632.1, read as the reverse complement.
CAGGAAAAAAAGTACCACTTTTATCAATTACGCACACGGTAACAATGCATTCGTAATGTACCATCTATCCATGCACTATCAAAGATCCTTCCTATAAAGTCCAGAAGATATCTTCCTTGGTTGCAAACCACAGCAGCTGAAGGGAGTATCCCATTATGCTTTGCAGTACCATAATGGAACTGAATGTGCCATAGAAAATGTACACAAAATCTCACACTTCAACTTTCAATTACTCACTTAAATCAGGGAAGCTTAGACTTTTGTTTGAAAAAATATCAACCCTAGAGTATTGTGAATCTATCAATAGCTCTCAATATCTAAGCGGCTCTTGTTTATATTTTGTATACATTTGCTATGGGGCATTCAGATATACTGCAATGCATGATGGGATACTCCTTTCAGCTGCTGTGATTGCAAACAACTCCTGTATAAAAAATTCTTATTTTTTTAAGTTTATGAATGGTAAATCTAATCGGTGTATTGTAAAGTTTTTTATGAAGCCTCCACATGACGATACATATACAATATTGGGCTATTCCATTTAAAAGCCACACTACCCCTGTAGAAGATTTTGGAAATATCTTCCACAAGGAGAGTATGTTTTTCAAATGTAACTGGTCTGAGTTAATCATTTTGAAATCCATACTCCCTCTGCTTTACCTATGTTCCACAACTGGAGTGAGCATTCCAAATGGAAGTTACCCAATTGTGTATTCTATTCAAAACTTATACTCCCCTTGTGGAAGACTTTAGCTAAATCTTCCACAGGGGTAGTATGGATTTACCGTAATGGTCCGAGTATAGTCCCATGTTCGAGTATAATCCCACCCCCCATTTTTCGAAAAATTTCAGAAATTGTAAAAAAAAAAAAAAAAAATTTTTTTTAAGTTTATTTTTTTTCCGATTTTGGAGTGTCCCTGGACCTAGACCTAGATGCTAGGATCATTCAGGGTTGACCTAAAAAAAAAAAAAAAAAAAAAAATTTCAAGATATTTTGTATTTTTAATATGAAAATTGATACTTTGTTTTCATGTCATACTCTATTAATGATTTCAAAATGCATTCAAATTCAATGCATTTTGAAATCATTAATAGAGTATGACATGAATACAAATTATCAATTTTCATATTAAAATACAAAATATCTTGAATTTTTTTTTTTTTTTTTTTAGGTCAACCATGAATGATCCTAGCATCTAGGTCTAGGTCCAGGGACACTCCAAAACCGAAAAACTTAAAAAAAAAAAAAAATAATTTTTTTTTTTTTTTTTTTTTTTGGAAATTCGAGTATAATCCAACCTCACAATTGTGAAAAATTTTCACATAAAAAACGGGTGGGACTATACTCGGACCAATACGGTAAATGGAATAGCCCATAGTGACTTACCACCAAATCCACCATCTGGACATTGGCATTTGGCTAGGAACTGTATTACACTGAAAATAGGAAACAAACAAAAGCAAACTTTACAATTTAGAATTATATTTAACATGTATAATCTAAAACATACAGAGACTTTTGATCCAAAATAATTTGCAATGTATTTACACATGAACATGAAATGGCAAGTTCACGGCCATGTTTTGTGAAATTTGTGCCTACGGAGAACATGCATGTACTATGATCAGAGACAATCTGTAGGGTGCACAGAGACTGCTGCAGGCCTCACAGTACACGGGGCTATAGGAAATTTGCCCACAGATTCTTTAGCTCATTGTAAATCGTTCAGCATGTCCATGATTGACTCCATGATGGTCCCAGCTTTGGAAATGGTAAAAGAATCCATACAAATTACCACTTTCAAAACCAATGCAGTGTGTTTAATTAAGAAGTTTTGAATTCTTCTATCAAAAAGCAAGTCTGATGTAGGGGAGAGTGGGGTAAGTTGAGCCACTTTTTACATTTACTTTCCCTACGCTCAAGTAAATAAAGCAGGACCCAAATGCAGTGTTACAAATGAAACATATGTATGTTTACTTGGTTATGATACCACACAATTGTAATCAATATTTTGCACTTTCTCACAGTGAGACTTCAAAAATCATTTGCAAATTGGCCCAACTTACTAACGGTGGGGTAAGTTGAGCCAATCGCAGGGGCAAGTTGAGCCACCATAGAAATGCACAGTATATGCCATAGCTGTGAAATTCAATTTGGCCTTTTTTTTAATTGTTGTTTTCAGGTATTTATTTAAAAAAATAGTTTGATATAGAAGTAGTTTGATCTAAATATTGCATACAAGTAATTTCTGACAAGATTTTACTTTTATAAAAAAAATTGGGGAAATTTCTGCAGGTTTTTCCTATGCTCAACTTGCCCCATGGCCTGTGGCTCAACTTACCCCATGTGGCCCTTTTTGTCAACAACCAAGCCTTCCGCCTGACTAAAACTTGTTACAGTTGTAAATAGTTTCCTAAAATAGTGTTCATATATCACATCCTCAATACCCAGAATGTTATCATTTTAGCCTTTTTCTTTCTGGGTGAAACATGAAAAAAATTGGTTTTTGCCAAAAGTTCAACAAAAGTGCAAAAAATGAACTTTCTAATGCAGCTTTCTTACCCTATGAGCAAGTGATTCCATATTACACTTGAGAAGCCTCTGTTATGTCATATACAAATAAGTGGAACTGCAAAGTAAGATAAGTTTTTAATTTTCTTTCTAGAGGGGGTGGCTCAACTTACCCCTTGGCTCAACTTACCCCACTCTCCCCTACATACATGTACATAACACAAGTGCTTCTTGACATATCTACATGCTTCATATGCAACCGCTAATCAAACTTAACCCTAGCTGATATTTTACAAATCTTTCAACGATGGCAAGATTTTGCTATAGCTCTTTATCACTCGCATAATTTGTTACACAAGTGCTGTGCGGATTCAACCATTGTACACACTTATTTTTACTCATTTTGACTGCCTTTCAACACGACTTCTTTTTACACCCGTTTTAATCCAAATCAATTATCAACAAACTGTAAGCTAAGAAATATTTCATGATTCTAGCATCCTGTTTACACAGGGACCATAATATATGGTCCCTGCTTTACCGTATGTTTCAGTAGATATCCACATAAAAAAACGATTCCCAAAATTTCAGTTGATTCAAATTTTGCATTTTTGCAAGTTATGTATAACATAGGCTATACATGCTTCATTTGCAACCCCTAGGCCACACTGTTTTAATTTTTGTTCTGTTAAACACAACTTACATACAAATTTGACGATATTTTTACCAGGCAAATGAATCTACATGAAATGTGTTGCACACAAACATTACAAAGCCAGAGGTTTCCAATGGTATAATCTCAACCCTTGTTTAGAAAAGTGTGGGGGAGAGGACCGCGAGGCTCTGGATCACAAAATGCCCTTTAAAAACCAAATTGTCAATACTTACTGGGCTGCAATTTCTTCTGGTATGTCTACATCGAGTAGTTTGATGGAGTGTACTATCCAGTAGCAAAGCCAAGGTCTACTAGCGTCTAGGCACTCATAAGATGATGAAAGCTGGATTAAACCTTTCTTCAGATAGGCAAGGTGTTTCTCACGATCCAAACATGGGCTGAAGCTACAACATAAGCAATGCATCTCAAGTCACTGTTAAAGCGATTACATTACAATCAATCAATCAATCAATCAATCAATCAATCAATCAATCCCATTTTCCCTAAATGCAAAAATATTCAAATTTGACTTTCATGGCAAGTTAGAACTAAGTAAAGGATTAGGATTAAACTGTTTGATTTGGTAAAAACAATTTAAGAAAATATTTTTTAATTCCAACAAAATAGTGCTGGGACATATTCTTCTGGAATTAGGATACTTAGTAATGTGCTCATTATGGTGGTTATTAATTACCCAGGCAAGTTATCCTGTAGTTCTGAAAAACTTTCCTCCATTCCTATCTGTTTGATCTCCTGGTTTCTTTGATATGCATGGCAGTTGTTTATGAGAAAACGATGAAATGTGTTAGTCATCCTCAGTAGCAATTTTACTTACCTTTTCTTCTCTAATGTTAACTCCTGATATTTGTCCAAGAATATCTCAAACATTTCCATCACATTGTCTTCAACTATTTCCTGCAAAAGAAAAACAAATACCACTCTGCTTATTTTTTGCAACAGTTTTAGGTTTATGGGTTCGAAGTGACCGCTTATGGGTTCGAATTTCAACCAGGCTAATCATGAAGCTCCTGTGGCCAAGTGGTTAAGGCGTAGGTCTCGTAAACATGAGGTCCTGGGTTCGATTCCCGGGCGGGATCACTTTTTCTCCTTGTCTCCTTTATTATTTGCGACGGCGAACCTGATGAAAAATAATGTTTATTTATATAATTTCACGATCATGCCACTGTTTTTCCGTGTTATATTTCCTCACAGGGAGGATGGCAATTTATTTCTCGCATTTACGGCCCTAGCTACTATGGGCTATTTGCGGGAGGAGATAAGTTTAAGTGACCGCTTATGGGTTCGAATTTCAACCAGCCTAATCATGAAGCTCCCGTGGCCAAGTGGTTAAGGCGTGGGTCTCGTAAACCTGAGGTCCTGGGTTCGATTCCCGGCGGGATCACTTTTTCTCCTTGTCTCCTTTATTATTTGCGACGGCGAACCTGATGAAAAATAATGTTTATTTATATAATTCCCGTCGATCATGCCACTGTTTTTCCGTGTTAGTTTTAGGTTTACATCACTGTGTCCACAAGCTTTGCCGTTAACAATAGCCTTTCTTGTGATTAAGAGTACCGTAAAACCCCGTCTACAAGCATATATAGTGTTTTTATAAAAGCTTAATTAATTCAAAGCAAGCGTTAATATACCAATACAATAGATCGGTCTTAAAATAATACTTGTTTGTATATGCTTGGATCCGTAATTTATTTGCTCAAACTCCATAATGGCGACTGGATTAATATAGCTTTCATCAGAAGCACACTATATGCTTGTAGACGTGGTTTTACGGTACATGAATAGCTGATATTTAGAGAATAAAGGTATTATTTACAGCCGCTGTCGTGCATCTATCATCTCAGTAAAACAACAAGGCAAAGCCGAGTTATTTTATACCAAAAATATTGATGTTGTGACGCCCGTGTTCTATGAGACAACAGATGCACGACAGTAGCTAAAAACAGTACCTTTATTCTCATTCTTAAACACTATAATTCAGATACAAATATCATAAGTATAACAAATTTTAATCAAATTAAATCCTACATTTTACAAGGAATTACATGTACCTAGGGCTTACAATCTATCAGTCCCGTTGTTTCTATGCGCCTCCAATTGGTTCAGTCAACGCGCATGTGCTGAACCATGTTGTTATATCGTGTCATAACACTACTTCCAGTAATTGTAACTCACTATCTTCATTTATCATTGGGACATTTAATATTAGATATTGAGTTACAGTTGAGAAACATCGCAATATGTAGGCTCATTTTGGGCTCCAAGGCTCCATTGTACCAGGGTTTGGGTGTGGGTAGATGATTTTAATCCCATTGTACTATACTCAAAGTATATACATCAGACATAGACCGTAAGGTACTAATTTCGAGGAGCATATAACAAACACCAAATTGGTGTCATAACAAACACCAAATTGGTGTCGTGTGTCGTGTGGTCTTTCAATTTGTGCCGAGTGTCCTTGGCAGACTTGACTATGCTTCAGTGGTCATGAAAGGATTCAATAGATAACCTCTGCCCCACTAATCCCCAGCTATTGTCTGAAATTGCACCTCGGAAGTCGGAAGATATATTATAACAACTCAGTCCCTCAAATGATAGTCATATAACGACCAAAAGATAAATGACTGACTATCATTGAGGACTGAGTTCCGCAGTCTATATCAGGCTAGCGGCACTCTGTACAAATTGCCTATACCGATTCCGGAGACAAAACCTGTGGCACAGTCGCATCCCCTTGCTTGTACGTGTTTATCTAGGTCAACGTGACAAACACTCAGGGTCAGAGGACAGCGCAATCTGTCTGCTGCCAAGTCCCGTAATATATTTCTATTAGTCACCTTTTTGTACCGTTCGCAGAGAGCATGACGTCTGCCCAACAACAACAATATGGGCATATTTTATTTTAATTATTTATTTGAACGGACGCTTTTAGGCCTATATCAGTGGCACACGCCTTAATTGGCGGTGCGTTCATATAAAAGACAAAAAAAATAAACATTTAAAACAACAACAACAATAACTCATAGGAAAATGAACCACATACATCCAATGACAGCGCCTTTTCGTAGCTACGTCACATCATAGCTCCAGGGTTGCCAAAACTTTTCAGTCCAAGTCGCGGGTATTAGCCGTGAAATGTCGCCCAAATAGCCAAAAAATCGCCCAAAATTTTAAAGTCGATTTAGGGGGGGTTCTACACCCCCGTTTTATTTTGAAATTTTTGGAAAATGCTGAAATAAATTCTAAAAAAAAAAAAAAAAAAAAAATTATAAAAAAAAATAATAAAAAAAAAAAAGCTGAAGAAAAATTTGAGGGGTTCTACACCCCCTTTATTTTGGAAGTTTTGGGAAAAGCTGAAATAAATTATTTTTAAAAAAAAAATGAAAAAAGTTTTAAAAAAAAAAGAAAAATTAAAAGACGGCTGGGGGGTCTACACCCCTTTCTTTCTATTGTTTTTAATGCTGAAATAAATTATAAAAAACTAACAAAAACTTGATTTTTGTTATAGGCTTAGGCCTACTGTAAGGAAAATTTATTTGTGAATTTTTTGAAATAAATTACAAAAAACTAACAAAATTGAAAAAAAAAATGTTTAAACTGCAAATTGAAAATTTAAGAAAAAAATAAACTGCAAGGAAAAAAAAGTTGACTTTTGACGGGGATCTGCACTATCTTTTTAATTTTGGGGAAATGCTGAAACAAATGATAAACAAAAGAACAAAAATTATTTTAAAAAAAAAAAATTCCTTCAGCTGACTGATAACAACGCAGTGCATGTAGGCCTACTATTTTTAATCAAATTCAAAACGGCTGGTACTTTTGATCATCATGCCGCTTCAAAAGAAAATGTGCGGATATCGGTACTAGGTGTTTACACATTTTTATTTCAAAAGAACCGCCAACGGGAAAAAAACCTTATGTTGATGTAGAAACTTCAAACTTGGCACCCCGCTGACACTAAGAAGCAACTTAAGTCGTCTTGAACCGCTTGTGAGTATTTAGATGGGAATATTCTAAGGATAATCCTCCATCTCAAGTGGTCTTTAGCAACAACATGTGATGCGATTAACCAGCCCCCTCCCTGTGCGTGCCATTGTTATGGGAAGCACACTGACCACAGAGTGTTTTGTAACTAGTTGCTTATTGAATTAGTTGTTTGGTGCTTTTGTTGAATGACCATTGAAAGAATTGGCAATCATGATAAAAAATAAGTTTTGAAGTCGGCTTTGTCACAAATCGCCCAACATTTAATACATTTCAAGGGTGAGATTTTCAAAGTAGCCCAAATTTCGCTAAATCGCTGGAGCACTTTCTTTGTCGCGGACGGAAGTTGAAAATCGCCCATTGGGCGCCCAAATCGCGGGTTTGGCAACCCTGTAATAGCTCATTCATATCATTACATATTCAAAATCACCTTTCAGGATTTGTGGCGTGACGAACAGACTCTTATACAGGTATCGAGCTCACGCTGTCCTCACTTGAGCGATCGATGTAGCGCCTCTCTTAATTCAGTACTCTCAGTCTATATATACATGTACTATACAAAGTTGAGGTAATTTATCAACATTGATCTCATCTTTTGGGTGAGTTCAACATTCCCTGAGTTGGCAAAACCTGCAATCTTCATGGGGAGTAATTTACTTAAAATAGTGCAAAAGTGGTCAAAATATTGCTCTGCAAAACTTTTTAATTTTCATGATTTGGATTTATCATATTGAGCACCATTCTCCTTGTGATGTTTCTACACTGTGTAGAGAGGGTCTACAACATCTCTGAGGTAAAACTGACAAATGCAAGGTATATTTCTTGATGCTTGAAGTTTGGATTTCTTAAACGTACAGTGCATCCCTATGCACCGCTGCAAGACTTCAGGTCTGTAGATGTCATTATGTTTATGATAAAGACTGAAGTCTTGCTGGCAGGACTAGTCATAACACATGGCTAAGAACCAATAAGATTTCAGGAACATTCTCAAGTGTCTAAGACTGCAGTGCAAAGTAATGCATTGGCTTTATGCACTGAGTACTTCTCCCACCCTCCCTGTTTTGGGGAAATGAGGCTTGTAATTTAAAAAAAAAAATTTTCACAGAATTCTGCACCCTTGTGAAAGTACAGAATTCAAATCTGGAATAAAAATCTATGATCTTTGCAATCAATAACACAGAATTACAACTTCAGACGTAGGGGAGAGCGGGGAGTGTTCACCCTATTTTTGTCCTCACCAGCCTAGCGATGTTAATTTTAAGGTTAGGGATGACCTAATTAGCCCTATGTCTTAGCTATATACAACCACAATATCAGAACTGTAGGTCTTACAATAGCAACAGGAATTCAAGTCAACTCGGAGCGGTGCCGCTCTGACGTACGAGAACAAAATACGATTTTGGAGCGGTGCTGAGCGGCAAGAGTAGCTTTCAGAGTCATGCCGCTCGCTACCGCTTAGCGGTGTGCCGCTCCGCTTGCAGAAAAGTACAAGCGGCATGCCGCTCAGCGACAAGCGGCAGAAAGTATGAAACCAGCTTAAGTCCCATATCACATCGTTATCGGCGATCGAGGTTTTTTTTTTTCTGAAGTTTGGTTGGTACCCACCAGCGTCATGCATGTGATGTGACACAGCTAAAATAATCGACCGGGAATCGGGGATCGTTAAAACATCAACAAATTTCAAAACACAGAAAGCAGCAAACTTAATGGCGAGCGGTCCGAATTTTGAGCCATACAAGTTTAAGTGGTGAACTAGCGTGAATCACTGATTTAGTCTCTATTGTGGACCATCCTTAAGTTTTGATACTTGAGTATTTGGACAAGCGGAACAGGTTTGACAGGCCCCTTTGTCTACCTCTCTGTTTGTAAACAAACGAGGAGGTCGAAATCCTCCTCCTCGCCGAATACGAAAGTCAGCGTAATAGTACGGCACTAACCATCATGACCATAGAATCTACTATGGTCCGTACTTGGTACTTGGTAGTTCTTCCTCCTGAATACTCCAAAAAGAGTTTTAACTGGAGGTCGGAGAGAGTTGTCTAATTGATGTGAATTGCAGGGTCGGATTTGAGAGCTGTTTTGAAGGTCATTGGTGAAGGCTGGTCTACTGTGGTATGGAGGAGTCTGTTCCATTCCCTGGTGGTTCGGATGAAGAATGAGTTTGCATTTGCATCTGTGTTTGTGTGTTGCTGCTGGAATTGCTGTGAGTGTCCTCTTCTGGGTCTGGTTGTTTTGGGCTTGATGTGGTCGGAGTGCTTAATCTCCAGGTGGCCATTCAGGATCTTATAAAAGCAGGTAAGCCGATGGCACTTCCTTCTTTCCTGAAGCGAGGACCAATTCAATTCTTTCAGGATGGCAGTGATGCTGGTGTCTTGCCCATAAGTGTTGGACACAAATCTTGCAGCCCTCTTCTGGACTCTTTCAATGGTGTCAATGTTCTTCTTGGTAAAGGGGTCCCAAGAAGCTGTGGCATAGTCTAAGTGGGGTCTAACGAGCGTCAAGTACAATTTTTCCTTGACAGATGGAGCACAGTGATAAAAATTTCTTCTGATGAAGTTAAGCACCCTGGTTGCTTTTGATGTAGCATACTCTGTCTGTTTGTTCCAACGAAGATCACGCTGGACATGCTGGAAGTGGACACCTAAATACTGGGTATTATTCGTCTCCTCTAGGTCGACTCCCATCATGGAGTAGTTGCAAGGTTCTGGATTCCTCTTGCGGGTGATCCTCATGGTTTTACACTTTGATGGATTAAATCTCATGCCCCATGTTTGGGCCCACTCAACCATTTTGTCTAAATCTGCTTGTAGCTGGTGTTCATCTTCAGCTGACTTGATGTTGTTGTAAACCAGGCAATCATCAGCAAATAAGCGGGTGGTACTAGAGATGTTTTCATGGATGTCATTTATGAACATGAGGAAGAGATGAGGACCCAAAACTGTCCCCTGTGGAGCTCCACTGAGAACTGGTTTCCAGTCGGATGAGTTCCCGTAGATGTCATGGTTATGATAAAGACTGAAGTCTTGCTGGCTGGTTAAGAATTGGAACAATTTGCCAGATAATCTTGTTTCTGCACCCACCGTGGCATCCATTAAGAATCTACTGAGAGTCCTGCCCATCGGCAAAGAGGACTAAATTACCAAGTATACCAAGTAAAAACATGATCATCATGATCATGATGTTTAAGCTTACCTGTTCCCTTGCCGAATGTGTCAAAACATTGTCGTCTGCAAACCGCTGTTTCTCTAGTTTTTCTCGGTCTTCAACACATCTGGGCAATGGAGCAGAATGTCCATTTGCTTTTGAACCGCTAGAACTGGCCATTTCTTGGTCTAAATGATTTTCTTCAAGTTGTTTTAGCTGAGGCGACTGAGGTAGCAAAATTCGGCACGTGCACCAAATGACACGGGAAATGTCAGATGTTTACAAATCAAGCCAAAGTTGACTGGTTTTATGCAAGAGGGCGCTAGAGCGAGAGAAAAATTGACCTGAAATTGCCCAGATGGACATTTTGTCAGGTGAAATTGCCTATACAAATTGTCCAGGCTGGGCTGGGATAAGTTTTCAAATTTCTGATTTTCACTTCAGGATTTTAACAAGTTTGGCAGCAATACTTAGATCTGCACCCTCTCATTTATATATTATCTAAATTTTCAAATTTAAATTTTGTTAATATTCTTTTCAAAATATTTATGAAAATAGGGCCTATCAAAAAATATAGTAGGCCTAGTTATTTCATGAACATCAAAAGACTATCAAAAATAATATAAAATCAAAATTTAAAAAAATGAAAGAACTTGAAATTGAAGTCACCTATAGGCCTATACAATATTAAATTTAGGACTATGGTGGATTTTAAATTTAAATTTTAATCCTGTATTTAGGCCTATAATATATTTTAATGCACGAAATATGAAAGCATCTTCTTTTTTTCAAACCTGATTTTCATGATTTAATACCGGTACACACTGTCCCAACTTACTAATATTATGGAATCAGCTAAGTGCTAATTTGTCATCTAGGCCTATGGGATTTAAAACATTATTGCACCAAAATTGTGAATCATAAAATAAAATTGTTTATAAATTCCCTAAAAGTGAAGGATAATAAGTAATGAAAATTGTCTTTAGGTAGGCCTATTTTTGAAATGAAAGATTTGGCAAAAAATATTGACAAAGTTGAAGCCCCATTCAAAATTGTGAATTTTCATTCATTCATTATGGCAAATTGTGCTTATAATAATAACCCAGCAAACACAAAAACGTTTTAAAAACGTTTTAAATAAGTTATATTTTGGCTTTTGGTTTAGATAAAAACGTTAATAACATTAAAATATCGGGTTATATAAAGGTCATGATAACGTTTTAAAACGTTTTGTATGAAAACACATTACAACAATATTTTTTAATGTTTTCAAAAAATGTTATTGTAAACTATTTTTATTTTGCAAACATTTTAAACCTTTTAATAACATTTAAATGTCGGGTTATATAAAGGTCATGAAAACGTTTTTAAAACGTTATTGAAAATATTTTGGGCAAATATTTTTCGCAAAATATTTTTTCAACCCCCAAATAACATTCTGTTTAGAATGTTTTGTATCAAGTTTTCAAGAATGTTTTTGGAACGTTATTAAAACGTTTTATACCCTTTATATAACCCGACATTTAAACGTTTTCTGTAAAACATTTTTGTTTGCTGAGCAGTAGATTATCAAAAATGTTTTTTAAGGTTATGAAAACGTTTTATACTCTTAATATAGGCCTACCCTTTATATAACCCGACATTAAACGTTTTCTGACAACCTTTTATAATCTTTTGTGAATGATGTCGAAAACGTTTGGAAGTGCTTAGAAGGGCATAGTCCGAAATGGTTAAAATTAGGGTTTAGGGCGTTTTAGGTTAGGTTTAGAGCCATGCATGGTTATGAAGGCTAATGTTAGGGGTAGGTCAGAATTAGGATTAGAGTCATTTAGTGTTGTGGTTGTGGTTATGGTTAGAGTCCGGGGGGGGGGGGGTTAAAGCTCAAGGTTATAGGCCAACTTGGGGGAAGTTTATAGGGTTATGCCCCCAGCATAGGGCGTTTCAACCAATGACAAGCCTTGATTGTGTCCGTTTGTCTGCAATGCGCATGCGCCACGCCGCTTAGCGGCAAGCGGCAGGGTAGTATGAAACCAGCTTTAGAGTAAGAATAAGGGTTTATAATAGGCCTACTAATTGGGTTTGGACTAATGACCCCTCGGACTATCGATCTGATTAATTTTATGACCCCTATTTTTACGATGAGTATAACAAAGTTAAGAACATCCCTATATATTTGGGACCCAAGTCACCCAACCCCCCTTAGGAAATGACAAAAAACGGGCTCAAGACAAAAAAATTGACATATTGACGGTAAGAGCAATTATTGGCCTTATCCTAAATTACACCCCCCCATTTTAAGGGTCCCTTATTACCCCTCCCATTTAATGGTCATGATGGTGACGTACTTCGTGCGCCACCTTTATGTGATGATGCATGATGTACCGCCTCACTGGTCAAAAAATCGATCCGATTTCATCGACATTCATTTCAACCTCTAGGCCTATTAAGAACAAATTATCTCTTTTTATTAGATGCAATTAATATTAATTTTAATAATTTCTACTTGTATTAACGACCATTTCCTATATAATGTTCAACTGATGTTGCAGTAAGCATATCAGTTTTAACACTATGAGAAATAACCACCTGATCCCATTTTTTGCATCCCATTCCTTCCTCTATATCATGGAAACCTTGATCAAAATCAATTATTAGCTATTATTAGTTATCGAATTCAATTCTTTATATTATTTATTCACGACCTTATATTCAATATTACTCAGGTAGGTCTATACTTTACATAAGTATACTTGCGTAGTTTGTTGGAAATATATTCTATACATTCCGATATTTATAATATTATTGGAGTCACTGTTGTAGGAAGAACAATAACATACTCGTAGATCTCTGACATTAAAGGTAAGTTTTCAATAAATAAATTGATAGAAACATGCAAAACTAAGTATTAATGTACTATTATATATATGTGACATGATCAAGGGGCATGAGTTGGACGTCGCTAATGTTGTTTTTTGAGATACTGGCAAAAACAGTGTTCAAATACCTTTCTTTTTTTAAAGCAATTGATAAATTGCTCTAATAACTCGGTAACCAGATGTCCGATTTTATCTGCATCAAAATGTAGCATTCGTAAACTTCCAGAAAATGATTAAAAGTGACATGTATCTAGAATTAATATAATTTGCAATATGTATTGGTACGAAGGGTTGCACATAACAAAGTATTATTATAATAGTATAATAGATCATTTGTCAGACTAAAATGGCCACGGCATTCTTGCTTATAACAAAATTACACTTAGGCTATAAGTTTAGTATTTGACCATTAGTTTCATAGACGATATACTTAGTCCTCGTCTAACGAAACTACCCTTAGCCTACCGGTCGTAGACCGGGACTGATCTGAAACTTTTTAACAGTTCCTGAATGGTCAACATGATTACCGGGTAATCTATTATTCAGTATCGAAGTTACGTAATGTTACTATGTCAACGGGATCACGCGCTAGAGTAATGAACCACGATCGAAATGATCACCACATAAAGTATATGGCACTCGAAGGCATACCAAAGTAGCGTGATCCGGTAACCAAGAGAATTACGTAACCACTTCGATGCTGAATATTCAGGGCGTCGTCCGTATAACGATGAAATGAAAAGTGGGCAATGGCTTTCGAAGATTGGTTCAGTGTCGTGGATCATACAAAATTTAATATGGGCGCTGTGTTTTTGATCTTGCCACCGGGTTGATACTTCAATTCTCTTTTAATGTTGGCGTTTTGGACCCTGGGTTTTGGACCGCCCTTCGTTGTTTTGTTAACTACATGTATCTTACCAGGGATATGAGACAACATCATATCCCTGATCTTACTAACCGCCGGCCTCAGTGTGTTGTGACCTAGGCCAGGGTCTGAATCCTCTTTGTCTTGTTCATCATCTGGAGTTCCCCAAGGACCGATTCTTGGACCATTGTTATCTGTACTTTTTGCATCAGATCTAAATCATTATACATAATCTTTATTGCCAATTTAATTCACATGCTGATGCCTATACAACCTTCATAACAATGAAATAAAATGATTCCTGACTCCGTATATATGCCTATAGACAAACCCAAATCCACACATTCCTACACCTCAATGGCAGCCATAGCTGGGTCCCCGTCGGCTGCAACTCACCTAAAATGTGAAATGATGCGGCCTTGCATGGGATTTTAAACTGCATTCTATCACCCGTGTTACAAGTAGACAAAAGAATGATGACAGTTTACAGCACAATACAATCTAACATCGATTTTAAGCGGCTTATATCAACCCAATAATGGGCAGTCTCAACAACAGTTTGGTGCTGCGGGGACCCAGTAATGGCTGACTGAATTCTGATCATCACTTGGCTCGTTGGATTCGTCTATAGCTGGGTGACTGACTTGCTCAACGCTAGCAAGACCAAAATATATACCGTACTCGATATACAAACAGACGTAACATCACACATGAAGTCAGTCTTAACAGCACGAAGACCATTTGAAGTGACCGGTACTCTATCGTTAGCCTGACTTGCCCTCCCTCCACGTTCACTTGGCAGTGACGTATGGCATGGACCCAGCAAACACAAAAACGTTTTTAAAACGTTTTACATAAGTTATATTTTGGGTTTTGGTTTAGGTAAAAACGTTTCAATAACATTAAAATGTCGGGTTATATAAAGGTCATGAAATCGTTTTAAAACGTTTTGTATGAAAACACACTACAACAATATTTTTAAAATGTTTTCGAAATGTCATTGTAAACTATTTTTGTAAACATTTTTGGCCAAATATTTTGTCAACACTTAAGTAACATTATGTTAAAATATTTTCACCCAGCAAACACAGAAATATTCTTAAAATGTTTTTACAAAACGTTTTAATAACATTTAAATGTCGGGTTATATAAAGGTCGTGAAAACATTTTAAAAACGTTATTGTAAATATTTTGGGCAAGCAGTTTTTGCAAAATATTTTTTCGACCCCAAAATAACATTCTGTTTAGAATGATTTGTACCAAGTTTTCAAAAATGTTTTTGGAATGTTATTAAAACGTTTTTATACCCTTTATATAACCCGACATTTAAATGTTTTCTGTAAAACATTTGTGTTTGCTGTGCAGTAAATTACCAACAAATGTTATTTAATGTTATGAAAACGTTTTATACCATTAATGTACCCTTTATATAACCCGACATTTAAACGTTTTCTGACAACCTTTTATAACCTTTTGCGAATGATGTCGAAAACGTTTTGTGTTTGCTGGGGAGGAAAGGCAACTTTCAAGTGGCGGCTGGGGTAAAAAAATTTCAACAAATTGGGCTAAAAAGTACAAAAAAGGGCATTAAACACCTTACATATCAATCCCGACAGGGAGGAGGTAAAGACTTCGGGCAGGGGTAACTGCGTGGGTTTTATAATATTCGTCCTTTTTTCTGTTTTTACAAAAAGCGTTTTCCGTTCACAATTGCATTATTTGGAAACCTCATTTGAAAAAAGATCTTTTGGCTTAAATATCAGATTTTGTTGTACAACAAAATCTGATATTTAATTTAATCATATCAGTCCTGATGAACTTATTCAAAGAGGAGATCTTTTGACATTAAAGAGGGTCGGCCTTTACCCATTCATCAGGTCCCTTAACCTTGTGCCGTTTGAGTTTTCCGTCTACCTTTGTCTTTTAGAGTTTGAATAAATACTAAATAAGTTGATTTCATACAATACTTTTGAATCCCTAAATCGTCCGACAGCTGACAATACATTAAGTTCTCTCAATGCATTGCTCAATTAATTTTAAGTTATTACTTTGTGTTTTGCAGGGCTCGACATCATGGGTGACGACGTCTACAAAAAGGCCAGGGATATGGCTGCCAAGTACCCCAACATCAGCGACACTTACTCATACAGCGAACAGCTACTCAAAGACACCTGTCTCGCCCTTCACGGCATCATCCTACAGGACATCGAAATGGGAAAGAAAGAGCTCCTCAAAGATGCTCGATTCTTTC
Source organism: Amphiura filiformis (assembly GCF_039555335.1). Lineage (NCBI taxonomy): Eukaryota > Metazoa > Echinodermata > Ophiuroidea > Amphilepidida > Amphiuridae > Amphiura > Amphiura filiformis. Next base: position 74,031,187 of record NC_092632.1, on the reverse strand, counting down.
AAGGACGATTTTACGAAACAATGACCTATCTACTATCACGGCATGATAAAGACTTAGACCAGGTTGTCTTAGAGTACGAACATCCTAAAGTGAAATACATGCGCAGTAGGACAATAATCCAACCTAAAGTGGATGTGATGCTGGTAAAACATAAACCAGAACTTCAGTTTATTACAGGTATCATGATACGAAAGAGTAGCTCTGGGTATGAGCCTGATGTACGAGATCCTCGATCTGATATGGCACGATTAGCGTACATGGTCCTGGAGAGAGCTTGTCGATGGGGCTTCTATGTTTGGATAGGGACATTGGATGAATTAAGATGGTGGGAGATGGTGAAGAACTACTCTAGCCTTTGTCACGCAGAGGGTACCAAGGAGAGCCAGATCGTGTTGAGACGAGATACACTCCTTCTTCCACGCGTTGGTAAACCCCTTCCTGCATCTTTCAATAAGCATCTTCTGGTGAATCGTATTGCTCCTGCATTCTGCATCCGGCTGTATCGGATTGAACCAGAGATGACTATGTGGGAGGAAAAAGATGATGATGTGGCTAGATTATACGAGTATTATAGCACCAAACAGATCCATACCAGCTATGGTATGTGGGCCATCGCCGACTCCATCAGGAATGTGAGAAAGCAACTCCTCAAAGTCAGAGATTATCTGGATGTAAGTATCGACGTTCAACCGACCGCGCCCAAATGTTTAGTCAGGCTTCATACCTCACTGATATCACTGTATCGATGTTCAGCCGTCCGCGCCCAAATTTTTAGTCAGGCTTCATATCTCACTGATATCACTGTATCGACAGCTATCGACGTTCAACCGTCCGCGCCCAAATTTTTAGTCAGGCTTCATATCTCACTGATACCACTGTATCGACGTTCAACCGACACCGCCCAAATGTTTAGTCAGGCTTCATATCTCACTGATACCACTGTATCGACGTTCAACCGTCCGCGTCCAAATTTTTAGTCAGGCTTCATATCTCACTGATATCACTGTATCGACGTTAAACCGTCCGCGCCCAAATTTTTAGTTAGGCTTCATATCTCACTGATACCACTGTATCGACGTTCAACCGACCGCGCCCAAATTTTTAGTCAGGCTTCATATCTCACTGATATCACTGTATCGACGTTCAACCGTCCGCGCCAAGTCAGGCTTCATACCTCACTGATATCACTGTATCGACGTTCAAGCGTCCACGCCCAAATTTTTAGTCAGGCTTCATATTTCACTGATATCATTGTATCGACGTTCAACCGGCCGCGCCCAAATTTTCAGTCAGGCTTCATATCTCACTGATACCACTGTATCGACGTTCAGCCGTCCGCGCCCAAATTTTTAGTCAGGCTTCATATCTCACTGATACCACTGTATCGACGTTCAACCGACCGCGCCCAAATTTTTAGTCAGGCTTCATATCCCACTGATATCACTGTATCGACGTTCAACCGTCCGTGCCCAAATTTTTAGTCAGGCTTCATATCTCACTGATATCACCTGTATCGACGTTCAGCCGTCCGCGCCCAAATGTTAGTCAGGCTTCATATCTCACTGATACCACTATTTAAAGTTTTTAAGCAGGTCTCATTATCCTTTTGATGCGAACGACCAAGTTTTCAAAGTTTTTCTTGACAGTCGCACAATTTGATAGAGTGTGTATAATTTCTACTTTCTGCATGTGATCAGTAACTGTCGAGTGCCGAAAATTGGCACAACTGATAAACCTCACCCCAATGCCCAAGTGAAACATGGTCGATTTTGTTTCATGTGCATGTATTATATTTGATAGTACAATATTATCCTAAAATTAAACATTCCGTACAAATTTAATTGTGTTGTGCCAATTTTCGGCACGAGTTCTGCTCACTGTATGTTGTTAATGTCAGCTTAACTAAATGCATATCACTGTGGAAATGGTTGTCATTTTCACTGACGGAATTTGTGAAATCGGTTTCTTTTTGTAATCAAACAGAGACTCGAGATAGCGCGAGATAAGTTTTGTGATATATGTAGACAAAAATATTATGATCATATATACATCCAAAGACGTTGTGTTGATCTTCCCTCAGATGTAATAATTACAGTGAAAACCATTGTTTTGCGGCACACATCCATAAATTCACTGCAACACCATCGGCTCGTTCGTTGACCTCCCATCCATAAATTCATGACAACACTATCGCCTCGTTGATCACCCATCCAAAAATCCACTGCAACTATATCACCTCGTTGATCACCATGCATCCATACATTCACTACAACACTATTGCCTCATTGATCACCCATCCATAGATTCACTACAACACTATTGCCTCATTGATCACCATCCATAAATTCACTACAACACTATTGCCTCATTGATCACCCATCCATAGATTCACTACAACACTATTGCCTCATTGATCACCTATCCATACATTCACTACAACACTATTGCCTCATTGGTCACCTATCCATACATTCACTACAACACTATTGCCTCATTGATCACCCATCCATACATTCACTACAACACTATTGCCTCATTGATCACCAATCCATAAATTCACTACAACACTATTGCCGCCTTGATCACCCATCCATAAATTCACTACAACACTATTGCCTCATTGATCAGCTATCCATACATTCACTACAACACTATTGCCTCATTGGTCACCTATCCATACATTCACTACAACACTATTGCCTCATTGATCACCCATCCATAGATTCACTACAACACTATTGCCTCATTGATCACCCATCCATATATTCAATACAACACTATTGCCTCATTGATCACCCATCCATACATTCACTACAACACTATTGCCTCATTGATCACCTATCCATACATTCACTACAACACTATTGCCTCATTGGTCACCCATCCATAAATTCACTACAACACTATTGCCTCATTGATCAGCTATCCATACATTCACTACAACACTATTGCCTCATTGGTCACCCATCCATACATTCACTACAACACTATTGCCTCCTTGATCACCCATCCATAGATTCACTACAACACTATTGCCTCATTGATCACCCATCCATATATTCAATACAACACTATTGCCTCATTGATCACCCATCCATACATTCAATACAACACTATTGCCTCATTGATCACCCATCCATATTCATTACAACACTATTGCCTCATTGATCACCTATCCATAGATTCACTACAACACTATTGCCTCCTTGATCACCCATCCATAAATTCACTACAACACTATTGCCTCATTGATCACCTATCCATACATTCACTACAACACTATTGCCTCGTTGATCACCTATCAATACATTCACTACAACACTATTGCCTCATTGATCACCTATCCATACATTCACTACAACACTATTGCCTCATTGATCACCTATCCATATATTCACTACAACACTATTGCCTCATTGATCACCCATCCATAGATTCACTACAACACTATTGCCTCGTTGATCACCCATCCATACATTCACTACAACACTATTGCCTCATTGATCACCTATCCATAGATTCACTACAACACTATCGCCTCGTTGATCACCATCCATATATTCACCACAACACTATTGCTTCATTGATCACCCATCCATACATTCACTACAACACTATCGCCTCGTTGATCACCATCCATATATTCACTACAACACTATTGCCTCATTGATCACCCATCCATATATTCAATACAACACTATTGCCTCATTGATCACCTATCCATACATTCACTACAACACTATTGCCTCATTGATCACCTATCCATACATTCACTACAACACTATTGCCTCATTGATCACCTATCCATAGATTCACTACAACACTATTGCCTCATTGATCACCTATCCATACATTCACTACAACACTATTGCCTCATTGATCACCTATCCATATATTCACTACAACACTATTGCCTCATTGATCACCAATCCATAGATTCACTACAACACTATTGCCTCGTTGATCACCCATCCATACATTCACTACAACACTATTGCCTCCTTGATCACCTATCCATAGATTCACTACAACACTACTGCCTCATTGATCACCTATCCATATATTCACTACAACATTATTGCCTCATTGATCACCCATCCATAAATTCACTACAACACTACTGCCTCATTGATCACCCATCCATACATTCACTACAACACTATTGCCTCATTGATCACCCATCCATAAATTCATTGCAACACTAGTGCCTCATTGATCATCCATCCATAAATTCACTACAACACTATTGCCTCATTGATCACCTATCCATAAATTCACTACAATACTATATTGCCTCATTGATCGCCCATCCATACATTCACTACAACACTATTGCCTCATTGATCACCCATCCATAAATTCATTGCAACACTAGTGCCTCATTGATCATCCATCCATAAATTCACTACAACACTATTGCCTCATTGATCACCTATCCATAAATTCACTACAACACTATATTGCCTCATTGATCACCCATCCATAAATTCACTACAACACTATTGCCTCATTGATCACCCATCCATAAATTCACTACAACACTACTGCCTCCTTGATCACCTATCCATATATTCACTACAACACTATTGCTTCCTTGATCACCCATCCATAAATTCACTACAACACTATTGCCTCATTGATCACCCATCCATAAATTCACTACAACACTACTGCCTCATTGATCACCTATCCATACATTCACTACAACACTACTGCCTCCTTAATCACCCATCCATACATTCACTACAACACTACTGCCCCATTGGTCACTCATCTATAAATTCACTACAACACTATTGCCTCATTGATCACCTATCCATAGATTCACTACAACACTATTGCCTCATTGATCACCTATCCATAGATTCACTACAACACTATTGCCTCATTGATCACCCATCCATAGATTCACTACAACACTATTGCCTCCTTGATCACCCATCCATACATTCACTACAACACTATTGCCTCCTTGATCACCCATCCATAAATTCACTACAACACTATTGCCTCATTGATCACCCATCCATACATTCACTACAACACTATCGCCTCCTTGATCACCCATCCATAAATTCACTACAACACTATTGCCTCATTGATCACCCATCCATACATTCACTACAACACTACTGCCTCCTTGATCACCTATCCATATATTCACTACAACACTATTGCCTCCTTGATCACCTATCCATAAATTCACTACAACACTATTGCCTCCTTGATCACCTATCCATACATTCACTACAACGCTATTGCCTCCTTGATCACCCATCCATACATTCACTACAACACTACTGCCTCCTTGATCACCTATCCATACATTCACTACAACACTAGTGCCTCCTTGATCACCCATCCATAGATTCACTACAACACTATTGCCTCCTTGATCACCTATCCATACATTCACTACAACGCTATTGCCTCATTGATCACCCATCCATACATTCACTACAACACCATTGCATCATTGATCACTCATCTATAAATTCACTACAACACTATTGCCTCATTGATCACCTATCCATAGATTCACTACAACACTATTGCCTCATTGATCACCTATCCATACATTCACTACAACACTATTGCCTCATTGATCACCCATCCATAGATTCACTGCAGCACTATTGCCTCCTTGATCACCCATCCATAGATTCACTACAACACTATTGCCTCCTTGATCACCTATCCATACATTCACTACAACGCTATTGCCTCATTGATCACCCATCCATACATTCACTACAACACCATTGCCTCATTGATCACTCATCTATAAATTCACTACAACACTATTGCCTCATTGATCACCTATCCATAGATTCACTACAACACTATTGCCTCATTGATCACCTATCCATACATTCACTACAACACTATTGCCTCATTGATCACCCATCCATAGATTCACTGCAGCACTATTGCCTCCTTGATCACCCATCCATAGATTCACTGCAACACCATTGCCTCATTGATCACTCATCTATAAATTCACTACAACACTATTGCCTCATTGATCACCTATCCATAGATTCACTACAACACTATTGCTTCATTGATCACCCATCCATAAATTCACTACAACACTATTGCCTCATTGATCACCTATCCATATATTCACTACAACACTACTGCCTCCTTGATCACCTATCCATAGATTCACTACAACACTATTGCCTCATTGATCACCCATCCATACATTCACTACAGCACTATTGCCTCCTTGATCACCCATCCATAGATTCACTGCAACACTGTTGCCTCCTTGATCACCCATCCATAAATTCACTACAACACTATTGCCTCCTTGATCACCCATCCATAGATTCACTGCAACACCATTGCCTCATTGATCACTCATCTATAAATTCACTACAACACTATTGCCTCATTGATCACCTATCCATAGATTCACTACAACACTATTGCCTCATTGATCACCCATCCATAAATTCACTACAACACTATTGCCTCATTGATCACCCATCCATACATTAACTACAACACTATTGCCTCATTGGTCACCCATCCATAAATTCACTACAACACTATTGCCTCCTTGATCACCTATCCATATATTCACTACAACACTATTGCCTCCTTGATCACCCATCCATAGATTCACTGCAACACTATTGCCTCATTGATCACCTATCCATAGATTCACTACAACACTATTGCCTCATTGATCACCCATCCATAGATTCACTACAACACTATTGCCTCATTGATCACCTATCCATAGATTCACTACAACACTATTGCCTCATCACCTATCCATACATTTACTACAACACTATTGCCTCATTGATCACCCATCCATAGATTCACTACAACACTATTGCCTCATTGATCACCTATCCATATATTCACTACAACAATATCGCCTCGTTGATCACCCATCCAGTGCAACACTGTCGCCAATTTGATCACCCACAGGGCCGGATTTACCATTGGGCTAGATGGGTCCGGGTCCAGGACCCCTAAAATTGCCCCGTGCATCTTCCTTTTCAGCCGATGTTTTGGGCCAAAATAGGTTGAAATTGTACAAATTTCGCGCGCTTCACACTGACTCTTCAAATAGCAAAATTCATCTTCATGTTGTGCTGAAATTGAAATTTTTGGTGCGATTCGCGCACTGACCCTAGTAATATCGGAGCAAAATATACCAATCTCCCTCTAAAGTGTAAGTGCTGCTGCCACCACTGTCGATCTTATATGGAAACCAAAACTTCAAATTATAAGAATTAACTTCACATTTTTATTATTTTTTTCACCATGCAGGCTGGTCTGTTTGACCGTGCTCGTGCTATGATAATGATGTCCAAGGTGATGTTTACTGACTTAGTGGTCGTCAAGCAGTTAGAGCAAGAAGAAATTGAAGAGACAGACTATCTCAAGCAGGTGATGGATGCCCTCAAGACGAGGGTAGAGGACGGGATACAGGAGACCAAATCATCGTCGTCATCAGAGGAAGACTGATGAATAAAAGATGCAGGAAGAAACTTTATGCTGAACACATTTTCATCCATAGTGTTAAACAAAAATCTTGTGTTCCGCCCTCATGCGTTTGCTCAGAAAACCGCGGTCCTGGAAAAGCTTGCAAACTCTTCTGATACTGTATACTATAGCATATTATATCTATGACTTTGGCTATAAAGGCACCACCAGATTTCTGTATTTTAAAGGAATAGGTGCATGTACTATAACATATCCTGTATAATGTACGATCTTTTTTCAGAATTTACCTTTATTTTTTTCAAAACCGATTTTTTGGCATATTTGTAATACTTACACATGTTCTAACTTAAATCTATGAGCAAACTGTCAAATTCGTCCTATTTGTAGTAAAACGGGACGATTTTCTGTTGGTCCGACATAAAGTCATAATTTTAGATTATGACTTTATGTCGGCCACGATCGCAAACCGTAGTCTCGTACAAAACTAGCTTGGTTACGCTCCCTCCACATGTGGAGGGAGCGTAACCACACTGGCCGCGTAGGAGCCTAACTCTGAGGCCGCACTCGCTGTCCTAATCTAAATAGTGCGAGATGTTTCGAGTGATAGAGGTGAAGTTTATGATGTTGTTTCTTTGCAAATTCCCAATGTTTTTCGCGTCCAAATGTATTGGGAACTTTCACAATGATTGCATATTATCATTTTAGAAGAAAAAAAGAAAAATCTAAAAATTTAAAAAGATCGTACATTAAGGCTTTAAAGACTTATTAACGACATTATTGAAAAGGGTAAAAGTTTATTGAAGTGAGCCATTATAATTATGCAAGATTATGTTGCATTCGACAACTTTTATTGTCACTAATCATATAATTATATAAACTCTTTATGACCATTTTACTATTGAACACTTTAATTTTAACATGTTTAATAAACATCAGTATAATTTTGAGTTCAACGGAATGCATTCATCATGATTAAATAATAATAACATATTTTATCAAAATTCGACATCAGTAGGCCTAATTAATTAATGAGATCACAACACCAAATCAAGTTCCAAATCTTTCATGTCTTAAAAGGCACATTGCGTCCTTTTCTTATGGTTAAAACGTCATCGTGCATTCAAAACACCATTTTGCCAAATGGTTATGATATCTTCTACCATTCAACCTGCAATTTTTTGGTAATTGAGCGGCTCGATTTTCCGCGGTGGTGCTTCGAATCATGATGCAGTCATGTCTACAGTAGAATTCAATTCGACCTTTGCAGGACTTAAAAGCTATTAAACCAAGATAACACTCATTGAAAACAGCTCAACTGATTAAATCATATCTTCTCTGGTTAAATACACACAACATATGTGTCTGCTTTACACGTACAATGGAGCAATGAGCTGGGATTATACTTTCAGTTGGGTGAACGATTATAAAGCGAGCGCTAGAGAACAATTGTGTGTGATCTTTGTTTACGAAATGAGACAATACGTGCTTATTGTTAACCAGCGTTCTTGAAAATGAGAAACATGGTGGTTTGCAGACTTAACACGGTTTGGAAATAATTTCTTCATATTTTTGGTGTTATCTGTCGTTTACATATCCTTCCTAAAACACCAAAGTACGCATATTTCCAAACATCTAAATTAGCTAAAAATTTAGGACATGTTACAAAACTATATTTTCTAGAATTTCAGAGAATACTTTAAATATTGGCCGGTTATTTTTCACACAGTGACGTTAACTAGGCAATGTCCTATTACCTATAACATACACTAAAACACCAAAGTGCGAATATTTCCAAACACCTAAATTAGCTAAAAATTTAGGACATGTTACAAAACTATATTTTCTAGAATTTCAGAGAATACTTTAAACATGTTAAATATTGGCCGGTTATTTTTCACACAGTGGCGTTAACTAGGCAATTGCCTATACTTCTAACATGCACTACTTGTAGAGGTCACGCGTCAATTGTGAGAGCTCTGTGTATTGTGTATAGGAAAACGGACAGTAACTGCAGTATGGTGTCCTGCAAGAAATATTCGTAGCTGGTAAAATTGAGTGGCTACAAAAAGGGGGAACACCTTTATCCACATTTCGTAATTATTTTGTTTTATGTAATTATACCGTATATACACTGTATATGCCTATGATATAAATAAATCACTTAATTTGACTAATTGTATCATCACTGTCTGTCAGTAGGCCTAATCAAATGACAACACCAAATCATTAAGTTTCAATTCTTTCATGTCTTAAAAGGCACAGAAGATTACCGGTACGTCATTTTGTCATGGTTAAAACGTCATCGTGCATTCAAAACACTATTTTGCCAAACGTTTATATATATTCTACCATAGAACCTGCAATTTTTCGGTAATTGAGCGGCTCGATTTTCCGCGATGGTGCTTCGAATACGATATACACCATACCATTATTACCAATCTCTACCGTACACATACAGCCTCTCAAGTTGCGATGTCATGGTGAATTTAACCCCATCAACGTTCCTGAAATTTCATAATTGTAATATTTTTTATTTTTTTATTTTTTTATGCTTTGATAGTGAGCAAAACATTTACAGAGTACAGGTATTACAAAAAAGGGGCTCATAAGTCATCAGCCTTTATTCCAACCTTTTTGTCCATCAGAATTAACCAGCGAATGGAAACACTAGCACTACATGGTTGTTATTTCTAGTTCAGTCCAGGGATGTGAGAGTAGACAGATAAACGTCTAGACGAGGACCTGATTTAGTTGTGTGATCTCAGATGATACACATTATTTTAATGTAACTAAGATGTTTAAACATGTTAAATGTAACTTTTTCAATATTAGACACAAGCCATCATCATATCACAAACATTGATTTAATTCTTTTTAGAATGACTAGAAGTCCAGCTGACCGTGTGAAGCGGTAATGGGTCTTACATCGTAAGTGTCTGCTATCTTCAGTAGATAGCGACTTGTAAAATCAGTCATTACCAGGCGCGTAAATAGGCTACAGAACTTCAGCAACCGGGCGCGAATTTCTTGGTGACCTACAAAAGGATCACGAAACGTGTAAATATAACATTTTGAAGCTGAAATTGAACAAATTCGCGCGAAACGCGCCTAAATTTGCTTTTTAAAAAGCTAAAATGGTCAAAATATATGAGATCAGTTTCGTCAAAATCACATGTAGGCGTTTCTCTTCTCCTTTTCTCCAATTTCTCTTCTCCTTTTTTTTTTTTTTTTGAAACGGGGGGGAGGGCTTTAAAAAGAGTTGTATAAGCTACTTATTAAATAAAAATAGGAACGTGAATTATTTGTGGTTAAAAGCATGTTCCTTTTTTTTAATGTGGTTTTGATTTTTAAAATCAATGTTAAGTTGAATATCACCATACATGTTATGAATTACTGATAACGTTAACGATGCTCATTTATAGCCGCAACATCCAATATAATATGGATCTGTGGGGGCAAGTAATACTAGTAATAAGCAATAAAAATAAATAAACAAAATAACAATAGCCAAATAGAGGTCTTTTGGGGGCAGATGCTAAAAATGGGGGGGGGGGTCCTTTCAGGAAATTCTACAAAATTGGGCCTTTGGGGGAAGCATTACACTCATGGTTGAACAAATTTCCTTACAAGATTTCTTTGGTAATATTTTTTGAAAATGTCAGTCTTTTAGTGAAATAAATATGAGGTCGGGAGGGACAAACCCGGGGGACAAACTAGGGGGTCTTTGGGACTGCACACAATCAATGCACATCATAATATTGAGTGAAACCCGGGGGCACTCGCATATATTGACATATACATCATGTGCCCATGAAAAGACCCCGGTATTTTTGGCAAATTCTACACAAAAATGCCTACACTGAATGACCTCCTTTTTTAATTGTTAACAATTAGTCCATAAAATTGAAATTTCGGCGAGCTTCGCGCGCATTTTGACAAAAATGTTTTGTCTATTTTGTACTGTAAAATTGGGTAAAAGGCTATTTTTGATTGTTAATGATATGAAACAATGAGACAAAATGCTTTATTGGGATGATGTGCGCGCGTAGCGCGCAAAAAATTGGTATTTTACACTATTTTTGGCCATTATCAGGATAGAACGGGCTTTATTTTTACAATGTGCGCGCGTAGCGCCCAAAAATTTTGTATTTTCGGGCTGAATTTGGGTAAAAAAAGGGCTCCTTGCCCTTTTTCTTTTCCTTTGCCCTCCTGATTTTCTCTTTTATTTTTTGTCAGAGGGGCACTTTTTTCTTTCACTTTTTGTCAGGGGGGCACTGTGCCCCCCTGCACCCCCCGCTGGCTACGCTACTGCCCTTTCTGCTCTTCATAGAATCATCTAAGGTTCCACATACAGGGCAGCTCAAGAAGAACCTTTTTTAGGTTTTACATAGAACCTTTTTTCTGAGAGCTGAGAACAACACATGACTTCCGGGGTGGTAATCAAGCAAACACAAAAATGTTTTTAAAACGTTTTAAACAAGGTATATTTTGGGTTTTGGTTTAGGGTTTTAATAACATTAAATGTCGTTTATATAAAGGTCATGAAAACGTTTTAAAACGTTTTGTATGAAAACACACTACAGCAATATTTTAAAAATGTTATTATAAACTATTTTTTTGCAAACATTTGTTGCCAAATATTTTGTCAACACTTAAATAACATTATGTTAAAATATTTTCAGTAGGTTATCAAAAATGTTTTTGAATGTTATGAAAACTCTTTATACCCATAATATACCCTTTATATAACCCGACATTATACGTTTTCTGACAACCTTTTATAACCTTTTGCGAATGATGTCGAAAACGTCTTTGGGAACCACTATTGTTTGTCATACCGACTATAAATTAAACTTATTTCAGAAAAAATATGAGCTTTCACTTGATGCCAAAATGTGCATTTTCCGATTGGGTAAAGTAGAGGGATAAGGCTGTAAGAACAATGTTCGTCGGCTTTTTTGGTTTTTGGTTAGGGGGCACCCCGGGGGTTCACTCGCATACTAAAGTGGTACCTTGCTTGTCACAGCATCTCAAGATTAGGTCGATCCTTCATGTAATTATTTCGTGTAAGCTAATCCTAACTATAGCCCTAATCCTAACCCTAACCCTAATCCTAATCCTAATCATAACCCTAACCCTAACCCTAACCCTAACCCTAACCCTAATCCTAACCCTCATCCTAACCCTAACCCTAATTTCGTGTAAAATTACATGAAGGAATAACCCAAGATTATACCTTAAATGGCGTATTCAGAGGTTGCAAATTTTACCCCTGGCGTAAGATATTAGAAATTTTACACCCTAAATGGCGTAAGAAACTAAAACGGACCTCTAAATGGCGCAATGTGTATGAAAATGTTCTCACTTATAGGCCTACTAATAAAAAGAATAAACTGGAACCGTTCATATATTCATCTTGGTTTTGGTTCAGAGGATGATTTAAGCACTTCCCAGCAAGTCTTGCGGTTAGCACAGCTGTGTGAGTGAACATGACGCCACTGCCCGCCCACTGCATACACACGTGCATGGTAAAATTTGAATTTGGACAGATATATTTACAGTAAAAACACCTTTAAAAGGTTGGTCGATTTCACATTTTATGTTATGTACAGAAGGTGTGAATGATCCTTCGTGCATACATCACTTTAGATCTGAAATCGACCAACTAATAATGACACACGGGCAATTCTAAAACAACATCTTTTGCACAGAGTTCAATGGGATTTGAAAAGTAAAGTGGCAGTTGAAACTCTAGTGATAACACTTTTACAGTGCATGATGGGGCTTCCTTAAATCATCCTCTGGTTTTGGTTTATTACTTGCGTACTTATGTAGCATGCAACCATCGCCAGAACCATCTCTGCAAATAAGTGACCCTTAACGTCGAAGATGGGTTGAAATGACAACCCTAAAGTAAGTTTATTATCTACTAAATAATATATATATAAAAAAAATATCGGAATGAAGGAGCTGCATTTTTTAAGAATGTCAAATTTTATTATAATTTTATTTGTTTTTGTAATTTTACCACTAATGCTCAAATATTTTAATTGTAGGCCTATAATAATGCCTCATTTGGAAAGTTTGTACCATTTACATATTTTTTTGTTGATTTGGGTAATTATTGGACAAAATCAGGTTAATAAATGCACAAAATCTCTGAAATCATGGGCGGATGGGGAAGTAACCTCGTCTTAAAAGTTAAACAAAAACAAATATTATGGTATTAGATGAAAGCTCATATTTTTCTCATTAAAGGTGGGTAACCTGATTAACAGCCTCAAACCCTCACTTTACCCTATCAAAAAGCTGACATTTTTCTCATTATAACATATTAAAATTAGGGGTTCCAAACAAATCATCAAAAAACTGTCGAATTAGTCTCAACTGGACCACATTTGAGACTAATTCAACAGTTTTTTTTATCAATTCGAAAATACTTCGATTTGGAACTCTTAATTTCAATGTACGTTAATGAGAAAATAATGAGCTTTCATTTGATACCAAAATCTGCATTTTAATGGGGTAAAGCGAGGAAGAAAGACAGAAAGAAAGAAAGAAAGAAAGAAAGAAAGAACGAGAAAAAAGGGGGAAGAACTTGAAAGGAAAACAAATAGTGAGAAATCGGCAACTTAATTTAATTGTTTGTCTTAGCAATGAGAGTGGTGAAATGTGGAAGCGAAATGGGGAAATACCGGTAGGTCATTACCTTTCCAGTGAACACTGTATTTTTTTCTATTTGTTTGTTCAATTGACTTTCACCACTGTTCGCTTTTTCAGCCTTAATATTTTCTACTTCAATAGGCCCTATGTCACATGATCGATAACGCAAATACCTAAGAAAACACAAGAATATTGTAAAAAAACACAAAAATCCACAACATTCTCTAAAATAACGGAAAATATCAGTAGATATTCTAAGGTAACACTGAATTTCATCAGGAGATATCCTAAAATAATTTGTTTTTTTAAAGGCGTTATCGATCAAGTGACAAAGGGCCTTTCAATATTGAGTTCAATTTAAATGTTTCCGGTCCGGACTATGGAGTAGTCTTGTTTCAACATTATTTTGTTTTGTCAGTAAAGTTTTTACCTAGGCCAATTAGTAGGCCTACTAAGACCTATTAGTCAATTAGTGACTACCGGTTATTCAAAAGAACCACAACTGCAAAATTAATTAACAATTAAATTGAAATTTCCAAGTAATCGTCTACAAATGCAACTCAACTAATATCTGGTAACTAAAAACAATAATGCTGGTGCTAAAATTTTTTTCTTTTTTTTTCTTCTTTTTTTTATTCCCTGTGCTTGGAACTGGTGGAGGGAGAAAAAACATACACAAAGAACCACCAGTTCCCAACGATCATGAACAACTACATTTATATAAATTTACAATCACATTAATTTGTATACTTTTAATATTAGGCTATAATCCATACTTATAAAAGCAACAGGTAGGCCTACAGAGAGAGACAAAATAGACAAAGACAGAGGACAAAGACAACATGCATGATGGTATTCATGATTACTTCTATTACATGTACTACTAGCTGTATAAATGGGCAAAAATGGGCACATAAACATGGAACATGGTGAATAATACAGTCAACATTATGCAGGCTGGCTGATTACATGAATATGTGTAGCATGAAAAATAAATGGGAGTAGTAAAATCAGGAAAAATAAAAGTAAAAAAGCAAAATGAATAATACTAAATTGATATTCACTCTCCTGAAATTTTTTAAAGTGTTTTCCCAATTTACCATTTTTTTCTGCAATTTTATATTCAGTTTTAAACTTAGTTTTGACCAAATTTAAAAAGGCTTGAAAATTTGGAATAATTTGTTGAAACTTACACCTGTAAACATAAAACTTGAGACAGAGAATACAAAAGTTCAAGCATGTTGTTGTTACTAGCAGTCAAGTTAGCTCAATCGATAAGGCGTTCGACTATGGTGCGAGAGGTTGCGAGTTCGAACCCTGGTGGTGCCTAGTATGCTATCGTGGAAAAATTGAGTTAGCTTGAAATTCCCTTGGACAAGGAACTCACTGCTAATTTGTCTCGTTGTAACCCGTACGAAACTCGGGGAGCTGATCCTGGTTGCGATGGCAAGTTATTTGTGGAATGTCTAGGGTGTGCGCTCTTGAAGCAGCAAAGTCCCTGAATTGTTGTTTAATGGTTTATGGAATGATGTGGGGCCATAGTGGTCAGCGACAACCTGTAAAGTGTGCTGAGGCTTGTGGATCAACGTCTTGGCGTTGTGCCTGCGCTTTTTTTTTTTTTAATGCTTTGTACTAGTGGTATCGGTCCCAAACATTTTTTCAAAATTAGAAAAAATAAAATTTTCACCAGTTTTATTATAAAATAGAGTTGTAAGTTTGTTCCACAAAGGAGACACACAATCGCACTCACAGAATATGTGAGCTAAAGATTCATTTGATTTCTTACAAAAGAAACATAAAGGCGAATCTGTTCTACCAATTTTATAAAGGAAATTATTTGTGCAGATAGTTCTATGAAAAACTTTAAAGTAAAATGCCCTGAGGTGTGTTTCGATGGTACATTTAAAATTATTTTCATGAATGGATGTCCAGTCAATTTCCTCTTCAACTCCCAAAGTGTCAATCCAATAAACCTCTGTATTTTCTGGTCTATCCTGAGTCTTTAAAATGTTGTATGCAAATTTTGTCACTTTATTTGTTTCAAACAAAGTTTCCACAATTTTTTCAAAATGTTCACATCAACATTCATGGGATTTTCAAACCATTCAATCAGAGTTCCATTCATGAGGGAATTGTATTTCCGTCTATCTCTAATTGGAATTTCATACTCAATGACAAGATCCTCAAAAGTCTTAACTAAATTGTAACCTCTATTAAGATCAGAAAGAGTAGAAATACCAAGATTACTCCACTCGGGATAAAAGAAAAACTGTTTTGTTTTCAGCCGGACATTTTTGTTCCACCAGATTGGATCCTGCAAGTGGTAATTTCCATAACTCATATTTTCCTTTAATTCTTTATGGTTTCCGCAAGCTGTGAATTTTTCAAGGAATTCAAAACACAGTTAGGGGCATTAGTTTTGAACAAATTTGAAGTGTCATGGTTGAAATGAGAAAGAACATTAACCTCCAAAAATTTCCAAGTGCTAACAAAATTAGGGTCTAAATGTTTTATCCAAACCATTTTCTGTGCTTGGGAAAAGGCAACAATGTCAGTCATACGAAGACCGGCATCGGAATAATCATTACAGTGCTGGTGCTAAAATTGATTGAAATAAAGCTTCTTCCAACTTTTCCTACCGGTTCCCAGATTGCTATCTACGGTAGATAGCATCCTTGAACCGGAGACGCTGAAACCCGCCTGTGCTGAAATATTGGTCCGACCTTTTGCAGAGCGCATTGATCTACTAATTCATCATATCAAACCTAATCTCATTGGACGTAATAATTCACCTTGTCCCCAATTGACCAATTACCGACGTTGTTGTATCCCTCTTCGGTCGGCTTCCTAATGTAAGCAGCAGTGACGTCATGATCCTCCATCTTGGCCACTTCCGCATATCGGTACATGCAGGTTCTGTGTAAATTTGGTGTATCAACGTAAATAAAAGGATTTTAGCAGCCGGCGAAAGCTTGTACGTATACATAAAATATCCATGTAGCTTACGGAGGTATTAGAAATAATAATCACATAATTGATAGGCCTTTTCATACGGCCTAGAGTTTGCATGCAGGTTTAGAAATCGACGAAGCAATCTAGTGCCATTGACTTGCACGTAAATAATATACCGGCATAATTGACACACCGTTTACATGCATGTATTACTGTGTGTATAGGCCTATTAATATGATTATGTGTGTTGTGCTAATGAGTATCGAGTGGATATGAATCACGTTGTGTGCAGTTTCTTGTGGGGTGTCCAGTGAGACGTGTGGAACCTTGTGAAAACATTTCCATGCAAAATGATCTGAATAATCCTGCCATGTTTACATTTTGAAATAGCTGAAAAAAGGGGGTGGGGCACATGAAGTAAATTAGGGGGTTCATAATTTAAGACTGGAATGACTGGGGTCATGGGGTATATGATTGATTGTTTATTTATGCTCGAGGCAGAGTCTAGGGCATCGGGCATAAACAATGATCACACCCTGAACATTCAGTTCACTTTGTTGACCACCAAATCTCCTGCATTGACAATGTGTGTGTGATGAATTGTGCCTGAAAGGGATTCCCCCATGATTTTACTTTCTTGTTTTCACCGTAGCACTTTCTAGCTAGCTCATCAATACTGTCCCTGTTTTATGACAGTGTTCAGAAGACATTCAAGACCAAAAAAATATGAAAAATCCATGTAGGAAGTTTATGAAGTGCAAAGCTAACTGCTAGCCTTCAAAATCTCTGCGTCCGATAAGGCTAAAGGAACTCGATTGTTAGTTTCCGATTGACCGCCCGCATCACTTTTTCAATTTCATAAAAAAGTTAATTATCTGAAAATTGAGATGGAAGTAATCAAAATTGAAACTCTCAAAATGTCTGACATCCCCTGGTGATCATAATCAGCACTTTTTCTTAGTTGTAGGGGTAGAGGATATAGTAAATAATGGAAATTTAAGGATTACCTCATCATGTTTCTAGTGATTACAAAAATTGCTAATTTCTTTTCATTTTTATGAAAACAAATTCAAATTTTTTCTCAATCTGTTGCAAAATGTCTGTAAAGATGATCTAAGCATTAATACCGGTTTTGAGATGGTCTTTCATCAACAATATATACTTTGGTACTGGTGGGGTACCTAAATTTGGAGAAAGCTGTTCATAAAATCATTGATTTTGTTGACATAATGGATAATGAAAAGAGACCGAATAATGAATAATGAAATAGCGACCTCATCCTTTTTTTTAAACATCCAATCAGAAACTATTAATCGAGTTCCATTGGCCTAACTGGTCGGGAAATGCGCGTCCCTTGAAACTTGATTCTGAGTTTAGCGTCCACCACCAGCGTTATGAATTTTGTGCCACGTTTGAGATGTAAAATCTGAAAATAATTCATTATTTTGCAAATTACTACTAAACCAGAAAGAAAATTTGTTCTGCAAAATTTTTAAACCCATTTTTTTGTATTTGAACCCTTAGAAAGAACTAGAACTATAGAAAGCCTTGAGAACTATTAGATGAATCCATCTAAATATTTTAGCATTAAAAATATACGGTACAGGTTTTTGACCCTTGCTCTATCCAATTATTTCAATTATACCTTAGGGATACCAGGGTAGACAAAAGAGAAATCAACCTAGCCAAAATGTTTTTACCAGATGGACATTGTTGATGTTGTAAATAATTTAACTAGGAAAGACCTAGTTTTGACAAATTGGTGCCAAAAAGTTATTTCATAATGTTCTGCATGATTGTTATTTTTGTATAAATGAGTCAATCCCCCCCCCCCCATTTCCCCGTATCCTCAAATGTATACGGAGAGGTTAGTACAAATTGGAGTGAAGAAGACTGGTGGCATGGTATACTAAGTTTTAGTTTGTTTTAAAACTTGAAAAACAAAAAGCAAGATAATTATATTTTTATAAATGTTTATGTGTGTTTGTGACATTATATTGTGACTAGCGATAATGAACAAAAGCGCATAAGCATTGGTAAAAGGCGGCTGATAATGAAACCTTGAAAATAATGAATAATGAAATAGTTGCCTCATTATGAGCTGAAAAAAATGGGACGCTAAACTCAACATCAAGTTTCAATAGCCTAATGTGTTGGGCAATAGGGAATACAATTTTACAAAGCCCTCGATCGCAAAATGGCTTTATTATTGTATATGAAAAAATTCGTACTCTACACCAGAAATGAACAGCAAGTCTGTGTACTCTGCGTGTATACAAAATGTCTTTCCTAAATTTTAACTAAGGGAGTGAGATTAATTTTGCAGTTGATGTTGATTGTTGTATTGTGTTTTGTTAGGCGATTGTTTCCGTGATGTTTAGTAGATAACTTTTTGTCAGGGATTTTGTTAGGCGTGCATCTGAGACTAGGTATTTTAGTCTCAGCCTGCCTACTGCAGTCTCTAGATTTATTTGATGCAAAAATTAACAACTTTATCTGAGTCCAAAGTGAGTCAACAGCACCTTCCTATGAGTCGATGATTCAAATATAAGTTAAACCCAGGAAATAATTATTTACCTTACACTTACTCGAGAACTCTAGCTTCGAATTTGCACACAATATAGTCTGTCCACATAGAAGTACAAAGTAAATAGACCTCGGAAACTGGAGGTATGAGAATAATTATTTCAGTGCAATGCTTCTTTGGTGCGCCAACTGCTGCGCGATTTGTGCACCACGCTCTTTACGCGTTGCGTCACGCTGGCGTGTGACGCAAAGCATCGACCCCCGATGCCACAGATTTGGTTTGTACTTCTAAGTGGACAGACTGTAGTTACGCATTCAATGCTAGAGTGCTTTGCTATGGTTTTCGGTCGGACAGCGGTGCAATTTTTTGCACCGGAAGTTATTCATTCTGTTAATGTTGAAATTTGGATTAAAGTTATTTCAATGAGTCAACTGTATCTTTTGAGCAAGATTGGCCTTTTTTGGACGATCTAAAATTTCGCTGAAGTGTATTTTAAGCAATACTTTTGATGCAATCGCCTGTCGTGATCGGCTATGTTTACTTCGAAACTTCCATTGCTTTACACAGTGTCATGCTTTGAACATCGAATCCGACTAGATTTTGAATGCAATGGTCTCTAGCCTAGAATTCAAGGCCATTTCTATCTAAATTATCTAGTAGGAATTGGTGAAGCATGACACAGTGTCAACAAATCTAGTTAAGAATATCACCGCCAATCACAACAGGTGAATGAATACCGTATTAGACCTGCTCCTCCGAAACCCGGATAAAGATGGAAAATTATGATCCAAATTTAAAATGCTCAGATTGTCAGCTTTAAAATGATAATTGATATCTCATATTAAAATTATTACTATAATCAAATTTAAGTAATTCTTGGCCAAACTGGAACATGCGCGTTGCGTCCATGTAGTGTACTAAGCGTGTACGCAGTGTAAGGCGCATATGTATACTTTCTTCTGTGCCGTGCTATATTCGCGTGTGTTTATCGCGGAGCCACTAGCGTTTACAGTGTTCTAGTTTGGCCAAGAATTACTTAATTTGATTATAGTACTCAAACTTATGTCTTTCAAAAATAAACCTTTTTTTTAGCTTCAAAATTCCTTTGTTTTCTATATTGATCATAGTAGGCCTACATCTCAAATAAAGCCTTGCCGATTTTGTCTTTGTTTTGTGGGAGCAGGTTTCATCAATATACATGTAATGATGTATTGGGTATGTGAAAACAATAATTACGGTGGAATGAATGTTTGTATCTTTTGATTAATTATTAAACAAATGAGACAAAAATCAGACGAATTCAGTTTCACACATAGTTTTATTTTAAATCACATTTTATTACAAATATTTGACAAACAATTTACAAGAATTAACAATAATTTTCATCTTCATATTTAGACATCATGAAAAATTCAAAATCTGCTGAATTAGCCTATTTAGTTGGCAGTTAAAACATATGTTGCAGCACATATTTTGAGGAATAATTTCCAACACATGTTGTTAATTGAGTCCATAGAAGGTAGCCGTTTATCTATTCCAAAATGATTGCTAGTATTCGTGAAACCAAATCGTGGAATAAAAAGCAGATGAAAATGACAGTCATCATGTCCTAACCTGGAGTAGAAACAAAATTACAATAATTTGTAAATGCTGTTTGTTGAACAAGCAAATTTAGAATTTGACTTGGAAAATGTTCAGTTCATGAAAACTGATTTCCTCCAGTGTGACAAATATCGGAACTTTGCAGAATAAAATTACCACATTAATGTATTGTAGTATTTGTTAGAATTTCTCAAAGGTATAATGTTTACAAACACTCAAAACAATCAAAGTCCACTTATTTAGTCAATGTGCCACCCGGGGTACTCAGTACAAATGACCATACGGGACGTGCATAAACATGGGTAGCATTTTCAGCCTTTTGGTATATCAATGACCCCTTTTTCAAAGCCTATTTTGGTATATGAATGGGTCCTTTTTTCAAAATTTTCTCAATTTTTTCGAAAATAGCCCAATTTTTCCTTAATCTAGCTAAAATTTTCAAAATTTTCCCAAAATTTTGGGAAAATTTGTAAAAACTAAAACAATTTTGGGTAAATTCGGCAGAAAATTTTGACTTTTGGTATATCAATGGGTCAAAAAAAAAAAAAAAATTGGTATATTTATGGGTCTACTTTCAAATTCTCAGCGGCACGTCCCTACCAAAACCAAACTTGAGTACCCCCCCGGGATGTGCCATTCCCACTACTGTTCCATACTGATCCCACCGACGTATAATGCAAATACGGAAAGCTGAATCATCAATCATAAAGTAGGAAGGTTGGGGTTCGAATCCCACACCGCACATTTCCTTACTTTTTTTTTCAAGTTGGGTTGTGTGCCAGTGGGGATTTGATGTCTTACTTAATTGTAACACTTTAGTTTGGTAAACTGTTCTTTCTTTCTCAAAGTGCTAATTAATACTAAATGCCTGTTTGTTATGTTGGAAGACTTTGGGTCTTTCTATCAAATCATGAATGTGTGCCAGTTTTCAAGATTTTGTACATGCTGGACTTTTGACTTGAAGGGGTACACAAAGTTCATGAGCATGCATATAGGTGCTATTTGTGTGTTTTTAGGAAACCCTGACAGCTGCCTATATATCAGTAATATATAGCCAAATTCTCAAACTCCAAATAAGGATGTCTGCATTTTGTCTCTTTCATTAAAAGAAGAAAGATATTAGAGGTATATATATACATGTATGTACAGGTATGCTTATAGGTGGAATTATACGGTATCTCTAGCATGATCCTGATTATTGTGTTGGCATGCAGGCCAGGCCTGGCAGGTGTAATGTATTGAGATCATAATGGTTTTGTCACTATGTACTGAATTACACATTAATCACAATACCACATCAGTTAGTCTGGATTCCACCCCGGGATTCCACATATGGGACATTTAATACTGGATAATAATGATGTGATTGCAGATCTTATATACTTGTATACATGTTATTTAGGTAAAGTTTTAGGGGCCTGTATTTTTAAGGGCACTCATTTGTAGATTTCAAATGGAGTTTCATTTGAAATGGACACTCCCTGTACTGTGTGAGATAAAGGTGATGTCTTCCATATAGGGAGTAATGAAGTATATGGATTTCAACTGGAATAGCCCATTTTTAAGGCCAGTCAACAAAGGGCATGAAGGTCACTATGTCTACATGTGCCTGTATAGTATATCCTGAAGAATGCTTTGAAATTGAGGGCACTAAGTCTAAGGGCAACAGAGCCATGGGCTTCTTGGCCTACCTACATTTCAAGGCCTGGTGTAAAGGGTTAATATTGTTAGATAACAGTAAAGATGTGGACAGTAAGCTTTTAAAATGAAGAATGAAATTAAACTTTTTTTTTTGGATTAGGTGACTTTAAGCCTATTTAAAAGCATTATTCAAGAAAATTTATTAATTAAATGAACTAATTTCCTCTTCAACAAAAAGTCCATTTTTAGGTTTGTGTAGAGTTGGACAGGTAATAATCAGGCAAAATTGCCACCCAAGAATGTAAGTCAAGTTCTGATACTGGTCAGCGATTGTCCAAGATTACAAAATTGAATTGGGCACATGAAAATCAGCATGAAAGTTTTAACTTTTTGCTGCTGCCTATCATCCTATGTAATTAAAATTACATATAGGATGATAGGCTGTCTAAGGTACAATATGAGAATGTCAAAACACTTACTGGACACTGGGTGATTTTATATTTTCAGCAAGTCAATCTCATTAAACCAGTTGCCCTGCTTTACTACATGTATTGATTTCTGTTTTTGTATCCAGTTGCATCAAATCAGAGAAGATGTCTTACACTTCCCACAATGCATGATTTCTTCCATTTCAATTTTCTGTACTGATTTACTGTGTAATGTAGTGCAAAGTCAGTGCTGTACGGTGCAAAACCTGATTGAGGAGGAGCCAATGGCTCCTAACTTTATAAATTTAGGCGCCCAAATTTTGCTCCCAGGTAAAAAATCTGAGGTGCCAACTGAACAGCCATGTGCGTTGAATGTTCATAGCTGCTGTACTAAATCTACATATTCTCATTGAACGCTACATACTCCATACAGCATGTAGCCTACTAGTGTAGGCCTATATGTTTTCCAGGAAGTCCCCATTGAGACATGATAAATGCATATATATTCATAGCATACATTCATACTCTTGAATGCTACATTACATACATGTTTTGCATTTGCTGGCGATTAAAAGCTTCAATAGTTGGTCGCCATTGGCGCCAGGGATTGAATATTTAGTCGCCATTAGAAAAAATCTAGTCGCCAATGCGCCTAAAATGGTCGCACCGTACAGCACTGTGCAAAGTGGGTAAATAGTGAAGAAATATGTATACCTCAATAATGGACAGAGCACATCCAGATCTTGTAAAATATGTTTATTTCTTCACTATCAGCCCATGTTTAGCTAGTCTATTCTCAAAATGAAAACAAAGGAAACCTGTACAAAGTAATGGCAGCATCATTTGATGAAATAAGGTGATATCATGCTGCAAAGGATTCTGGGAAGGGTAAGATATCTTCTCTTGCATCACATAACCAATCAAAAGAGAGAATAAGTTGTCTCTAACAAACAGGAATGAACCTGTCTAGACTAGAGTTGTCAAAATTCATAGGGACTTGCCAACTACTCCCTATTCTAGAAAAATACAGAACTAATTTTTTTGAATAAAAAATATTATCATGTTTTTGCCAAATGAAACATGTATAGCTAAATCCTAATCTTCAGAAGTCCTAACTATGTAGCAATAAAAGTTAAATTTTAATATTTAGACAATTTAGACTGACATGTGTTTTTAGGGTGGTTTTTGTATACTGTGACAATCAAGCCCAAAGACTTGTACTAAGACTAATTTCAGTATGCATTCTAAATTTTGGAAAAGACATGTTTCATTCTGCCAAAAAAGTGAAAATTTGAGTTAAATTTCAGCATATACTCAAGATTTTGAATGCTTAGACTTGTTACAAGTCTGTGATTTTTGTGACTCGATTGTCAGAAAACATGCCTCAAATGCATGTTTTGGGCTCTTTTTTCAAGAAATGAGTAAAATAGTGAACTTTTATCTCTAGTTAGGACTAAATGAATGATTAGGATTGAGCTATGTTTCATTTGGTAGAACTCGATAATATTGTGTAAACCACAAAAAGTACTGTATTATTCTGGAATGGGGAGTAAGCATTGGGAGTTGCAATATAGGAAATCAGAAACTTGGTTGTATATAATATACTAAAAACTTGAAATGGCCCATTGTATACCCTCTAAACTGAAAATCATCAGCTCCTTTAAGGTTGATAGTTTTAGATGAGTCTCAGCAGTGTTGGAATTAGGCATTTTTTTATGTGTAGCAAATGTGATGTGATCATTTATTAATGTTTCTAACAAATCATTACACAATGTTCAATTCTAGACCTTGACAATACCAACAGCTGTCAAACTAATATACACACATTTTAGCTATTTTAAACTTAGATTTTCTTTCCTTAATCAAATTTTTCATCATTTTCTGCCTTTTTGTGGTAATTTTTATTTTATAAACTTGTTGGCCTATATCATGCAAATTGAGGGTGCTATTTACATGTATTTTTAATTTAGCCCAATAATATGAGTTATTCCTTTCATTTCATGATAAAAAGTAATTTGAAAATGTCCTTGCTATATGTTACTCATTTTATGCTGTTTGAATGCCATTTTACAAGTGTCTACCCATTGTAAAGATGCAAACAAGATTTAAGATAAATAGCGCCATCAGTGTTCAACTTTGCTTAAAAATGAATACAGTTCTATATGCCTTCAAACAACCATGACAAACCACAACAAACATTTTATTTGCATATTTATGAATATTAATGAGCTTATTTGCATATTGCATAAATGCATATTATTTGTATATTTACAAACCATTGTTATTTGCCCCATTGTATGGGGCCATTGTAAATTACGAATGATACCGCATAATTCTAGTTACTTGGAATTGTTCAAAATTAACAAAATCCACAGCTTAAATTAAAATTCCTAATGAACTTGTTCAATGAAATGCTCAGTTGCTCAGGGGGATATCATTTTCTTCGGCGGCAGGGGGTCATGAATATGTCGGTGACCGGAGTCAATTTTTTTATGACCCTCCTATCCCAGGCAAAAATTTTGTACGACCCCCTTATCTTGGGTCAAAAAATGTTATGACCCCCCCTTCCGCCTACACAGACTCAAGACAAATTATTCATTGCCGGAACAAAAGCGAGGAGCGCACCAAAACTTTAGAGCGAAGAAAGTGTGCGGAGTGCGTTAAAATTTGATCACGTGTGTAAAGAAAGTGCGCAAACATTTCGCATTATATAACGAAAAGATTGTGTGCACATTTTGATTGTTAAAATTAAAAGAATGTGTGCCCAGCGTGAAAATTTTGATTCACCAGCCCTTAATAATTCTGTAACCCCCCTATTTTGGGTGTTAAAAAATTATAGCCCCTCTATATTTGGTCTAAAATTCTATGACCCCTCCAGTATATTCATGACCCCCCTTCCGAAGAAAATGACAGCCCCCTCACCATTTTTCAAGCAACAAGTGTAATGTAACTTTAAAATCCTTTGCATCAGGTCCAACAAAGTAAACAAGATTATTGTGAAATTGACTGTTTTTAGTGGAACAGAAGTCAACCTTTCTGTCTGCAAGATGTTGGGCACCAAAACAAACAGAAATGCTGGCAAATGTTGTGCTCAGTATCATACTTCTGTTGATATAAATCAGGTTAACTGTTATGCGAGTGCATTATGATTGAACTTGTAATCTACATGGTGAAACTGGCATTCATTTTGGGACGAAATCAAAGCTCGCCGGTTCCAGGCGGTTCTGTCCGGTTGTTATTGTTCTAAGCAATGGAAACCGGACGGAACCGCCCGGAACCAGCGGTTGACCGCCGGTCGAGTTTTGATTTCATCCCTTAGTCATTTGCATGAACTTGTGATCAAATTTAATGCTGGTTTCATACTACCATGCCACTTGCTGCTGAGCCGCGGTGCGCATGCGCTGTGTAGACAAACGGAGACAACCAAGGCTTGTCATTGGTTCATACATCATGCGGCAGCGGCAAGCAGCAGGAAAGTCTTACAGGGCATAGGGAAGACTCAAATAGTTTTGAAGGAATGAAAGCACTCAAAGCAGTATTATTTTTCTGTCATCTTTATAACTGTCAAAGTTATAGGGGTACCGGTATAAGGGGGTCTTTGGGAGCTGTGAACCGGGCTGCAAACAAGTAGAATGGGGACATTTGGAGCTGCGAACAGTCAAAATCAAGGGTCTTTCTTAGCTTTTTTGTTGAAAAAAACAAAAATATGAAGAATGAGCAATTTTTGGGTCTTTTAGAGCTTTAGAATTACCAAAATCAAGGGTCTTCTGGAACTCTATTTTGGTCAAATATAGGGGGTCTTTCAGAGCTGCGAAACCAAAAAGGGTGGTCTTTCCGGGGGAGCCTACCCGTATGGTCATTTGTGTTAAGTGCCCCCCGGGCAAAAACCAAAAACAATGTATGTAATCAAATGCTGCATCTTGCCTGATCTCCACAAACGAGGCTGTCTATTGTCTAAGTTGAATTGTAATTTTAAAATCTGGGTATGATGATGTGCAGCCACAATATATAGGAGCAAGGTTATTGCTACTATCCCCTGAGCAAGGATGCTGGTAATTTTGATAGTGACCAGCTCCTAGACCTAGAAAAAAAAATTTATTTCCCAAATATAGATAGCCAAATTTTACACAAAAGAAGCAATACATCCCGCAATTTCTTTATTATTTGGGGAAGCCAATTTAATAATATTCCTCCAGATGTCATTCTTCATTTTTTTTTCCAGACATGCTAGCCCCTGAACAAAGAGATCTAACCTAATAGGTCACGATACATGTATAACAATGGACTCGAATTCCAGAGGTCCCCTGTTTGAATCCCACTCTGGCCAAATTGTCTTTGCACTTGTCTTGATTTACAGATTGCTTAAGGGGGTACTACACCCATGTGGTAAATTTGTGACTATTTTTGCATTTTTCTCAAAAAATAATTACACACTGGTAACAAAAGTTATGTATATTATTGGGGCAAGGAATCCAATTACTACACTGAAATTTCAGTGACTCAAGACAAGCCGTTCAGTATATATGATAGGAAACGAGGTACATCCTAGCGGTACCTTAATTCTGATCATAAATAACAAACCCCTTGTCTTGGGTCACTGAAATTCTGGTGTAGTAATTGGATTCCTTGCCCCTATGTATATGTATATATACATCTTATACTGTGTTATTAGTTTTTGAGAAAAATGCAAAAATAGACACAAATTTATCGAGGGGTGTAGTACCCCTTAAAAAGTTCAGAATACTAAACCTTTCACCAAGCAAGTCAAGTTAAGTGAAACCAAGCCACAACTCTATTTTATCATTGGTTTTCATACTGAAATGAATACCATGTTAATATAGTGAAGTTTTCAAGGAAATAGGGAGGGGGTGGGTAAAATTGCTATCAGTTTGATTCTGGTGTTTGATTCCTTCAATCTGATTTGTTTGTGTAGGCATATCATTCTTGAAATCTTTCTTATCAGGTATCTACAAGAAATGAAAACTCCAGTGCTTTACCCACCCATCTCATCCTTTAAAGGCCCATTCAGTGATTTGCTCATCCGGACGATCGTAAAAATCATCAAAATTCAGATTTTGGTACCTTTGTAATTGGCATAGATGTGCAAACATAGCCTGCTAGTGGTTCGGTCGAAAGCCGTGTATTTTAGACAAAATAAAGCATTTGCATGATTCTGGACTTTTGATACTGACAGTACAAAAAGTCCGACTCGAGATCGAAAGAAGCTCACTCTACACCGTGCACAACACGCGTTATGTATTGTTTCTACTACTTATTACATCAGTAGCTACTATTTTAAACAAAATACACAATTTTAACTGTTTTTCATATTTGAATTGACCGTTAGTTTGCCTCGGTGACCTTTAATTGCTTATTTTGTTTTCTACTACAAAAATTAAGCCCATTAAGCGTCTGTTTTAAATCAATTTAGACTCTACTTCCCCGTGTTAGAAACACTGGACTAGGAAGTTTTTCCAGTCGATTGGTGGCGCACTGTACTAAAATCTCGATTTTCTCGAGTCGATCCGAGTTGAAGTAGAAAACCTTTCTAAAACTTCTGTTTTTTGACTAATTTGTCGATGTATTCATGGGAAAAGTGGTTTAATGAAATTCTGTAGACTTATTCTTTATTTCTAAGCAACTCTGACAAATTTCCATTTTTTTTAATGTTCCTGTGAAATCACTGAAAGGGCCTTTAAGTCCATTGATTTTCTGTTATTAATAATAAGGACCAAAGGCTGCGTTGTTGTGATTGATTTAGCCTAATTCTCTTATCGTGGCTAATGTACAAATCGTGTAGGGCATTGTTGTTGAAATACTGGGGGTGGGCAAATACCCGGGGCAAATATGTCTTGCCCAGTATAATACAATCGACATACACTGTGTGTTACCATAAAAAGCAATATTTTTGCAGGACAATTTTGACATTAGAAAAGTGTTGCTTTTACATGTAATTAGATTTTTTTAAATTACTTCTTAAGATTTTAGGCTGAGAATGTAAAATGAGTGAAATATTACAAATATTACAATTAAAATGTATTATGTATATGGGATGCACTGCAGTTCAATGATGTATTAGATTTTTAGGTAAAATTTACAAGACTGTCCCTGTGTATATATTATTTGTGTGGTTGACTTGTTTCGGGTTGTGCAGGGTGAGAATTTTAAGTCAATCGCGCTATTCCATTTAAAATCCACACTACCCCTGTGGAAGATATCTTCCACGGGGGAACGTGAATTTCAAATGGAATGACCACATTAGGCAGCTCCAATTGAATTTCATACACCCTCTGAGGGAAAAAAAATCAACTTCAATCTTCCACTGAGGGAGGCATGAGTTTCAAATAGAGCTGCTAATGTGTTCATTCCATTTGAAATTACTCCCTCTGTGGAAGGTATTTCCAAAATCTTACACAGGGGTAGTGTAGTGTGGATTTTAAACAGAATAGCCCATTGCTTGGATCGGGTCATTTTTGACACAGAGGTTTTATAAAAATAATTGTATAAACAAGTTATCTTGCATTCATGTATATCTCTGAAATAGAATCTTTTCAATTAATCGGTATACAGATTCACACCAAAGTTCTAGCCATGATTCTTAGTAAAGTGATCTAATTCAGAGACACATATTAATCTGCTTGGACAATCACATGATTTTGGGAGTCGTCTATCAGGCTATACTGCATGCCTGCTAACTGTCCCATTTTGAGCGTATTTGTCTAATTTTTGACATCATTTTTTTGCTATAAAATTGGACAATACATTTTTGAGACACAGATCAATTTTTGGTGGTGGGGTGGGGTGGGGGGTAAAAAAAACCAAACTAAAGTATTAGGAGTCCAATGGTTGATAGCAAATGCTGGTCCCTTTAAAAAAAATTGAAATTAGTTTTTAAAAGTGGACACAGAATTTGAAAAGTGGGCACTGTAGTTTCATTCTTAGGTACTTTGTCCTGAAGAAATCGGAGCTACTCCTGACGAAAGCTTGGCAGTTCTAAACTTGCCTGATGGCGAACACGCTAAAAACTTACCAATTTTGATGAACTCCCATTGTAAAAGCCTATCCGGCACAGACTGTCCATAACATAATAGGTTTAAAATGGTATTATTTTAGATTATTTTTTAATGTCAACTGCAAAAGGACTAGGTTAAGGGGATACTACACCCCTGGCCAATTTTGTGTCTATTTTTGTATTTTACTCAAAAATTATAGCACATTGGTGACAAGTAAGATATGTATATTATAGGGGCAAGGACTGACAATTCAGCAACTCAAAGCAAGTAGTTATTGATTTATTGATCAAATATTGGTTTTCCCTCATTTTGCACTGTAGCTCCACAACTGTTGTCTGTGCTGAAATAAAATTGCCAGTGCAGTAGTTGTAGTCCTTGCCCCTATAATATACATATCTTACTTTTCCCCTATGCGCTACAATTTTTGAGAAAAATGCAAAAATAGGCACAAAATTGTGCAGGGGTGTAGTACCCCCTAAAGTCCTAGTCTTCTCATATAAATCTCAGCACCAGCAATCACCTGATTGCATCTACGACATATTCCATTTTTGTCTCAGCTTGTCTCGGAGACTGGTCACTGTGGTCACAGTTGCCTCTGCTCCAAATTTTCTTCAGAAAGGCGCAGTGATTTATAGTGCGCTACGCACAGGCACAATGCCTAGATGTTGATCCACAAGCCTCAGCACACTTAACAGGTTGTTGCTGACCACAACGGCCCACATCATTCCATAAACCATTTAACAACAATTCAGGGGCTTTGCTGCTTCAAGAGCGCACACCCTAGACATTCCACAAATAACCTTTGCAAGTATTTTGCAACCAGGATCAGCTCCCCAAGTTTCGTACGGGTTACAACGAGACAATTAGCAGCAAGTTCCTTGTCCAGGGGAATTTCAAGCTAACTCAATTTTTCCATGAGAGCATACTTGGCACCGTTAGGGTTAGAACCCGCAACCTCTTGCACCATAGTCGAACACCTTATCGATTGAGCTAACTTGACTGCCTAAGCGCTAAGTAGTGCAATATTTTTGGTTTAGGCGTAATATAAATTGCAATGATTGATTGATTGATTGATTGATTGATTAGGTCATGTTCGGTCTTATTATTACTTGCATTGAATGTTAGCACTGTCATATCTGATTTTGAATTTTTTTTATGTAGCGATTCATGGTGTCTTTAAGTAGTGTCCTGATGAAAGATAGAATAATACTCATACTCACAAAAGATTAAAATTACAGATTTTTTTTCTGTTGACAGCCAACGGCAAAGAGTAAATTGGCAATTTCTCAGAATGATTATTTATAGGTATATCCTCCCTCTGTGCAATAGGTGACTTTAGAACTAGACTATCAAGTATAATACTCTGTAACAAAATAGGCATATTGTATAGATATCCTGTATGCATGGTCCAGGCACTTGGATCTCTTTATAACTCCCACTATTTTCATGTTGATTATCATACCAGCAGGGAAAGGACATTTTGTATAATACTAATCATGTAATATTGTTCATTTCTTTCTGTGTAGGTTGGGAGTCGATAGTGAACACTGGGAATCAACTGGTGCAAAGGCAAGCGATTTCACATCGAGGACCCTTCACGGTTAGGTCTAGATTAGTAGGACAGGATAATATTCCATCGCAGAAAGTGGCCGAGTAGCGACAGGGTGAACAAGTCTAGTTTTTGGCTTTAGTTTAGGGGTAATACAAACTTAAAGTGACAGAATGGCGGACATGAATGACATGGGCATGAGATCGGAACTGGAGGAGATGCAGATGAAATGTGACCAGGTTACAGATGAGGTAAGTCTTATAATAATTATTATTAAGGAAGTCCAAGATAATTGCAGCAATAGGGACCAGAAAGAAAATTGTACAGAAAAATAAAATGGACATCTTGTGATCCAGAGTGTCATCCCCACCCCACTTTTACCCCCCAATCAAGCAAAATGAGTCGGATGTCGGGAATATTGATTTTGAAATATAATCAATAATAGTATCAACTTCCTTTGTATTTTATTGCTCTGAGCAAAACTTAAATGGCCATATCTCTGGAACCATAAGTCTAATTATGATGGGGTTTTCAGCAAAATAAAGCTCCGAGAATGGCTCATATAATAAAATTGAAAACTGAATTTTGATTTTGATCGACATCAGACTCATTTTGCTTAATCGCATCACAAATGGACATCTTGTGATCCACAGTGTCACCCCACCCCACTTTTACCCTCCAAAAATAGAGATTTTTAAACCAATGGAAACCTCTTGCTACATAACATTTGTGTGTCAAAAATTTCTTGCATCTTCTTTTGTTTTACAAAAATATTGACAAATTAGTATTACATTCTGTACACAGAACAAAATTACAGCATAGTGGCCTATGGAGCAATGTAATATACATAATCATGTATAACTCAAACACAAAATCGGAATCGACTGAAATTTTTGGAATATCTACACAAACATACCATAAAAAGAGGATGCTAGAATCATAAAATACTCTTTCAAGAGATTTCCTGTGCAAAATATTTGACAAATTGCCCCAATAATGATCAATAAGTGTAAATAGGTCAAATTGATCATAATAGCTCATGCATATTAAAAAAATATAATTAGTAATTGAAGACAAATTTATGGAATACTCTTTAAAAAATGGCAAAATTGTGATTCATATTTGTTTATTAGGTAAAGTTATTGTCTTGGACACGCTTTCGGAGAAGAACGGCAGAATTTTGCTTCGATTGATGCAAGCGCCTGGGGTAAATGAGCGACATATAATGCGGAGCTTTGTTCCCTTTAAGAGCGCTGCTTTGCGCCGACCAACGTTTTGACACGTAATGACCAATCAGATTATCGGTTTGTTGTTATAATTGGTAGACGATTGAATCTACCAATCAAAATGTAAACAACTGCTGTCCTTCTCTGTCAGAAACTGAAGTGCATCTTTGATGTTGTTTTGTCAATGTTAAAATTACAGGAAGGTTTTTTTTATGGAGCTTGACAAAAAGCAGGTCAAAGCTAGTTAGGTCTCGGATAACGCTATTAACAGTCATCAAGAGCTCGTCATAATGCTTATGGTTATCTCCTCGCAACTGAATTAAAAAAAATGGAACTGAAGTAGGTAGTGGAGGAAGCAACGCATTAGACAGAACACAGAATTAAGACTACTTAAGTACCTTTTAAAACATGCTCTATCCAGAGAATCCGTACACAGTTGGTTAATTTTTGTAATGCACTCGATGACCCCTGCAGAATTCAGCACCTTTGTTTGAACAGCCTGCAGCTGATGAATTAGTGATGATTAATATCCAGGTACTGGTGAAAAACTATTGTATTTTGACTGCTATGTCTGTCCTCTGTAGCTTTACTCTGTTTTAATTAAAAGAAATTTTTCATAGAAAATGGTGATCAATTGTATGATACATTTGTCTGAATGGAAAATTTATTTCAAACTTAATATTGCAAAAGTCATGTGCTATGAAATGAAAGGAAAATTTATTCCATGAAGAAGAAACGGCAAAGACTGGTTATTTTGTTACGCAGAGTTCTCTGCACAAGTACCACATGAAGATTATGAGGTTCCTAAATCGAAAACAAATATTGCCCATAAAACCTTACAAACAGCGGGCCCAATAAAGTGGAATTCACTTGAGAAACTTGTGAAAGACCAAAGTGAAAGGTAGTATTATTTGTAATTACTTAAGTACTTTATTTAATATTCTTGTATGGCTTTTAAAGTCATTTTCATTGTGCACATGTATGTCTTATTGTCTATAACATAATGTAGTATTGGATTTATCATATGGGTTTCCTGCATATTTTTCACCACGAAGCAGGTTTTTTTTTTGGGTTTTGAATGTGCTGTGAGGGAATGGGGCTATATGTTGCCATATTGGGGGTATATTGTGTTGTTGTTGTATATTTGAAACCTAATTTATGCCACAGCCAGGCCATCCGGCTTTTGTGAATACCACCTCAGTCAATGTTTGTGCCTGTTGCAGTTGTATTTTAAATTGAATGAATAAAGCTAAATGAATGAATGTTTCTTTGAGTGTATAAAATCAGTATCATTATTTGTGATACAAGATCAATTGAGTAGTGATGTTACTATGACAACCCACTCACTGACCTACAGGTACAATTACAGGCGATCTCTGTCATTTACTTGCATCAATTTGATTTATACTAGTGTATTTTGCTTATAATTTGTCTAAATGTGCTTTTTGAGATGATGATTAGAAGTGATCTCATGCATTTGTCACAGACCCATAATTGATAAGGTAAAATCTAGTACCAATTTCTTGAATTATTGATAATATTTATTATGTATGAAGGCAACAAAAACATGTTCTATGGGCAGATGGACCTTTCAAGTAGGGTCAGTTGGCTTTTTGTTTGTTTGTGTGGAAATGACCCTAAAAAAGCACTTGCTTTCACACACATTTTTTCAGTGTTTTAATCAATCTGCTTTTGCCAAAAAACAGCTGATCTAACATGCAAGTCAACCCCAAACATAATAATGGATTGGTCAGGCTCATAGAGCAAGGGTTTTTTGTTATTGCTTAGTCACCTAGCCTGTATTCATACACACTTAAAAGTGGTATTTACCTAGCACTAGGATCCACAACATGTTCATCTATCAGGGCACAGTTCTTTAACCCCAATACATTAGTACATTCATTGAATGACCTTTGAAAATTTGGGTACAAAAACTCATACTCCGCAACTTGAGGTCAAATTTTTCACTATGATTGTTTAATTGAGGTTATTGAACTATGCCATTGGGATGAGGCCATTGTGGACCATAGTGTAGTAGGGCCAATGGTATTTTAACGGACAATGTAATAAATTTGTTATTACGTTAGTTTGAATATTTGTCCATATTTGGCCTTTTACTAGCCTAGCGAGATAAATAACGTCCAATGTACATTGTATAATATTTTTTTTGGTACAAATTTCTGCTTCTAAGCCTATTCTGCAAAGGAGAATATAGTGGGTGGCAAGGAAAAAGAATGCAATTTTTTTTCAATACCTTCAATACCTTTTGTTTTGCACTTATTAAATTATCTAAGCTTTTAAAAGCCCATTCCAGGCTTTAATGTCATACTTGTAAAGACTTCACAAGAAGTAATGCAGCCATTATAAAAGTTGCAGTTTACAGCAATCAATGGTTATTATGCAAGTATTGTGGCACGTAAGTTAAAGCCCACCATTATATTTGTGCCAGCTTCAAATCAGTACAACAACTTTTAAATGCAGGTATTTTTCTTTTAAAACACTGCTGTGTTGGTAATATTGAACTAATGGGGTATCAAAATGCACGTAAATAAAACATCCTTCTTTCTAAACTGGCCTCAAAAAGAAACTTATAATTTTTCACAAGGTCATATCTTAAAATACTCTCCATAAAAATGAACAAAAATTGCACACAGGATTACTTCAATACTCCACTCCTTTGTTGGGTTCCAATTATTCGCCTGTGAATGTGGTCCCGGAAGCTGTTCCGTGTCAGTGCATTTTACTGTTGTGTCAGTTGGACAACTGCTTGGTTACTGACATGTGTTTATAGTAGAGTATTGAAGTTATCCTGTGTGTAATTTTTGTTAATATACAGGCGAATAATTGGAACCCAACAAAAGAAATCTGTTGGGATGTGAATTTTGGTCCAGGAAGGTGTTCCATGTCTGTGCATTTTGCTGTTGTGTCAGTTGGACAACTGCTTGGTTACTGACATGTGTGTAAAGTAGAGTATTGAAGTAATCCTGTGTGCAATTTTTTATTCATTTTTTTGGAGAGGATTTTAAGATATGACCTTGTGAAAAATCATAAGTTTCTTTTTGAGGCCAGATTGTGAAAACGATTGTAAGTTAATACTAAATATGCGTATTTATAATGCATGCGTTACTTCTTGTGACGTCTTTATTATCAGTACCTTCAAGATCATTTTTACTTGTAGCTTTAAGATAATTTTCAATCTCTTGCTAAAACATCCAAGATTGGTCTCTAACCTTTCCTTCTTTTGTAAATTTCCCCTTGCCAAGTTCAAGCTACTCAAGTGGCTGCTGTGTCTGTGGGGCCTGTAATGGTATACCACCAAAATGTATCAGTATCTCTGTATCTGCATAATGTCTAATGTAGCTCTCAAACTATGATCATATTGCATGCCAATATCATATCGGACGGACGTGGATCAAATTTCAGGATTTATTTACAAATATTTTGCCAACAAGTTATGTCACAGAAAGCGGACTCAAAAAGTTGATATTAAATCCAGTGAGAGTCTTTGGGAGGACTCTTTTTTTTGATAATTAGTTATATTGGTTGTTTGATTGTTGATGCTTTGACCGTACAATGTAGGATTTTATCTTTTTCCAAGTCTACCCCACCCCCCATCCAGCATTTTTTTAATTGGCAATCAAGATGTTGCTTATCCCCGTTAGGACCACAGCTTGGTTCTGCCATCCAAAATGTGTCCCCCAAAAGTGAAAAAAATCAAATATTTGGTGCAAATTTATTGTAATTTTCAGATCAAAACCATTCCGGAAATCTTTATTTGAAATGTTCATAATTAATGTTCTTATGTCCTGCTGGGTAGTTGGTTCCACCAAACTTGTTGTCGGATGTTTCCCATCCCCAATCTGACTTTGTCTCCCCCCCTCATGCCTCCATCAATTATTTTTGAGTTAAACCATAAAGGAGACCAGTCATCAAGGGAATGAAGTAAAGATGTAACTTATTCATCACCATGATCTACTTAACGCATTGGTTAGGATATGTCTCTCCAATTTTTGACCAAACATGTTTGACCTTATCTAGCCACTTTACCCAATCAATAGGAAATGGACAAGACATCAGAGACCCATCCATTTTGGGCATTAGTCTGTTTTGGTTGTTAAATTTGTGCTACATATTCAGCATTTGTACAGTGAGAATAAAGTTTATGTTGACTAATGCTTACACTATGGATACACTGGTGACAAGATGGATGAACAGTTTTAGTACAATATTAGTGAAAAGGTCACATTTATAGATGTATGAAAAGAAAGAAATGATAAGTAATACCAACAGTTGTCACTTATTGGAAACAATTCATTTAATTCTATTGATTTGGATTAGGACAAAAACAAAAATAGATATGTCTCATGTCCCATGGAGTTTGAAATCTGATATTGAACAACACCAATTTTGGGTATTTTATAATTTAAAAAAAAAAATTTTGAACATTGATTTTTCAGCCAATTTTTGGCTAATTTTTTTTACAATGTTTTTACAAAATAAAATTCAACTTCTGCAATTTTGCTCGCACAAACACGCAGTATATAATATTAAATCAAATGTGTGTGGGAAACATGAGACAAATTTATGATGTAAACATTTCATGTCTCAGAAACCCATGCACATATGTGACTCCTCGCCACAACTGAGCCCGGATGTCGCCAGTGCCACTATTGAGATATGCGCCATCGAACTTAACAATAAAGAATAGGAAACAGAGGATGTATTGACTGTTTGAGTGATTTTTCACTACTTAAATGTCAAGTACTATAGACATGATATACATCATTTTAAAGCTAATTTCAAGCAGAATATTTTGGTTGAATATCTCAAATATGATGATTGGCGACATCCGGCTCAGTTGTGGCGAGGAGTCACATATAACATTTGAATTGCCACATGTATAGCTTTATGCAAGCCAATTTTTAGCCTTTTTTAAATAACAAGATTTAAAAACAATGAAAATATTGCGCTGCAGAAAAGTAAATGCATGGCACATATGTGTAGCTTTTGTTTTTGGGAAATGTTTCTCATTTCCCCCCTCTTTGTGTGTATTTTTTTCAAACTAAGTAACCCATTGGTGGATTGTGTTATTACATTACCACTCGGCAAAGGCAATCCTAGCCGTGAATTCTTGAATTATTCCAGTCAGAAAGTCAAAATATATGCGTAGTGCCACATCAAAGGTCAAATGGATGTTATTGCTGCGATTTACAAATTCTTGACTTCTAGTGGCAAACAAAATGAGGCTTT
This sequence comes from Amphiura filiformis, assembly GCF_039555335.1. Classification (NCBI taxonomy): domain Eukaryota; kingdom Metazoa; phylum Echinodermata; class Ophiuroidea; order Amphilepidida; family Amphiuridae; genus Amphiura; species Amphiura filiformis. The sequence continues at coordinate 73,992,866 of NC_092632.1, read as the reverse complement.
TACTGGCTTCCAGACAATGCATTTAATAATAATCATGGAAGTAAAGCGATCTTACTTCCATGTAATAATTTAATAAAACTGGATTTATTGTCCAATTTAAAAAAAAAGCCAAATGTGGGTTTCAATATGATTATACTAAATTGCTGGTTGGTAAAGTAATAAGCATATCACCAAATTTTCTGTTTTAAATTGTGCACATCACATCAAAGCTCCCATTGGGCACCCCATTCCTTTTTAAAGGAATTTTTATTAAAAATTGAGTTACTGTTACTGTTATTGTCAGATGTTGTCGTCATTGGTTCTTGATAGAAAGCTATAAATTTACACCCATGAATTTTTCTGCAGTATACAGAAAACCAAGTGGGAGGAGAGATGGCATAAAAAAATCTGTCAAACGTGACACAGTTAAGAATTATCTAATCTTAATGGGGGATATGCCAGAAAGGAAATAGCATTTCTATGTGGGTGGTAAATTGATTTAAAAAAAGATGTTATAATTCAAATTAATATCCATAACTTACTAAGATGGTTTGTGCTGCGAAGTTCGCATACACTTACAATACATTGACATCACGAGTATTTTTTTGTTTTTGTTTGTTTTTTGGCTCTGGTTTAATAAGATTTTTGAATTTGATTAGAAATAGTATGTGTGCAAGTGTACACACACACACTCTCTGTATCAATGACAGTCTTCTCAATACACGCATGGGAACAATATCGCCTGCCTATATATCCTGTGCTGCGATATTGTGCTACATTTGTATCTGTATCCATTTACCAGTGATGCATTAACCATATTGATAGTATACTGAATGTACGTGGTCCAACAACCTGACTATCAAGTGACTACCAAAATATATAGATCAGAGGCTGTGAAATCGTGTAGACTAGATCTTGCACGAAAAATGCTTACTGAATCACATTTTCTTATATTAGGTAGCATTTTATTATAATTTTGTTCCTTGAACAATAAATTGTCTATAAAAATTATTTTAATAATGTGTGCTTATAATTATGTCATCCATTTCCACCCGTTAAGTCGGCCATTTTTAATATTCTCCCATATATAATTGTGGTGTACTATGTACCGTGCTAGATATTTTAATATACACTAATTGTATTGATTGTTATGGAGCCACATAGCGTTTAATACCATTTACACTCGGACTGGCGGACACATTTTCTTTTTCCTGTAAATATTGTTTCAATTAGTTATTACTCGCATACATTAAATATTGAGACAGCCCTTTGTGTTTTTGTAACACTTGTGGATGATTAAATGACAAAATTACAAAAAGCTTTGAGACTGCAATTGTCGACTTCTAAACCCACCCTTTTTATCAGTGACCACGCTTTATATTTGGACACACATTTTAACCAGACATTTTTCAAACCCACCCTTTTAGGCATTTTGTGGACCCTTCAAACCCACCCTTTCTAAAGCGTGGGTTACCAACTATGAATTAGTAAACATTTCTTATATGATTCTTCAATTGACTTCATTCATTTACTACATGTTTGTCATTGAAGTTGATATTTAAACAAAATTTACAGTTCTTTTTTCTTTAATGTGCAACACATTACAACACATTTTATGTGATTGATAGTTGACAGATTATGTGGATGGAAACAAAAAGTGTAGGCCTAGAATTTGTATTTTATGTTATTTTATTACCTGTTTCTCATTATGTTCAATTTCTAAATATATTATAGTCAGACACATATCCAACCGTATCACAGTGTAGATAGAAATTAAAATTTTTCTTTCAAAACTCAGAAAAGTATAAAAGGGCTCTCCAAAATATAGGTTCTTTCCTTCAACCATCCTGGAGTTCATGTGTCAAATATGAGGAAAGCTGAAGGGTACAAAATGCACATGTAATCAGTACTGTCACTGTGAATCTGTATCTTTACTGTTAGGACCAAGATCTCAGTAAGATGAAACCATACATGTATTTACCATATCTCTAGATTAGATATTGTATAAATTACAGATAAATGTTCTTTCCTAAATAAATCTCATAGCAGCCCACAGGCCAGGGATTTTAATATTATATTGTGTTGTATATGATTATGAAGTTGCATTATTCTAATAAAAAATCTTGCACTATTCGCCAGTCACTTAATGTTCACAATTGCACTGTTGGGTAATTTTTTTCTCTTGTATATGAATTATCTTTAGAAGATAACTGTTGGTTTTGATCCGTGTGTATAGACCCATTTCTGTAGAATATACAGAATTTGAATTTAATCCAGAAGAATACCTAATATTTCAAAGCGGAAGTACGAGCAAATATTTCCTTAATTTGAATTCAATAGGAAAGAGTTTATCATAATAATGTCCTGGGATTGAGTTATCTTTACATATTGGAAAGGTTTGTAGAGGATGCTACCATAAAACCCTGCAAGGTACATTATGGTTGATATTTATAATCATGGTAAACATTTCAGTTGAGTCTATGTACGCAATGTATTTATATAAATTTATCAAATCTTTGAAAACACTGTAGTGTTATAGTGAAAACACCAGAATATCAAAATAATTTGCAAATATCAAGAAACCATTTACTGGATTGTATATTTTAAGCCAGAGAAACATTAGGTGACGATAAAACAAACACCCCAATTTACGGACGGACATAATTTTCAAGAGGCTAAAATGATCCTAAATATCACAGAAACCTTGAAAAATCTGGCACAAATTTTGTGTTTGCAATTTTTGCACATTTTGATTTTGTTCTAAAACTGTCAAAATGAATTGACAAAAATTTAAAAAAAATCTGGGTCGGTCGGGCCCGTAAAACTTTTTTTCATCACCTTAATTGCATATTGAATGGCGCGTGTGAAAAAAGCATGAGATGTTATGGTGGTTGAATAATTAATATTCTATGCATTGATAATGCTGACATAGTTTGTGTTCAATTATCAAGCATGATTAGTTGGAAAATGCAAAATAAACAAAACGTTGCAACCATTTTTCAAAGTTAGAGCATCATGAAATTGGCCAGGACCCAGAATTCATACATATTTTTTTCTCCTGAGTCATGTGATGATTCTTATTGGTATCGGTGGTATATTGATGTCACTATGTTAAAGCTTGGGCACCTGCACCATTTATTTCCCATCACTGACAGACACGCTGTGGACAAATATACAGCGATGCAAAAAAATTCACATTGTTTTAAAGGCTCGGTCACCCACCTTTGCACAGCATTTTTTTTTTTTTTCTGAGAGCACATCAGACACACCAAATTGCGTTCTGAATACAAGGAATGTTCTTTCGATATGAAATAATTTAGATTTAAAAAAAAAAATTTGCGATATAATACAAATTATATTCCTTGAGATACTCTGCATTCTAATAGTTGGTGTTTATATAAAGACTAAAGGACTTATGAAATATTGATAACTTCATTTTCGCTATTAATCATGAATTTTTTTTTGCGTAGTACATTAAGAGAAACAGACATCCAGACGTCAAACGTAAACATTATCATTGCTGCATGTGTTATTGATAGGCAAGTTTGCAGACACAAAATATGTATAGTATTTTTACATAAGCATGGCAAACCAATTAGCCAATAGCCAACCATAATACCCTATAACCTGTTATGAAGTTTAAAATTCATATTTAATTAAAAACTGTGGTTTTGATTCAGTGGAAGTGGTTTCGGCTTGTAATTGGCAAAAAAAATGAGACTCATAACAATGTGTACTGATATAGAATGGTGTGCATGCAACAACTATGCTAATGTAATGTGTGATCATAGACCCTATTTCCAGGGTCTATGGTGTGATATGTTGGGACTTCTTGACATGTGCAGCAACAAAAACCGAATACTTTTCGCCAATTATAAGCCGAACAAACTGTAGTGCTCATTAAATAAAAAACCAACTTGTTCTGGACCCAAACCTAACTTTTGTAATATTGTACATAATTCACAGCACAGATCCTGGACACAGGCATATTGAGCTATTCCAGTCGAAATCCATACACCCCCTGGAAGACTAGACATGACCTTAATCGTCCACACAGGCAGTGTGAATTTCAATAGGGTTACCAAAATGGGTGACTTTCTCCTCCCTGCATGAGAGATGGAGGCATTGTCTTCCATAGGGGTGTATGGATATTGAATGGAATAGCCCATAGATTAGGCCAAGAAAAAAAATTGTTTGCTTGCCCTCAATTGAATTTTAACAATTGGGTCGGTCGGTCGGGATTTTTAAAAATTTTTTTATTAATTACTAGGAAACTCTAATGTTTGTATTAATTAAGGCTCAAAATATGAAAAATCAGACAATTTTGGTGTCAAAATGAATCAACTAAAATTAGAAAACAACTAAAATGTTGAACACAAGCTCTAAAATACATTTTTTTAACATCTTCAGAATGAAAAAATTTAAAAAAAAAAAAAAAACTTTTTCAGGAATTTCCAAAAATAGGGTCGGTATTCTTTTGTACAGTAAATAGAAAAAAACCCTTTTTCTGATTTCCAAAATTAGGGTCGGTCGGTTGAGGGCAAGCAAACATCTTTTTTTTTTTTTTTGGCCTTAGCAAGCTCGACAACATAATGGATCAGTTGGCGTCATGACTCAGGTCCGTTTTAACCCAACTCATGATCTTAATGTCTTGTTGACGACAATGATGATAATGATGATGATGATGACAATCAATCAGCTTGATTGAGATCCAATTAGAGTAATATGCAAGTGTGTAAATAAACTAAATAGTAGTTGTCAATAACACTTTTGAAAACACAGTTTTGATAATTATGGCAAACAATACTTGTGCAAATAACCAGTGCCAGGTAGAGACAGAGTTGTAGTCATGGTAGATACAGAGTTGTAGTCATGCATAATGATTATAATGTGTCATTTACTATAGCTGTGATGTTGTTAATGTTTTTGCGAAATTTACCATTTTTGGATCAACATTATGCTAAAACTGTTTGCAATGTGTGACCTCTCTGTATTGCATTAAAATCAACAACAACAAACTTTTGTACAAATATCAAATATACCTGCCTCGAATTTTCAATACTTTAGTAAAATGTTAATGCTGATAAACAAGTTTATTTAAGACAGTGCAAATCACTTGCAAGTGTTTTTATGGAACTGTAACAGGTCTAACCCATCATAATCAAAAAATAAAAAGGGGCCCTCAGTTTTCCTGGCAGATACTGAAAACTGCTATAGCAATGTCAATTTTAAATGAAAACTTATTATTTTGTCAATTAAAAAAATGATAATAAAAACACCTCCCTCCTTGCTTTTTCGAAAAGGTGGGGATGTGAAACCAATTTTCAATTTTATGTGGCCTAACATGAATATTATGTTGAATTATCATTTCATTTTGTTTCATCAAAGTCATTAAGTGCTAGCTAATATACATATCTTCATAGCTACATGTGCAAAACTAGTTTAAGTGTAACAAGATCGCATATGTAATACATGGAGGTGTCAATTGCATAACATGAATTTGGATTGCATGGATGATGGTAGTACAAACCCACTTGCAATTTAAAAATATAAATGCACTTTCTAAGGAATACAAAGTCAGCCATTGGAGTGGAGTTCTCCATCGGCACTCTCAAAATGATTAGTACCTGTATGGCATAACTTATTAAAGGCACGCAGCATCGGTGAATTTTAGAAGTGAAATATTTGTGCAATGAAAAGTTCATAGCAAAAAGCGCATTGCAAATTCTGGAAATGATATAACTGGCTGAGCATTGATCATCTCACAGATATGGGTACTAATCACTTAGGATACCTGGGGTCCATTTCATTAAACTTTACGAAGCTTCGTAATTCTTGAAATTGTTCGTAACTTACGACGAGTCTTAAGTTTCATTTCACTAAACTCACTTATGAATGGTATCCTTCGTAAGTATTAGGGATTTTCTACAGGGACCCTTCGGAAAGTTACGTCTAGTATTGGGTATTCGTAACTTTACGAATGGTTACTGGAGTTACGAAGGGTTAAACGTTGAGTGAAATGGACCCCTGGTAGGCTCCAGGCTTATTTTGTGCGAAATTGTAACAAGTTATTGGTGTACAGATACCTGTAGGTTGCTCCTGTACACGCTAATTTGATCAGAACCTATTGCTATTGTAATTAACATATGAATTAGTATACTGTGCAATGTGTACAATATTAAGATGGATTGTTTGAGGATTATTCAATAATGAGTGTTCAAAGGAATTTAGGGTTATAGAGTTGAGAAAGCTTCATTGGGCTATTCCATTTCAAATCCACACTACCCCTGTGGAAGATTTAACTAAAGTCTTCCACAGAGGGAGTATGAGTTTCAAATAGAATAGACAGTTGGATAACTTCCATTTGAAATACTCACTCCAGTTGTGGAAGATATAGGTAAAGCCATAATACAGAGGGAGTATGAGTTTGAAAATGATTACCTCTGACCAATTACAATTGAAAAACATACTCCCCCTGTGGAAGATATTTCCAAAATCTTCCACAGGGGTAGTGTGGATTTTAACTGGAATAGCCCATTGTATCATGTTGGTATGAAATCGTAAGTGTTTGCCTACTGGAAATAATTATCTCTCAAAGGCAAACATTTTGTGACGAATTAAGATAATTTTGCCAAAAACAAATAAAATATTATTATTTTATATAGAAACTATTATGGATGCCAAATCCATATACCAATCGAAGGGGTTTTGAGAAGGTTAAATGTGCCATGTAGCTGTACATGTATTTGATTGATTATCGTATTTTGCTTGGGATTTTGAGCTGTCATACTGGGATGGATATACTACACGTGGTGCGATTGACCATTAAAAGTACAAGCAAAATGTCAATAATTTTAATTGTTACCATTAGACCTGGGGAAAAATACATCATAATTTTTTATGATCTTTGTAAACCTATAAAAAGAAAAACCAATCCCATGTACAGATTGTCGCACAGCATACTGTATACACAATTTTAGAGAGTACATTGTAAATAAAATACTTCTTGACATTAGAGACTCTCAAGAGTTGTTGTATCTACATGTGAGGCCCCGTTCTAGCAATCAAATGATGCATCATCGCAATGTGGGTGGAATATGTAAAGACAACATGGAGTTTGTAAGTGGACTGTAGAGGATAACTGAACAGCATTAACCCAAAGTGGATGCACCAGGAATGTGCAACTACCCTACCTTAAAAATGATGCAAATTATATGCCAGTCGTGCTCTATACCAAGACTTACTCCTCACAAGGATACACCTTGGCGTTATTTACAGAATCAAGCGAAAAAAATAGCCGTCGGAAAATGAAATGGAAACAATACTCCTGAAGATCAATACTTGAGAGTCTCGTGGGGGATAGAAATAAATGGGAAGTTACTAGAGTGTGGCCCCATGACGTGACCTGTCAATATGACAGCTGATCGTTCATTCGCTTGCTCGCTCGCTGTCTATGCATGTGGATCACACCGTCAGCCATGATGTATTTTTGGGTTCATCGTCATGTGTCTAGCGTGATTAGGGATTTTGTTGTCCATACCGGTCCCATTTATTAGCCATTGGCATTGTCTATATGGACCAGGTCATCATGTTAAGATATTTTTGCCAGTCTAAATTTAGTTACTCTTCCACAATCATGTCGATAAAACTATGTGCAAAGTTATTAAGACATTAAGTCAGATTTTTAAATGATAAGACTATTTTCATTTGTAATTTCGTATGATGATGGGAACTGAGAATACATTTAGATATTTTAGATTGTCACAGTTGCAGACATTCCAATTTTATTATTTGAGGAAAGCATTTTCTCTACCTATCTTAAGTAGAAATGAACAGAAACACACCTGTAACTGTTATTGAAATGTGATTTTAGCACATGCAGATGTCCAGGAAGGACAAATGTGTCAAAGAAATGTGTGCAGTAAGAATGCTTATTGGCAGTTGTCATGACTAGATACAAATGTAAATTTAATAAAATGGAAAGCATGTTAGCCATGTTTATACATGATGTGCAAGTATTGTAACTCGTACATCAATAAGAATAATTGTTGATGCTAAAATCTGTATGCTGTTTTCAGTAGTAAGACATTTCACATCTACATGTATATATCACTTATGGATGAAATAGGTGTAACATGTGAAAATTATTTAAAAGCAAATCTATACATGTATTTAAAAGTACCTAGTAATTTGCTGTCTTCAGTAGATAGCATTGTCTCGAGACATCAGGAAAACACAACACCAAAGCAATGATTAGACTCCGCATTGCCCTCCCGATCATGAGGACCATTTATTAAGCTATTTATGACCATTCAACAATTTTATATTCATATACATAAATATAATTGAGATAAATAATGATAAATAATGATATATTTCATAATATAATAATAATATAATAATCATAGCACTTTCATAGCAGTTAAGACATAATATAAATAGTTATTTATCTTCCAATAAATATTATTAATAACACAATACAAGAATTATTGGAAAATGTGTACAACAAGCCAACCATATAGGCTGGACATGCAAGAATTGACTTCTGTATCACATTTAACCAAATTTCATCTTAAGCAAATACAGATACCTCTTTGGATCAAACAGAGGATTGAATTGGAAAACAATATTTATAACGCAATTATTAAATAAACAGAAATCTCCAAAAGAAGAAACAATGCCAACTCTATCAATGAATTATATCTTTAAATCCCTATATAAGCTGGTAATTATTGAAAAGTGAGCCAAAATTTACTATAAAATAATATTAATAAATGAAATAATCCACTGACAAAAACAATCAAGCCAAAAAGATACTTCAAATAAGCATAAATTACTCTTACATAAAGCGTAGTAGAAAGTGGAGACAATCTACTGATGAGATTCTTCAGGATTTGAAGAAACTCCAGACAAAGCAGCATAGTAGAAAGTGGAGACAATCTACTGACGAGATTCCTCAGGATTTGAAGAAACTCCAGACAACGCAGCGTAGTAGAAAGTGGAGACAATCTACTGACGAGATTCCTCAGGATTTGAAGAAACTCCAGACAAAGCAGCATAGTAGAAAGTGGAGACAATCTACTGACGAGATTCCTCAGGATTTGAAGAAACTCCAGACAAAGCAGCATAGTAGAAAGTGGAGACAATCTACTGACGAGATTCTTCAGGATTTGAAGAAACTCCATACAAAGCATTTATTAAGCCAGCACAAAGCGTAGTAGAAAGTGGAAACAATCTACAGACGAGATTCTTCAGGATTTGAAGAACTCCATACAAAGCATTCATTAAGCCAGCACAAAGCGTAGTAGAAAGTGGAGACAATCTACAGACGAGATTCTTCAGGATTTGAAGAACTCCATACAAAGCATTCATTAAGCCAGCACAAAGCGTAGTAGAAAGTGGAGACAATCTACAGGCGAGATTCTTCAGGATTTGAAGAACTCCATACAAAGCATTCATTAAGCCAGCACAAAGCGTAGTAGAAAGTGGAGACAATCTACAGACGAGATTCTTCAGGATTTGAAGAACTCCATACAAAGCATTCATTAAGCCAGCACAAAGCGTAGTAGAAAGTGGAGACAATCTACAGACGAGATTCTTCAGGATTTGAAGAACTCCATACAAAGCATTCATTAAGCCAGCACAAAGCGTAGTAGAAAGTGGAGACAATCTACAGACGAGATTCTTCAGGATTTGAAGAACTCCATACAAAGCATTCATTAAGCCAGCACAAAGCGTAGTAGAAAGTGGAGACAATCTACAGACGAGATTCCTCAGGATTTGAAGAAACTCCAGACAAAGCATTCATTAAGCCAGCACAAAGCGTAGTAGAAAGTGGAGACAATCTACTGACGAGATTCCTCAGGATTTGAAGAAACTCCAGACAAAGCAGCATAGTAGAAAGTGGAGACAATCTACTGACGAGATTCCTCAGGATTTGAAGAAACTCCCAACAACGCAGCGTAGTAGAAAGTGGAGACAATCTACTGACGAGATTCCTCAGGATTTGAAGAAACTCCAGACAAAGCAGCATAGTAGAAAGTGGAGACAATCTACTGACGAGATTCCTCAGGATTTGAAGAAACTCCAGACAACGCAGCGTAGTAGAAAGTGGAGACAATCTACTGACGAGATTCTTCAGGATTTGAAGAAACTCCAGACAAAGCGGAGAGTAGCATAATTTGACATACTTTTATTGAAGCATCTTTGACTAATGAGATAACTGATTTACCCTTCCAGCTACTGGGAGGGTGGGTGGGATTTTTTGGTCCAGCATGATCGGAGGAGCAAATGCAAGTGACTTACTAAGAAAGGTGTGAACACAACAAAAGAAATGGAATTAAAGCAGAGACCTGATTGGCTGCACCCCACTAAAGTGCCATCTGAATGGCCAAGAATCTGGGATTGTTGCTATAACAACACAACAACCTACATCATTCCAATACCATGACCCAAATCAATAGCATAAACTTTCAAGAGGACTTGATATGGCTCAAGTGGAACTGATAGGATAATTGTCCAGACTTGGCTGCACATGAATGCCCAAGTTTCCCTGATGCTGAGACAATCTGGTTTTTAAAAGATTTTCAACTTTGAAAAACGTCATTAATTTGTTAATATTCCTTATTTCAGAAAAATACATCTTTATTATGTCATGGGTTGAACAAACAAGAAGCAACTAAACAAACAAACAAACAAGCTGAAACATTTCATACAAACTGCATAATATAGCTCAATCATTTTGCTAAATTAGCACTTCATAGAAACATTTAATGTTGAACTATCTGCAAAAGTCACAAAAATTGATTTTTATTTTTGTTACTTGCAAGACAAGTCAAGGACTTGCTAAAAAGGCAACCATATATTCAGTCCATACATTCTGATTCCTCATGGACATGTTTCCTGTTCTTTCAGAAAGTCAGTAATTGAATCTTGGCAAATGAAAACAATATCAATTACTTAACTCATATATCAAACTTTGTAAACAATGTAGGTCAGTCACTTATGAACCAGGTCCAACAGCTAACCAAACATTGTTGATGTAGCTGTTGCAGTTTTCAGTAAATAGCCTTTTAAACTAGCGTTAGACGATTTCTATCTTCAGTAGATAGCAAATAATTATGTGGATTTAGCTGTGAATTTAACAAATACTCCATTTCCTCGAATAAATGCCCCCTGGGGACGTTGCATTTTCCAAACGGGGGGGCATTTATTAGGTCATTTTTAGAACGATAATTCCTGTTAAAATCATTAGGTAAGCTTAAATCTCACGCTGAAATGACGAAATACTGAACTAGAAACACTTACTTCTGGTTCACTTTTGGGTTTCCGACCAGATTTTCAACGCTATTAGTATTATCGACCATGTGTGCAACTTGGTAAGCTTACTACACAAGATAGCATGTAATATCAGAATTTTTGAAACATCTTGGTTGAAAAAAGTGGTGGGGTCATTTATTTGAGGGGACTATTCGAGAAAATATGGTAATTCAATTCTGTTTGAACTTCCATTGCTATCTTCAGTAGATAGCACATACGGTACATTGTCAGTAGATCACTTACTGGTACCTGTTGATTGAACCAATAATTTTAATTTTATTTTGCATATTTTGCTATCTTCAGTAGATAGTACATATATTGTAGGCAGATTAACTAGTTTTAATCAACCAATAATTCAATTTTATTTTCGACCAGGTTCAACACGTGACTCATTCCCCTTGATCATGTCACATATTGTAGGCAGATTAACTAGTATTAATGAACCAAAAATTCAATTTTATTTGTGTACTTCATCACTATCTTTCAGATCGATAGTACATGCATTGTTAAGTAGATCAGTTACTTTTTAATTGAACCAATGATTTCAATTTTATTGCGTATACCTTGTTGCTATCTTCAGTAGATAGTACATATATTGTAGGCAGATTAATAATTACAATTGTATTGTTCATACTTGTTAACTATCTTCAGTAGATAGTATATACATACATTGTAGGCACAATACATATATTTAAGTCATTTTAATGAACCAAAAATTCAATTATATTTGGATATGTTTCATTACCATCTTTAGTAGAAAAATGCACAATGTTTCTGATATTTATGCAGGCCAATTAAATATGTGTATGAAGTTGTTATCTTCAGTAGACTGTATATTTGCTTGTGGATATTTTAAAGTGAATGTTATAAATGTTGTGAACAGTTATAAAATACTGTAAACAGAGTTATAATCAGTAGATAAAATACAGTTGCTTTATTATAAGTTTCCCTGTGCATTATATGTATGCAAATTAATAAAGAACACATTTTCACAGATCTTTATATTAAACTTCCCGTTATAACAGGAATACTATGGGGACTATTTATCATCCAAATAATCATAATGCAGCACAATAATGGTTTGTTGTGTTAAGATTCATGGATATTACAGATAACCTTGAAGCCCCATCCTGCAATATTGTTTGGACCTAATGCATGCTGACTAGCATTCTGCTCACTGCATACCAGTAGTGAATTCCACCTTTAGTACCTGACTGTATTTAAGGGGGTACTACACCCCTGTGGTAAATTTGTGACTATTTTTGCATTTTTCTCAACAAATAATAACACACTGGTAACAAAATTTATGTATATTATTGGGGCATGGAATCCAATTACTACACTGGAATTTCAGTGACCCAAGCGGTTCAGTATATATGATAGGAAACGAGGTAGCGGTACCTCTTTTCTTATCATAAATAACGGACCGCTTGTCTTGGGTCACTGAAATTCCAGTGAAGTAATTGGATTTCTTGCCCCTATAATATACATAATTTTTGTTACCACTGTGTTTACTGTTAATAATTTTTGAGAAAAATGCAAAAATAGACACAAATTTATCGAAGGGTGTAGTACCCCCTTAAACCTGCACTAATGGAGGCTAATATTTCACTTGGTTATAAAAGAGAAACGGGGTAGCCTCTGAAAGAATGAACAGTGCATCCGTACTAAATCCAGACAAAAACAATGCACAGTGGTGCTCTTGATGAATTGTAAAAACACTGGCAGCGCAAAATATGTTGAGAAAACAGGGATATTTTTGCCTTAAAGGTGTTGCACTAGGATTCAGTTGGTTGGTCTGTAATAGCTAGTTTCGCTATGTCCCGTTAGCTACATGTAGACATGGAATTGGGCCAAGTGGGCCTGGAATTACTTACCAATATGTGTTAGAGTTATATAGTGAGGAGCATCGTATTAAAAATATATCTAACATAGGGGATTTGATGCTGATTAATGGTCTATGGAGATTGATTATAAGTTGGCAAACAGATTGTAGAACTCTCTAGAAGGGCGTAAACTATGTGAATTAGTACCACCATCATATTTACAAAACAATATTATTTAACAAAAAATGGAATTACAATAAAAAAATAATTTTCATTTTACAAAAAATGGAGTTAATTGTACTCAATATAGTTGATTGTCAATTTTGATTTTAAATTAAGACATTTTTCTTTTCTTTCATAATTCCTCTATAAAATATAGACTAGTCAGAAGAAATATTTTACCAATTATCATGATTATAAAATGTTCATCCCAAACTGTTGTTGCTTTAAAAATGAATCCATCAAGGTCTACTTTCCAACAGTGTTCCAGTTTATGTGCGGGTAACATATTAAGTAAGCAATACAAACCGCATAATATAATACTTTGGGAATGTTTGTGCCATTATTCTTTGTGTTTAGCCAATGTTTAAAAAAATGTGTATGTTTTTAAGCTTCCTTTAATACATGGTATATATTCACACATTGTTCTTATTGTGATAGCAGTTTGAAACATGAAATAAAAATTATGTGAAAATTTCCATAACATTTTATTGTATGGGCGTAGCCATAGGCGGAGAGCCCGTACTTTAATTTTGTTTTGCAATATTTGTTCGCACGTTTAAGGGGTTATCTAGCCACTGTGTAGATTGAAAGTTGCAGGGTATACAGTATGTAAGCGAATGAAGAAGTAGATAGATTTTCTATAGTAATATGTGTTCAGGAGAGGAGATATTTAACAAAAACAAAAACACCCAAGTCCGTCAAATGCACGAATAAGAATACGTTTATAAGATAGGCCTATGCACCATTGTGTATGATTGTGGAATTGCCGCAGCTGATTAGAGTCGTTCATTTCGTAAATGCGGTACCTGATTAGAGTCGTTCATTTCGTGCAGTAAATAGCGGGCAATGGGTGTATTTTTTGTTTGCTTTTGTGTTACTTTTTTGGAAACGCTCATTTGTTTGCACAGACCTAGTCTCCTACACATCCAATTTATGTCGGGCGATCCGAACAAACATCGTGATAGCCACATACAGTCTGGCCCGAGGCACAGACTATCAAGTGTTTGTTTAGGCTACCAGTGACCTTCAGTAAAATCGATACAGTAGTACAAACATGCTATATACAGGGTGTCCCTGAAAGAACTGTATCGTCGGAAACTTAATTGTTTGGGTATTTTAACGACACAACTAAACAAAACTAAATACTTGGTGCGGTTGACAATTTGACAAAAAGACGAAATATTAAGATTAGAAATTTAATAAGATGGCATAATCACTGCGCATCATAATTTTTACTTCATTTACTGTATAAAATATACATCTTTTGATTCATTATGACACCAGATTTTCTTTTTTGAGAAACAAAAATCCTTCCAAACTTTACATAGAGCCAAAAATTTACAAGATAATTTTTTTTATTTTGGCATAACAATTTAGGGAATTTTGTTTTTGTTTGTTAACGTTTGTTTTAATACGCAATCACTCGGGCACACCCTTTCCAACGAAAAATGAAAACTTTAATTTCAACATTTAATTTTGAGCATGGAGAAAGGAAATCATGGCTTCCCTCCCGTTCCTCCCCATTTCCCCCTTCTGTTTTTCTTCTCTTTTTTTCATTTTGCTTTTCACCTTTCCACATTTTTTCTTCTCAGACAATCCTTGTTTACCAAAAGTAATACATTATATTTAATTTATGACGACACAGCTGTCTGTCAAATAAAATGCAGCAAGGTAGAGGTTGTAATATCGTGCACATAGCTACATAATACCTTGCTGTGTATAGTGAACAGAGCACGTGTATTTTGCTCAGTGGCAATTGATACAAACCGAAGGTGTCAATAAATGGGACAGTATGAATGGATAATTTTCGAAGTTTATGTTGTGATGAAGTTTGGAAGTCAACATGTGCGATGATGCCATAGGGTCTACAGGGGTTTTAACAACATGGTGTATCGCCTAAACTTGGTCAGTTGTATTTGTAGCTGATGTTCTTACAGAGCTGAATAAATTTCGGGGTCATCCAACGTCACACAGAGTTCATCTGAGGTCAAATTACTAAAAACTGTCATATGGGCACGAAACTTGGTGGGTATATTCAACATTTAGAGTCAAGTTATTTGAAGGTCATTTCGGTGTCATCCGAGGTCACCCAGGGGTCATCTGAGGTCAAATTAAAAACTGTCATAACAGCATGAAATTTGGTGAGTACAGTCAACATTAAGAGTCAAATTTTGGAAGGTCATTTTGGGGGTAATCCAAGGTCACTCATGGGTCATCTGAGGTCAAATTACTAAAATCTGTCGTATGGGCATGAAACTTGGTGGGTACAGTCAACATTGCTAGAAAACTGTCTAAACATACAAAATCTTCCAACACACGGCTCGGGTTGTTTTGGTAAAGCAATACCAACACCTGTTGTGAACTCGACACCACGAGGGGATTTTCCATATCCCAACCCGTCTTGTAAAACATAAACATTACACAGCTGTGCGGCCTATTACATTTCCATATTCTTTCCTTCTTTAATCACCCCACACTCCCCATCCACCATCCAGGCTTCGCCCATACAGGGTTCTGAAAAGAAACTCACATTTAAACACAACCACTACCATACCATCACCCAACAACCTTACACACCAACCGCGTATGCCGAAAACCGCGCAACCCGAGAACCGCTCTAGTTTCAGTTAAAATTATTCTGTTAAAGTAAAGAATGGGACCATCTGGTTTCAGCTGCTGACTTAGTTTTGTTATATATGTAATGCATTAGGCTATATATAATGTATTATTGTTTGACATAATTTCCCTAGTTCCATATTAAAAATATTATTTTTTGATTAAAAAAAAATACATTTAGCCTGATTGTTGGACAGTATCTATATCACAATGGTATTTGGTAACAAGATGTAGCATTGTTCACATACTGTGCCACCTGTATATTGTACCTGCTCTGCTATAGACATGGTTTTAATTAGACCCAGGTCAGACGTACATAATTGCGTCATCCGACCATCGTTTTCTTGACCATGGTCCAACTATAATTAACTAAACAGCTAACGGTCACACCGCAGTGTACTTAATAGTCGGATGATGGTTACTTGCGGTCGTACGCACATATATGTTAATTATGCTATCGGCACTAATCACAGACCGATGCGTTGCTGAAATGCATGTTCGGATGACACATTGTGGTCACACAGGTGATTGTTTGTACTAAGTACAGTCCGACCATAGTAACTTGGGCACTAACGATGCTAATTAGCATTGTTGGGGAAAGATTGTACTATTATAGTCTGACCATTGTCGTGTGCGATCTAACGCTACCCGTACCATGGTCCGACCATCTTTACTTGGTAAAAACATGCACGTCTGACCGGGGTCTTAGTCACAAGTGTGATAAAGGGTTCCCTATAAAGCTATAATTGAAATGGTCAGATAGGTGTCACAAACCCTTGACTCATCTGGAAATAGCATTATATATCCTGACCTTTATGCTCATCCTTCTGAAACTTTGATATACAACATAATAAAATAATGAACCTGTTTCAAAATACAGCGGTTGGCAAAATGGGCATTTGAATGTATAGGATCCAGAACTAAGTTCCCGGTAATGCTGTTATAAATAGAAATAAATTGAAAAATATTTTCGAAATGTAAAAAGGTGTGTATGGCCTCATTTGTTTTACACATCTGGACTAATGTTTTAGAACATTGTGTTCGGTCAAAATGTTCTTCATGTAAAAAAAGAGGCCATTTAAAAAAATTGCACCTGAGTCCATAGAGTCAATTTTCCTTATGAATAGGCCTTGCTGACTGAATTAGTTTTAGAGTTGACTCCTATGGACCCAGATGCAACTTTTAAAATGGCCTCTTATTTTACATAATGAACCATTGTGACTGAACGCAATGATGCATGATGATGCTATAAATTGGTCCAGATGTGTACAGCAAATAAGGCTACACATACCTTTTTACATTTATACTTCTAGTAAAATATTTTTTGATTTATTTCAAAAAGCGTTTGGGTAAAACTTTAAAAGTTGTGGATATAGACCACTTGGCATGTGACGTCATTGCCCGGCAGTATGCGTGCGCATTATGGCAATTTCCATCGTTCTTTGCCCTGCAGTGTGTGTACGCATCGTAGTTTGCTAAGGGCATGTGCATTTTAAATCACCCGCCACATTTCATATAGTACAAGAAAGCCATTGAACAGTGTGGCGGCTCGGTCAAGCATATTGACAGATGAGTCCCTCGCCTTTGTTGATAAACAGTGATGTCAAGTGGTCTATATGTATTCCTGGAAGCAAACAGCTTCACTTACTTCCAAACAAAGTAGTTAACATATAAATCTATTGAGATGAGGATAAACAATAAATGGAATACATTGAAGTCTTGAATGTTTAGCTCAGATCAAGGTATAATTCACCTAATGGTCTCTCCCCATTTATATCCCATGATAAAGAATCCAGAAGTTTTACCAGTAGGAATAGTGCCCAGCCAAGGTGCATTACATCCACGATATTTATTTTGGAAATACACAGCTGTTGGCACTGGACAGATAGCATTCTGTATAAATCTAGGGATGTTTTAGTCCTAGGCCAATGTACATTTGGGATGGGAAAGCCAGATGCTGTAAAACATGCTGGTGTGTGTGTATGTATGTATGTGTTTTTTTGTAGAACTTGTTTTTGCATAAACAGACAAACAAAACAAAATAATATTAATCAATTTCTGTGATGATATTGCATGCAAACAACAGATTGACGTCATTATGGATTTCTTCTACCCAAAATATGATTACTTCTTCTTTTTTCATAAAAAATACAGCTGGGAAACATTATGTGATGTACTTAGTTAACATTCTTAGTATTCCCTTTGGTGTGAGATTCGGAAGAAGATGCAGTTGGCACAAGTTTAGATCATTAGCAAAGTGGACAAAATTTAATTGCAATTTGAAAGCAAGTTGCTGTAAAAGTAATAATGCTGAAAGCAAAGCTTTTTCTTGTCTAATTATGCTGAAAACACTTGAAGACAACATTAAAGCCATGTTAGATCTATACTGTTATTTGTAGTGAATTTGTTAACTTGCTTGATTGTAAGAATATAATTAATATTGTACCAAGTACAGAATAGTTGTAAAAGATATGTAGACAAAAATTGAAATTGCCAAATTGAAATATTTGTAAATCTTTAACCCTCCCCACCAAAAAGTATTATAGATGTTAATCCTTACATAAGCACACTGTTTACAATCAAAATCTTTCTGGTTCTTTCTGTTAAAGTGATGTTTTTTGCAGGCCCCCAAATGACAGCATAGTCATGTGACCGTGACATATTGGCAAGCTGTATCTGAAAAGCAAAACCACCTTGGTATATTGAAATACACAGGACCAGGTGCTAAGAGTTTGCGAGCATGCAGCGTTTTAATTAATGTAACATTTGTGCGGTGCTGTCAACAATAGATAGCTATTTATAGTACTATAGTGAAGTGTTTTTGAGATTATAATTACAGGGTTTTTATGTATTCAACTGCAGATTTGAAGAATTAAAATGTGAACAGTTTGATTAGATGTGACTGTGATCATGGTGATGAGGATGGGAGACATGCATTACTGGTAATTCACATTGCATCAGGTCTTGCAGGTTAAATGGTGTGGTGACCTCCCTCAGCACATGCATGATCAATCAATGATGTGATGTAGTTATATTTTGGCTCATCTCTCTTACTCACTCTCTTACTCATTCTCTCTCTTGTTCTCCCCTTCTATCGTCAATTCCTTGGTTAGACTTGTTGTAAAAGCGTTGTCTATACCAGTAGCACAAACACACATTCAGGCAGGAAACGAAAGCATTGACAATGCGTGTGCTGGTAAGGCAAGCTCGGGAGCATTTTCTTTGAAAAGTGGAGGTGTAGGGACATGCTTGGATTCAGGTTGTGATGAAAAGAGATAGAATAGACAAATATTTGGGTAGACATAGACTAAATCAGTCGTTGTCGGCATGTTTTGATGGGACTTTCACATCCTGAACTTGCGGTTTGAAATTATTGCTGTGAATTGTTGATATTTGTATAGCGCTGTGTTATTGCCGAAGTGGCTTTAATGGTTAATAGAAAGTAAGCATAAATCAGTACTTTTGTGATGGTTTGTGTAAAGGACACAGAAGGGGAAAAAGCTTTCAACTGAGGTAATGTACACCTTAGTATGAAAGATTTATCACACCAGAGATCTCTCTGACATAAGTTAGAACAAGTCACAGCACCAAAATAGCGTTGCGGTTTTCCCGTCTTAGTAAGCTAACCCGTAGCTCCATTATCGTCATCTGCACTCTGGCCAAGTAAACTATTGTAACTTGATTTTGTAGGTTACCTTCGCACCCCTTGGGGTTTTCCACCTGCCTCGAAGAAGAACGCCTGCATTTGTTGCCCTGCCTTGATGACATAAAAGCTAGCTGCTCTCATAATTGAGATACACTCTAATGGTCGGGTTCATGGCATGCAATCATTTGTTGTCGCAATGAGCCAAAATGGTCCAATTTCCGTTGCCGTAGTTCAATAACCCCTATTTAAGAATAATAGCTGAAAATTTGACCTCAATTTACGCAGTATGAGGTAAAGGTCGCTCTGTGAGTGTACAAACATATTGGTATTAAAGAACTGTGCCGTGATAGATGAGCATGTTACAAATCTTAGTGTATACTTGACTCTCTTCACGCAGGTGTCGACTGCAGACAACAAGTTTGAAAAACTATGTAAAAATACAAAAATTTCAGAATTGTAAATTGTCATGACCATATTTGGAATCAACATGAAAAATGCATTAAAATAAGTACAAACAAGCCTAGTATTGGTTCAGAGGTTCAAGTAATAGCTCTTGATATTTTGAGAAAATATTTCAAAACTTTTTATGCTGAATGCTATGGCAAGCACGCAGAGCATTAAGGTTGATTTGGTTGCTTGATTGCACCATTTTGTTATGATGATGATGATGATGATGCGGTACATTTGATGACCGGAGGAATATTTATCTAATGGCTATTCTTGACGGAGAGGAAAATCATCAGGTGTTTTATAAATATTGGCTGCAGGCATACATAATAAAGTAGTGTTCTGTATTAAAGAAAAAATACCTGGAAATAAGGCCAAATTATATCTTGCATATTGACAGCAGCAGGCAATTGTCATTTTCCTACAGCTGCTTTTAAAATTTATTTATTTATTTATTTATTTTTTAAAACCATGAAATATCATTTTTTTCAACTGTTACATTAAGGGGGTACTACACCCCTGGCCAATTTGTGCATTTTTCTCAAAAATTATAGCGCATTGGTGACAAGTAAGATATATGTATATTATAGGGGCAAGGACTACAACTACTGCACTGAAAATTCAGCAACTCAGGGCAAGTAGTTATTGATTTATTGATCAAATATTGGTTTTCCCTCATTTTTGACTGTAACTCCACAACTGTTGTCTGTGCTGAAATAAAATTTCCAGTGTAGTAGTTGTAGTCCTTGCCCCTATAATATACATATCTTACTTGTCACCAATGCGCTTATAATTTTTGAGAAAAAAAAAATGCAAAAACACAAAATTGGGTAGGGGTGTAGTACCCCCTTAAATAAGTGCTGACAAGCACAACTATTTTGAAAATTTAATATTCATCAAATATGAGTTTAAATGCATCATATATTAATTTCTACATAGATAAAGAACATTGTAATAAAATTTGCTTAATTCAACAAAAAAATGTATAAAAAAAAAATACACACTGCAATTAAATGTGTGTATTCTCATCAGCTTTGAGACAAACTTGTTAAAATTTTTACCCAATAATAATTATGGGAAGTACTTGCCTCAAAGAGATTTCTAACAACATCATTGTTACATATATTTTGAATAAATAAGCATTATTTGGGATCCCTAATGCAATGTATTAACGAATACAGTAAACCTATATTATCTGAAATGATGCTATTTGCATAAAGATAATATGATATAGCTCATCATTAATCGCATTACAACAAGAGACGATACAGGAATGTTATGTGGTTGTAATTATTAAGTTTGCAGTAAACAAACTGATTATAAATATTACTCTACAAACCAGCAGCAACATTTTAATTTAGAATATAGAAGGAATAAAATATTAAAGAAAAAACATTTCCACCCAAGGGTAATATGAGCTGCTACATACACTTATTTCTGCTGTAAATGTGCATATTAACATCTTGGGGAAAATCTCGGCTTAAATTTCATGTTGAGATCCTTGCAAATAATGTTTAATGTCAAACTTAGTGTGTAAACTAAACACTCATGAAATGTGAAATCTAGAATGATTGTTGAAACGTCAGATTATGATCTTTCAGCGTGATTTGATAGCATTGCTAGTACATGTACTTTTGTATTTGTGCATACCTAAAACAATAACTAACGGTTACGTAATATGGAAGAATAACAGCCCCAGATTAAAAACAGTTTTTCATTATTGCACATGAGGCAGGGTAGCCGAGTGTTGAGGCTCTGCTTGTGATGCAACTGTCTCTATGAATAATGTATGCTAACTGAAATTTGATTGTAAGTGCAAGCTCCAAATAGATTGTACATCCATACAGGGTTGGTAATATACAGGGTGGCTCAAATGTTTTGCTACATATGAAAGATTGTACATCCATGTATACAGGGTTGGTAATATACAGGGTGGCTAAAATGTTTTGCTACATATGAAAGATTATACATCCATACAGGGTTGGTAATATACAGGGTGGCTAAAATGCTTTGCTACATATGAAAGATTGTACATCCATACAGGGTTGGTAATATACAGGGTGGCTAAAATGTTTTGCTACATATGAAAGATTGTACATCCATACAGGGTTGGTAATATACAGGGTGGCCAAAATGTTTTGCTACATAGGAAAGATTGTACATCCATGTATACAGGGTTGGTAATATACAGGGTGGCTCAAATGTTTTGCTACATATGAAAGATTGTACATCCAATGTACAGGGTTTGTAATATACAGCGTGGCTAAAATGTGTTGCTACATGGGAAATATTGTACATCTAATTTAATATACAGGGTTGGTAATATACAGGGTGGCTCAAATGTTTTGCTACATAGGAAAGATTGTACATCCATATACAGGATTGGTAATATACAGGGTGGCTAAAATGTTTTTCTACATAGGAAAGATTGTACATCCATGTATACAGGGTTGGTAATATACAGGGTGGCTAAAATGTTTTGCTACATGGAAAAGATTGTACAACCAATATACAAGGTTGTTGATATACAATAAAATGTTAACCATTTAATATTTCTTTATTTAATCATTAACCAAGGTAGCCCATCAGTATCTGATCTCCACACAGGCCCTGAATAGGTATTATCTTTTTTGCACACACTGTTGTTTAATGTTAACCATTTTAGTGCATAATTTATGTGTAATTTTAAGTTTTCTTAATAGATCTGCCCAATGTATTGTAGAAAAATAAAGTCAAGTTTGTCACGGTCTTTTTGGTTTTAGTACTAATGCTATATGTGCTTATTTTATAGAGATTTGTCATTAAATGCTGCAAAATGTGGTAAAATCTGACACAAACCAATCATCAACCCGATTTATTTAAGAACAAAATTTGAATTGAAAACTAGAAAAGCAACAGCTCAGAGGACCTGTCACTTCTCACTCCAGTCTTGAGATGAACAGTTTTTGAATAGTAACTGGAATCTCACTGATTTCAATTATTTACAAAGAAAAATCAGAAATCAATTTTAATCCCCTTGATGTTCATTCAAAAAGCCAGGCCCCACATTAAATCATTGGCAGGTACCTCATGGTGATCCATACAGGTCTCGTCAGGTGCCTTGCACGTCATCATTTCCTCCTACCTCAACGCCACTTGGAGAAACATGATGCCACGTTCAATATAGCATACAAATGTGCACTCTCACCGGTCCTCCAATGAATCTACATAATACTGGCTGCTCACTAAATCGTTATGGACAGCATGTCCCACTATCCCTTAGAGTGAACTTTATTGATTACAAATTCTTCACATGAGATTCAACATCTTTAAATGAAGTCTTAGGCCTCTACTAAATGTGTGTTATCTGCACTGGTTGGTCAATGAATATGACAAACTCTAAATTTATCAAATTTTGTTTAACTGAATGGAAAAGTAAATTGTATCCACATTGGTTAGTCAACAATATTTGTCAAATTCTAAATTTATGAAATTGAATGGAAAAGCAACTTTCTAACACAAGAAAGCAAACACAATTTACTACATTCATAGTTTGAATATGTAACATATTTTCTCATCATTGTGGGTTGGAATACAATGCAGCATAAATATTAGGAGAAATACAGGTGGTTTTGTTTATCTTAGAAAGAAAACAGTTAAATTGTAACTAGGTATTAAAAATATATAACAGCAAAAACACAATGACAGTGGCAACATCAAAAATAATAATAATATATTAACAATTTTAATAATAAACATAACAAAATTACAACAGTAATAACAATAATAGCATTTCGTGTTTTTTAGCATGCAAGCTGTTGTTCGTGTAATTGTAGCAAGTATAATCTGTCGCTATTTGTGTGGCTTTATATTTATAATGAGCAAACACACATGAAAAAGGAAAAGCTCTCTAAGACAACAACAACAATTTTTTTCCAAAGAGATTAAATGACCCTAGAATATCACTGAAAGTTTCCAAAAAAAAAAGAAGAAAAATCTGTCAAAATCAATCCACTGCAGCCAAAAAATATTTATTTCTTTTAATACAGCTGAAAAAAAAAATCCCAAAATGTAAAATCTGGATCTGTCGGGCCTGTAGAACAGGATTTTTTAATGTCTTAATTAAAGGAAATGTCACTGTCGATGAATCAAAATCAGCTTTTGAGTTTTGCCTCTTTTGTCTCATCAATATTTATTTTCTTTTGTCTCGTTCATAAATTTTCTTTGTCTCATTTGTCTCCATGAATAATTTTTGTCTCATCCAATAATATTTTCTCTGAAATATCATGTTGATACAGTTTTAGCCTCATCTAATTACCATTTATTAGATATTTAAGATAACTAGTGACAGATTGACTGGCTGCATCCCCAGTCCAGGGAATCAATACCCAGTCTGTGAAAGGTTCACCCATAATAAAAGGTGTGTTCAGATGATGGTAGAGTTAACACCTAGCGAAGCTACCTCTGAGATAGGTTAGAGTTAGCAACAAGAATTGGGTTTAACGTATGAATATACCATCAGAAACATATCTGTGTAATGGAGCTTTGGAAATGTTGTGATGTGAGGTGCAGAAAAAGAAAAGAAAAAAACAATAAAACAGATAAAACAAATACAAAACAAAACCAATACCTAAAGCCATGATTTCTCCGTGATATGGGAAAAACAGAAAAATTCACGGAATTCAGGGTTTGCCCACAGAAATTTGAAAATGCCACAAAATAGTTTAAAAAACTGTAAAATGTCCAACTTTTGTGTTGATTTGCAAAATAAAACAATGAAAAGTGATTATTTAGCAGTAAGCAACCATTAAACAACCCATTTTAGCATTAATTCTAGGCCTACTACAGTAAAAGGTAATGTTTGTTTTCACTTTTCAGTGCTTTATATTGGAAAACGGAAAATCAGGGAAATCATCCAATTTGTAACACAGAATTTTAATTTTGTAACACAGAGAAATCGTGGCTTTACCAATACCAATTTTAGCATCACATAAAAATTTAGTTATATGTTTGATAAACAACGGTCAGCATGGCTGCAAAAAGAGGTTATGTGGAAAAGTACCCATTACATGATAGGAGAATAATCTTATGCTACCTCAAAAGTAAGCTAACTCTTGAGGTAAGCTCCCATGTGGTCATAGCTATCAGGATGAGGATGGCGCTTGTCTATTAATATTGATCATTGTTGGCTAATTTCATTGAGGTTTTTTTCTTCTTTTTTTTCTCTCTAGATTATTGTTTTGATATCTGTTATCCTAATTGGTTGCGCTGTGGGAGATATCGTTTTGACTGATGTTATAGACTTAACGTTGTTAAATTTTGCAGATTGTTTGGGCAGGTTTATCTGTGGGGAGGGATGTGTAAACTTAGTCAGGTTTCCATCGTAAAATGCAGGTGGGTGGACAGTTCCACATTGGTTGACTTTTATTTTGTATTAGTTAGTTTTCTAATTTAGACGTATAGTATATACAGTGTTAATTTGGTGAGGATTTATTAAATTTTGGTAAATTACACAAGTGCATGTGGAGGTATGGACATAACAAACAAAATATACCCTCTATATAATTTTTCATTTATACTTATGCTCATTGTCCAAATCTGCTACAGTAGGCTACCCACCTTTGTTCCATAACCATTAGGGTATAGGACATTTTTTGTTTTTGCTATAGCCCCCGAATGAAATGTAATTAATTATGTTTGTACTCACTCAGGTAGCATTGTGTGTGAATTTTACATCCGAACTAGAGGCTATTCTTTTTTAATGGTCATTTTAGTGTCTAAAATGGCCCAAAATTAGGGTTTTTCAATATTGCCGTTCATTGCTAACCGTCACCCCCATAGGCTTTACATGTAAAATAAAAAGGCACATAAAAATTTAATAGCCTCTAGTCCAGATGTAAAATTCACACCAAATGCTTTTTGAGTGATTACAAAGATAATTAAATACTTTTCATTCAGGGGCTATGTGGAATTTTTTTTATGTATTCCTTGTACAATGACATTTCACTATAAAATGTCCATTGGAAACAAAGGTGACCGTACATGAAAGTAAGATTATTTAGTAAACACCTCACTTGATTTTGACATGTAATACCAAGGCGTGCATAATTTTGAAAGACGAAAAAGTCATTTATTTTGTGATATGGAAGCAAAAGTTATGATACAAATTGTGTCATGTACATTTTTTACAATATTCATGCTGATCGATGCATGTTTTAGGTAAGATATCTACCCACACAAAACTGAAAGAAATTGACAAAAAAGAGGAATATGATTAATGCCAAGAAATATTCTCCCATTTTGTCACGTCCCACATTCAGGGGACTTACTTTTCTCTCAGAAAATAAAAAATATGGATGGATGATTGAGCGTCTGCATAAAATTCACACATCTCTGTTCAAAGGTAGTCATTTTTTTTCAGAGCCATATTATGAACAGAAATATTGGCCTACATGAAAACATGAAAAATGAGGCCGCTTTGGGTAATATAATGCCTGTCGATATATTTGAATGTGTTAGAAAACTGGGTCTTGTCTGCATATAGAGGCTTTACTGGTGCTCTATTGATTAACTTTTTTTCTGCATCTTTAACAAACTGATCGAATAAGTAGCAATATTTTGACAAGCATGTCTTTTGAAGGAGTTTGTATATTATTAATGAGAAAAACTGCTGATGTGAAAATAGACAATTTTTATTTTATTTTTGAAGAGCAGTGAAAATGGTCATACTTTATTATCTTCTTTTAAAACTGACTAATATTTGATTTTAAATGGCTTTCTTAAGTAGAACAAAGATTATTATCATTCTCAGTTGGCAGATTAAATCTAGGGAACATGGTTTTGGTGATGGCCAGTGGTGTTAGATAATGCTGTTAATAAAACATCGCCTTCAGATCTGGCGCTTGAATTGGTAAAATATTCACCACAAGCTGCCAAGTGCAAAGGGAAGCGAGCAATATTAAGGTCAAGGATGTTGCTCTCATGCAATTGTTTCTGTCTTGAGTGAATTAATCAAATTGATCTTTCCAATGGTGCTGGTTATATCACAAATTCATTGTTGAATGGATACAATTTTGGATGAGCATATGTGACTTTCATGTTGCATCTAGTGCCAGGAAAAAACAATCATCTTTAGGTTTTTCTTGTTATTGTAGTTCAGCTAATCTTTTAATTTTCACGAGTGACTTAGTAATTTATACATTGACAAGGATATTGTTAATGTTACAACGTCATGTATCATATTTGAGCATATCATTTCATGTCTGCATCAATTTTATTTTCAATGTATATTTTTTGAGGTTGACTACCTTCAACCTTGTGATATGAACCGTCAAGGGTGTGAACCAAGGGCTTGTGGAACTAATCTGACTGCAGTGGTTATTCTAGATGTAAGCTGACCAGGGTTCTGTACCTTTTTGAGATATGTTTATGATCAATTGATGCTAAATGGTTTATATGGTGTCTTGGACCACAGCATTTAGGGATATCTTGCCAAGTGTGCATATGCCTGTGGGTTTATGCCTGTGCCTTTTTTTTTTGCTCTCCTAACAACACAACTATTATATAAAAGTATGATTCATACATTGCGAAGATATTCAATACAAAAGGTTGTCAAGTTATGAATATTACCCAAGCAAAACTGAAATAGATTTGATCAAATATAAATTTGCATCCTATGTGAGACTTGATAAGTGTGTGTACTCACACTGAATGTAAATTGAATTTGGGTCTCTGTGCCTTATAGATAGGATTTATTTCAGCTGCTGATAAAGTGGTTATCCAAAGTGGATTATGTAAAGAGGATCCCTTCCTAGACGGCCTGATTTTCCTTAATCCTTACACCTGTTACTTAGTAAAATGGCAAAGGCTACGTAAGAGCCGATTTGAAGCTATGTGCTAAGTCCTCATGAAATAATCATGCTTGTATGTAAAGGTAATTACAGTGTTTGAAGGTTTGGAAGTTGGGGCTATCTACTGTAGATAGTAAAAAAAATGGAACATTAAATTATTTAAATATTGTTGGTACTGCTATCTACTGTAGATAGTAAAATATGCAGTTTTCAAATATGTTGTCTTTATTCCATCCATAGGACAACTAAATATTGTTGGTACTGCTATCTACTGTAGATAGTAAAATGCAGTTTTCAAATATTGCTATCTACCGATGATAGCAATTACTTGCCTCTCTGCAGACCATTCATTTAGCTTTACTGTTGTTACCTACTGTATGTCTAGGTGCCTTTAGATACATCTGGAATGTGGAAAATAAAGAGCCAAATGACTTTGATTGTGCCGTACATGCATTGTAAGGAGATTCAATACAAAAAGGTTGTCAAGTTATGAATATTACTTGAGAAAAGCTGAAATAGATTTGATCTCAAATTTGAATTTGCATCCTATGTGAGACTTGATAAGTGTGTGTACTCACACTGAATGTAAATTGAATTTGGGTCTCCATGCCTTATAGATGGGATTTATTTCAGCTGCTGATAAAGTGGTTATCCAAAGTGGATTATGTAAAGAGGATCCCTTCCTAGACGGCCTGATTTTCCTTAATCCTTACACCTGTTACTTAGTAAAATGGCAACGACTACGTAAGAGCCGATTTGAAGCTATGTGCTACTGCTAAGTCCTCATGAACTAATCATGCATGTATGTCAAGGTAATTGCATTGTTTGAAGGTTTGGAAGTTGGGGTTATCTACTGTAGATAGCAAAAAAACTGAAACATTTAAATATTGTTGGTACTTCTATCTACTGTAGATAGTAAAATATGCAGTTTTCAAATATGTTGTCTTTATTGCATCCATAGGACAACTAAATATTGTTGGTACTGCTATCTACTGTAGATAGTAAAATAAAGCAGTTTTCAAATATTCCTATCTACCGATGATAGCAATTACTTGCCTCTCTGCAGATCATTCATTTAGCTTTACTGTTGTTACCTACTGTATGTATAGGTGCCTAGTCTAAATCATACACAAGCAATGAATGTGGAAAATAAAACGCCACAATGTACCGTAATAGTTTACACCATTATAATAAATCGGCAAATTAATGCTGTTGGCTGCAAGACAATAAATATAATGTCACTGTAAATGCTGGATGAAAATTGGTGAGAATGGTATCTGTGTTAGATGAATTGTGTCTGATATTTAGAGCAGATCGTAATAAATATAATGTTGCCTCATTTTTTACTCATAAGCTTGAAATTCATTTTTGAGACTACTGGTTAGATTGAGAGTACTGAAGTACTGTATATCACATCTGGCATTTCTAAATTATTCACAGAAAATTTTAAGATGGAGTTTCCATTGGAAGTATGATAGTGAACTGAAGAGGGACAAATGCACACAGTTGTTAATAGACACTGCAGAATGAAGAATTCTAATTCATTGCAGCTTTTAGTGTGTTTTAGAAATGCACTCCTATTTGACTATTCCCTATATACAATTATGAATAGGTGAGCAAAGCTGGATTCATTTTGTACCTCCTTTCCTGTGGGACACAGTAGACGAACAAGTATGGATGGCCTCCTCCTGATGCCTTCACAAGAGACTCATAGTGAAGAGTTAGGGGACCATTGGGAAAGGAAATTGCACATTATGTGTAGTGCATTCTGGAATGAAGCAGAACTGTATAGTCAATGTCTTACTGTGGTATTATATATCATAGGTTGTGAACAATACTGTGAAACGTGGATGATAAAATTCACATGAGGTGAATGTGGTTGTTTGATTTGTGCTGGCATGATAAAGTCTTGAATATTAGAACATTGTAAATCAAGATATTATGTACATAGTTGATCTGTTTGTGTCTGAAGTGAATCAGATGGCACACGTCATAGGCCTAACTGTCTACTGTTGATAGTGAAATACTGTTATCTCTGAAACTCATAAGTATGTGTTGATGCTAGTCATATACCGTAAAACCTTGTCTACAAGCATATTAAGCCCTATAGTGTTTTTGATGAAAGCTAAATTAATACGATACATGCGTAAATATGCCAATACAATAGATTGGTCATACAATAATACTTGTTTGTACATGCTGGGATCTGTCATTTATTTGCGCAAACTCCATAATGGCGCCTGGATTAATTTAGCTTTCATCAGAAGCACTCTATATGCTTGTAGACGAGGTTTTACGGTATATTAAATTGGACATAAAACAAGCGTGACACATATTGCCACTTGCGTCATACCAATACAAGATGACATATTGGTATCCACATTGGTAAATTATCTTCTTCTTCTAAATGTATCAAAATATAAGCAAAAAAAAAGGGCAGTGATTTATACTGCGCTACGCACAGGAACAATGCCTAGACATTGATCCACAAGCCTCAGCACACTTTACAGGTTGTCGCTGACCACTACGGCCCCACATCATTCCATAAACCATTAAACAACAAATCAGGGACTTTGCTGCTTCAAGATCGCACACCCTAGACATTCCACAAATAACCTTCACAACCAGGATCAGCTCCCTGAGTTTCGTACAGGTTACAACGAGACAAATTAGCAGTAAGTTCCTTGTCCAGGGGAATTTCAAGCTAACTCAATTTTTTCCACGAGAGCGTACTAGGCACCGCAAGGGTTCGAACCCGCAACCTCTCGCACCATAGTCGAACGCCTTCACACTTGAGGAAAAAAGAGTGAAAAGACTGTCTAAATGAAGGTGTATGTAAATGTAATAATGGAGAAAATGCCAAGTGGTTTCTCCATGGTAATGTTAATGAATTCAACAGCCGTCTTGTCTCTTTCATTGTTCCATTCTTGGGCTATTTTCATCCACAATTTACTTTCAGGCTTTCACTTGTTTTGATCAACTCTTCCATTTAATTTGCAAAAGTGTGTAAAAAGGGCATATGTGATTACTGGAAAAGTGGGAATGTTCACGCAGTTAATTTTTGTTTCTCCGATTTTGATCTGTTGCACTTACTTCAAAATTCACAATTCTTGGCTTCCTTAGATATATATGCCGTAAACGTTCGCCTAATGGCGCACCTGGGCTATTTGCCTTGGGGTGAATTTCATGTACAAATAGAGAACTCCCCCCTTTAAAAATCCTGACAAGAATTAAGGGTATGTGCCCTTATTTGCTTATTTTATGGGAGGGCTCTTTTAGTTTGTGTCTAAAATTTCAGTTATGTCAAGGGAGCCGATAGCGCCATTAGGCAAACATTTACTGTATATAGACCGGTATCCATGCACAAAAGGAATATTTTTGTTTTTGTTACAACATAGCTTGATTGAAGCACAAAAATATGTGGACTTTATTTTTGCAAATCCAGAAATTTGATGTTGACCATGATGACCAAACTGATAAAAATGCAAATTTATAATAATTAATATGATTATATCTTACACAGATTATGTGCATAAGATGCCTTGTAATAAAACAATTGTTGTGGTGGTAGTGATGCTATCTGCTCATCTCACCCATGCATGCTCATCCATGTTATTGATGTTGCCATTAACATAAAGAAAACGTCTCCTGGGAGATTACACATTAAACACGTACACGCTTTGCCAAATTTAGATGCACAGGTCTATAGTCTCGCTATAAGGAGACAGATTAGATGGTCATATGTGAAAAGGTCAAGTGGCGTGGAAGAGACACATCGTGGAAGAGACACATCACAATGTTGATCCTATCATGAAGTCATTACTTTAAAATAGCAGTAGACGGCAATTTTGTTGTAAACTGTTTATATTGCGTCTGTAATCAGTGGTTAAGCTTATAAAGTCTTGATTCATGGAATCCTGGATGCTTGGTGGTATTTAGAGTGCGCAATATAGGATCCTACACCCAGAGGGACGTATTGGTGTAGTCTTACACGCTGGCATCCTGTAATTACAGATAATTTTTATCGTAATTTAATTATGTGTCTATAAAACTTATATTTTGTATTCTACATGTGAATTTTCATACTGCATGGTGTGACCATGATAAGAGCAAGCTGCCATTAAGATAATTTATTTTGAGCAGACGCAAGTTGGAACTCACACATTGATTATCTCTAATTTAAACAGCATAGATACCCATCCAAATGTTATGCATCAATACCAATTTACACATTTCATTGAGTGGAAAATGAAAAGAAGAGTAAACACACATACCCTGTGCAGACATTAAAGAGCAATTTATTTACAGCAATCAATTAATGAGATTTTTAGTAACGAGATGCAAGCGGGAGTAAAAGTCGTTACCGGGTTAATAAGATTATTGATCTTTGAATGCATTTATAATCTGTGTGTGTGGAGTGTGCCAACCATTTTGGTATTTGCTGAAGCAATGAATAATTATTATAACTGGAATTATGGTCCTGTGTCACAAACTGGGGTACCTTTGTGTTACATAGTAAAAAAATGAAATGGTTCAAACATTTTACCTACACATCTCATTTGAAGTGGTTCATCCTCCTGAGCAATTTGACACATTTTTTATGGAATTAGGTCAAAAAATGAGAGAGTGCGGGCAAAAACAATCACAAAGTTGGGAGGATGTAACCACCTCTTTTTTCCACATTTACAATCATTCTGAGCAAGTATTGGTCTTTTAAATGAACTTCTGTATTTATTTACTTGGTTTAGATGTCTGTGAGTTCATTTAGACATTTTTTTACTAGATTCAAATTTTTAATGGGGGTTTAAAATCAAATTTACGATATGAATCCCTCCCCCTAATCCTCCTCCCCATAATCCTCAGCCACCTTTGGCATATTTCATGCCAAACGTCATAAGAAAATAATTTTAAAATATTTAAAAACAGGATAAAAACATGAGTAATATAGAATAAATTAGCCTCAATTTAAGACCTAATTGAATCTTCTAAGTGAAGGAATACTCAAGAGACAGTTTTGAAATCCAAGCTGCACATCAAAATGTAACAAAACCACCTTTTTGGGTACCCCAGTATATGACACAGGATCATATACATACAGACACTTTCATGCAAAAATTGTAATGCTATACATAATTATATGCAATGTAGGGCTGTTAGTGACTAAGGTCAGTGATCCTCCATTTATAAAATTACTCAATGTAGCATAAAAAGCTCCCTGTCTGTTTAATCACCAATGCATTCATTTATATGGGATAAATGTTGCCAAAACAACCTGTATAAAATCTATTGTACCGTATATATCCTTGAATAGTTGCTCCCCTCCAAAAAAACGGCCCACAGCATTTTTTTTCCTCCAAGATGTTTTTAAAGATGCTGATATTTCCATGCTATCTTATGTAGTAAGCTTACCAAGGTGCACACAGTTGGCGAAATTCTGATCGTAAACCCGGAAGTGAACCAGAAGTCATTGTTTCAAAGTTCAGCAGCAATTTTACCAAGCTAGAAATTCATTGCTACTTATAAAATGATTTTTTAAGAATATATACATTTTTGGCCTCTTTGCAAGGCAAAGCAACAGGCATAACCTGTTTAATTTTGTATTTACTTTATTTTCAATATATACTAATGTAATGACAGCAATTTGGTAATCAAGATATTCACAGTGTTATAATAAAAGTCGAAATTTAAAAAAAAAATGAGTTCACATCTGACGAATCTGTCAATCAAATGCCAGCACATGATACTAACCAATCACAGGATGTGGGGAATTTGATTGACAGGGTCGTCAGACATAAACTAGTTTCTTTATTTCTTGCTTTTATATAAACTTGTAAAAATGCAATAATTTAGTTAGGTAGTTAAATTTGTACATCTGCTCCTTGCAAATTTCCTAAATTAAATACCGCACAAATTATACCCATTTTAGAATATGATGACTTTTTACAATGTTTGAGTTTTAAAGTGACCACATATATATGTGGACATTATTTTGTATATAGGCCTAGATCATTGTACACTGGTTGCCTACTTAGAGCTTACAAGTACAGAAGTGTAAGGAGATACATCCTATACCATCATAGGCTACTTTGGCAATGGATGAATATTTTACTAAATGGTCGCTAGTACAATATTGCACAATCATAATATCATAAAAGTGTCTGGACAATGTATTTGAGCATTATTTCATGTATAGCTCGTACACTAGTTTGTCTACTTCAGCTTGCATGTATTACAAGTGGAAGGCGATGCATTTTTCATCATAGGCTACTTGGCGATGGATGAATATTTTATAGAGATATTCAAGCGACTCAGGTGTGTGGCTAAAGTAGCATGCCTATATGTCCAAGCTGTGGAGAAATAGGACCTGATATTAAAAATTTTAAGAGGCACTTTGCACATCGTATGGATATGGTTAGTGGTGTCGTGTATCGTTTTCACAAAATATCTATGGCAATTATGGTAATGATTATCATAATCATCCGCTTGAAAACAAAATGAATTGCACTAGCTAGTATGTTTTGAAGCCAGATGGAAATTAGTTGAGTGGACATTTATGACAGAGCCCCTTGTTATTGTGGCGTATGGGTCCCTTAGCAAGACTGCAGTTGCTGACAAGGAACTGCTGACAAGGCCCATTTAAAAAACACCTCAAAATAGCACTAAAAAACAATTAAGGGTGTTTTTGCAGGTGTTTAAATTCCGCGAAAAGCACAAAAGTAAAAACCTCGCGAAAATTTCTCCCTAGGCCTTCCTATAATGTTACATAGTTAATTTCTTGCAAGGTACTGGCAAATAACACCTTTGTAAAGATTTTTGCAATAGAACGGAGTTTTTATAATAATGTAAATCAAGTTTTTACCCATTTGTGAAACCTAAAATAGTCAAAGTTCTCACTAATCAGCACTGTAAGTAATTTTATGAAATTTTTGTTCAGGTTGAGAGACAAAATTGCTGCAAATAAGTTAATATCTTGAAGTGAGGCTGCAGAAAAAACACCTGTTCTACCGGTAACATGCCCGACCGACCCAGAATTTGCGTTTTTTGGAGAAATTTTTTTAAACTCATGTACAATCAGTCGTTTTTGGGCCAAAATTAAAAATGTTTAGAAAATGTGTTTGCAAAAAAATCTTTTTTTTTTCAGATTTGTCAGATTTTTGTGAAATTTTGGGGTAATTCTAGCCTCCAGAAAAAAAATGCCTGACCGACCGACCCTACTTGTAAGATCCATCTGCCTGTTCTCTGTTGCCTGATGGACAAATATTTGTAATTTGTGAAAGTTTCTGCATAGATCTGTACTTCTTTGCCAAAAAGTAAAGCTTTTTCAACATCAAGTAATCTGTGAAAAACTACTTTTCAATGTGCAACAATGTGTTACGCTGTTGTGTTCTCCCGTGAAAGAAAGCTACCTCAAAAATTATGACAGTATTCATGTGTTCAAGAGAGGGCAGTATTGTACATTCTACACTGATGCTCCTCATGCGTGCGACAGCTTATCATCTTCATGACTATCTCTGGCGCCACCTGTTTTCATCTTATTTCATGGACGTGAAAACTGATAG
Source organism: Amphiura filiformis (assembly GCF_039555335.1). Lineage (NCBI taxonomy): Eukaryota > Metazoa > Echinodermata > Ophiuroidea > Amphilepidida > Amphiuridae > Amphiura > Amphiura filiformis. The sequence continues at coordinate 73,957,423 of NC_092632.1, read as the reverse complement.
AAGTGAACATGCTATCTGGCTCCCTCGCTTGAATATATGATGTATGTTTTTGGGACCTACCACAAAGGGAGATGATGGTAGAGGGCAGAAAACTGGTTGATGCTTCTTATAAAGCTAATGAGTACTGACTGCTGTGGCCATTCAAAGTAGATTCCCATTTCCGATCAGAATAATTTCAGAATATTTTTCTTTCGTTTGGGTAGAGGTGACCAGCGGCCATTTTCGAAAGTGCAATTTTAAGAGTGGATGATTACTGAATAGGTGCAAACTGGGGTCTTAAGGAATATAATTTGGACAAAAGAGAACAGAATCCTGGGGAAAATGTTTACAAAATGAAGGTTTTTAAGCTAAAAATTTGGAAATTTTGTTTAAGAACACAAAAAATATGCTCAGATACCAATAGAATGGTAGTCAAGCTCTGAATTGCTAGGCTCAGGGTCGCATTCTTGTGCATCTGGGCCCCCATAACTTTTGGTTTGATGGTTTGAACCCCTTAAATTATAAGTTGAAATTGACCAATGGGTCCAATCAAAACTGCATGGACACCTTAAATTTTGTGATGCACGGAAGCTTAAATTATATAAATCCTTTGCCAAGTTGCTCATAATAAAAAAATTTCATTGTCGATACAAAAATTGAACCAATTATGATACAGAAAACCCAAGAAACCTTCTGAATAGAGCATTCCAAAATCAAGTTCAGAACTTCAGGCACCTTAAAATTCTCATTGGACCCCTTAAATTTGGGTTTTGCAGGGCTTAAAGGGTCAGGAAAAAAAGTCCATTTCACTCTTAAAATTGTTGAGCTTGCATTATCCCTGGCTAGGCTTAAGAGCAGCTGATGGGCCATTAAAAGCAGTTTGTAACTGCTAATCATATACATATCCTACCAACATAGTGAGTGCCCCCTCTGGAATAATTTACACAACATGATATGCTACTAAAATCGGAAATTTAAACAAGCAAAACAAAGAGACATACAAATCAATCAAACTAGTTGAAATTTGAAGGGATAAAAAGGGAAAAAATGTCACTGAAAATGCTGTTTTGGGCAAAGGAGATAATGATGGCAAATATTGAATAATGATTTCTAACGTACCGAGTCATTGTGATGTCAGTTGGATTTATGAACTTTTGGAAATGAATTTCAAATTTTGTGTATATAGGGATTTTGCCCTTGATTTTCAATCATGATCTTACTTGATCAGAGAAACAATTTGGATTAGAAGGCGGGGGGACAAAACAGTCAACAGGGAAATCGGCAGTTGTTCTCTAGACAATCTATACGTTCCACTAATAAGAACTATAAGCCACCGAGGGATGCAAAAATCGGCCAATCCCGCAGGAAAAGTGGATCCCAATGGTCATTCTGAAGAAACCATCAGCCAAGATGGCGAAAGTCTAAAACTAGTGAATATTTTTTGGATTTGACAATCAAAAAAGCTAATTAAGTTTAATTTCTACCATCCTACAAATGTATCAATTTCATAAGATCTTACTAGTCGTATTTTTTGCATTTGTCCTCAGAGATCATCTATGGCCCTATTTGCGCATTGATTAGGCAATGTATCGTGCACACGTTTTTGCTTTTATTGATCCTCTTCAATATAATGCATGTCAATATTGTTCTTCAAAGTGTTAAGAGCTCTTAAAAATGATAAACACCCAAGGTCATTATTATACATGTAGTTGCATTATTATTAGATGCTAATAATTGGTATGTGATGCATGTAAAATTACAATGTGGTAACTGCTGCGTCACATGAAATTACGTTCACGAGTATGTGACTACGCTCGCCGTTGCCATGTCAGTGCCTCATAATAAAGGCATAAATATTGATCTTTAATAAGCAGGCCATACATGCCAATCCATATTCATAACTTTTCCTTCTCTTGTCGCATTGATGACTTTTAAAATTTTAATGATTAGTGCATGCTAGTCAAAATTCTTTAATTATGAATATTTGATAAAGTGTGGTTAATAAGTAATCTCACAGGATTTATGGTCAGTTTTGAATCGCTTTTGAAATGAATAATTTTTGAAAAATTACCAAATTCTCTGTGGACTTGGGTGATCTTTTATTTTCCATTTTGCACCAGATCATATTTCTTTAATGGAAACTCCGCTGGTGTTATATAAAATTCATAAGAAAGCTAAATGTGTGTCACTTTAAATCAACTGCATCATGTTTATTGAAATCTCAAAGAACAAAAAGAAAAAAATTAGAATAACATTAAAAAGTGTGAAAGGAGACATACATCACATTCCTTCACTTTGTAATAACTGATTCTAAAAATAGCTGTCACGTTGTTCATCATCCTTTGATCATAAGTGACCTTCAATTTGAGAATTAGATGTTGCTACAAAATGATTCCACCATCTCAAGAAAAAGGCCTTGGGCAAAAATATTGTGTGCAGCGTAAACGTGATTGGGAAATTATGTCTCCAAGGGAATTCTGTCGAAAACTAAATTTTCAGTACATCACTTAAAGGCACTGAGGTGAAGATGTGCCCAAAACAGAGAGATATGGATGCTATTGGATGCAATGATCTGTGTGTATTTTCCCCACTACAGGTCCTCCCGTCACATTACCAACTCTGTGTAGTGTTTATTATGTTTCCACCATGTCCAGTATCTGGTTCCATGCACCTGTTCAAAATAGCAATCATTATACCACTGTTGAAGTCATCCATACCGGAAAAGGTGACGAAGGGGAGACAGAAATTACCAATAGCACGGCTATAGCTTGCAAAACCCAGCCGGAGCTTTTATCTTATAAATACTTATATTAACTAGAACAAAGAGTCAAATTATTCCTTTATGGGATCGCGGAAAATAGAATAATGTTGACTGAATTATGTGTGTGGAATTGCAAATGACCCATGAGTTACATTTTGAATTTTTTGTGTGTGATGCGAATTCATACGCAATCTGTATGAATGTAATTAATAAATGCTTGCCTACATGTCCTCCAGGCATTTTGCTTAGTGGCATTTAGATGCGTTAAGTGTAGACAGTCATCAGGGGGCTCAGCAGGTAGTCCGTTGGAAATCTCCAGTGGTTTACTTTTGTATTAACTGTTTTTATAGATTTACTGTATGCATGATAATAGAGTTTCCATCTTGGAGTCGAGCTTCGGGATTGTGAAATTATCAAACCAAACAAGAGGACTTCCTTTGTTGAAAGTAATCAAACTATTTTAGTCCCCGATTCATTTTTACATTTGCTTGTTCATGAGACAAGTATTAGAAAATGAAAACAAAGACTAATTAATGTTTTGTTAAAAAGCAAAATTTAGTTTTGTCACTCGAGCACTTAAGTTGCCTTGCAATTTTATGTGAATGTGGTAAAAATTAAATGCTCACAAATAGGTTGATTAAAATAGATGAGGAAAAAGGACACAAAAGGACGCTTTAAACACAAATCTTTATGGTGAACTGAAATTTAAATAGGAATCTGAGGCGCACCACATCACTATAGGTTTTAACCTGAGGTAGCATGTATTGCCATGTTTTATTATCATTATTTTGTTTTAAGGGGGGTACTACACCCCTGGCCAATTTTGTGCCTATTTTTTGCATTTTTCTCAAAATTATAGTGCATTGGTGGCAAGTAAGATATGTATATTATAGGGGCAAGGACTACAACTACTGCACTGGAAATTTTATTCCAACACAGACAACAGTTTTGGAGTTACAGTCAAAAATGAGGGAAAACCAAAATTTGATCAATAAATCAATAACTACTTGTCTTGAGTTGCTGAAATTTCAGTGCAGTAGTTGTAGTCCTTGCCCCTATAATATACATATCTTATTTGTCACCTATGCGCTATAATTTTTGAGAAAAATGCAAAAATAGGCACAAAATTGGCCAGGGGTGTAGTACCCCCTTAAGTATTTTATTATTATAGATGTGCAATATCTTGTTTCATAATATCTAACATGTGGTACGTACCTAAAGTGTGCATTAAAACTAAAATGCTTTTACAGTTCTCACATGTACATGCAAGACACAGGGTATATCAAGGTCAGGCTATTGCCTAGGAGAGACAGAGAATGTCAATCAAACACATAAACCCCGTACACCTCCATAAGACATTAAAATCTCAAGTATGCATATGACCAGTTGTTAAGTAATTTACTTTGTCATTACATGAAAGGAAAGCGGCATGAAAACTGTATTGTTTGACAGACGGAGGGAAGGAAATGGGGGAGAAGGAGGAGGAAGTACATTATTTAATGAATTTACTGCTGTCTACTGATGATACCAAAATAATTTAATTATCCTTGAAAGGTTTTTAAAAATAGCAAAGCATGTGTCTTTATTTTGTCACCTAGTACATTGCTTGTGGACATTGATTCAATAGTTTCTTTTTATTTCCACTTTTAATTCTTGTGATTTCCTGCTTCTGAAAATATAGAATCTACTGATGATAGCAAGTTTTTTTTGGCAAGATTGTGAATATTGCTGTTTACCGATGATAGCAATCTTTTTGACAAGATTGTTGATAGCAAGCTCTGTATCGACATGATAGCTGTTTGAAATTTGCTATCTACTGATGATGCTTTGAGCAGGTGTCCTACTGGCAATAATTATAGCTGGTTAAATGTTGCCATCTACTGATGATAGCAAGATTTTTATTGACAAACTATTAAAATCTTGCTGTCTACTGAATATAGCTGGTTAATGTTACCATCTACTGATGATAGCAAGAATTTTACTGACAAGCTATTTAAATCTTGCTGTCCACTGATGATAGCAGGCTTTTTACTGGCAATATAGCTGGTTAATGTTACCATCTACAGATGATAGCAAGATTTTTACTGACAAGCTATTGAAGTCTTGCTGTCCACTGATGATAGCAGGCTTTTTACTGGCAATATAGCTGGTTAATGTTACCATCTACAGATGATAGCAAGATTTTTACTGACAAGCTATTGAAGTCTTGCTGTCCACTGATGATAGCAGGCTTTTTACTGGCAATGTAGCTGGTTAATGTTACCATCTACAGATGATAGCAAGATTTGTACTGACAAGCTATTGAAGTCTTGCTGTCCACTGATGATAGCAGGCTTTTTACTGGTAATAAAGCTGGTTAATGTTACCATCTACAGATGATAGCAAGATTTTTACTGACAAGCTATTGAAGTCTTGCTGTCCACTGATGATAGCAGGCTTTCTACTGGCAATATAGCTAGTTAATGTTACCATCTACTGATGATAGCAAGATTTCAATTGACAAGCTATTTAAATCTTGCCATCTACTGATGATAGCTAGCTGGATAATGTTACCATCTACTGATGATAGCAAGATTTCAATTGACAAGCTATTTAAATCTTGCCATCTACTGATGATAGCTAGCTGGATAATGTTACCATCTACTGATGATAGCAAGAATTTTACTGACAAGCTATTTAAATCTTGCTGTCTACTGATGATAGCAGGCATTCTACTGGCAATATAGCTGGTTAATGTTACCATCTACAGATGATAGCAAGAATTTTACTGACAAGCTATTGAAGTCTTGCTGTCCACTGATGATAGCAGGCTTTCTACTGGCAATATAGCTGGTTAATGTTACCATCTACTGATGATAGCAAGAATTTTACTGACAAGCTATTTAAATCTTGCTGTCCACTGATGATAGCAGGCTTTCTACTGGCAATATAGCTGGTTAATGTTACCATCTACTGATGATAGCAAGATTTTTACTGATAAGCTATTTAAATCTTGCCGTCCACTGATGATAGCAGGCTTTCTACTGGCAATATAGCTGGTTAATGTTACCATCTACTGATGATAGCAAGATTTTTACTGACAAGCTATTGAAGTCTTGCTGTCCACAGATGATAGCAAGCTTTCTATGGGCATTACAGTTCAACCTCCCTTACAGGACCTCTTTTATACAAATCTCTCTGTTATCCGGACATGTGATCTTCACAGAAAAACATGTTTTTAATGCCTTGAGAGCTTGATTTCATGCATTGAAACATTTAGAAGCACTCAAATACCATCTTTCAGTGTTATTACCCCATTTTGATGAACATCTTTTAATGTGCTTCAGATTTTCAATGCAGAATTACGTATAATTCACTTATTGTGCTATCTACTGATGATAGCAAGCTTCTATTGACAATATTGCTGTTCAATTTTGCTGTCTACTGATGATAGCAAGCTTCTATTGACAATATTGCTGTTAAATTGTGCTGTCTACTGATGGTAGCAAGTTCTATTGTCAATATTGCTGTTTAATTTGCTGTCTACTGATGATAGCAAGCTTCTATTGACAATATTGCTGTTAAATTGTGCTGTCCAATGATGATAGCAAGCTCCTATTGACAATATTGCTGTTATATTGTGCTGTCTACTGATGATAGCGAGCTTCTATTGACAATATTGCTGTTAAATTGTGCTGTCTAATGATGATAGCAAGCTTCTATATTGACAATATTGCTGTTAAATTGTACTGTCTACTGATGACAGCGAGCTTCTATTGACAATATTGCTGTTGAATTGTGCTGTCTACTGATGATAGCAAGCTTCTATTGACAATATTGCTGTTACATTTTGCTGTTTACTGATGATAGCAGCTTTTTAACTGTCATCAAGCTATTTAAGTTTCGCTATATCCTGATGATAATCAGCTTTTCATTGGCAAGATTGCCATGTAATCATTGTATTGGCAAGGTAGTTGTGTAACTGTTGCATGATGATGTTACTGATAATGGTAACCTTGATGGGGGAGATTTCTGGATAAAAATTGCCGTGTACTAAAGATAGACAAATTAAAGTACAAACACTACATTTTAATTCAAGTACCAAAAAGATGCAAGTATATTTGAACAAGTGTTCATGTTCATGCATTCAAAATGAAACAAATTGGATGTAGAAGTTGTTTAACTTAATGAATTTACTGGAATTGATCTTATCTACTGTAGCTGTGACAGGTGTCCCCAACAGATATCAATTGATCAATAAATAAAAAAATCAGCAGCAGCAATTTGGAAGGCAGCATTGCAATTTGTAGAATGTTTTCAAGGACAACAAGTCTTTTTAAGTTGCAAAAACCTTTTACAGTATATTTTGTGGGTTTTTTTGCAGTCATTATTACTGTAAAAAGTTTGGTAGATTGTAGAATGCTACTTGTCATAAATATAACATTTTAATGTTGCTTGCTTGTGACACCCTGTATATCGCCTATTTGGAGGTGTAGGGTAACTGATACGGCATCTCTACACCTGCTTGTGTTTTTCCTGCAACAAGGAGTAAATGTCACCACTTTTTTTGCCTGGAAAATAACACATTATATATATAAAGCTAGAAGTGTATATCATATTCCATGGCGGCACATGCATTATAAAGATGGGAAGCTGAAAAGTTTTCATGTCACCTTCTGTGGTCCACAACTTTCTAATTTTGTATTTCATTGGCATTTTAGCTAACAGACATGCAGCCGTTTGTATAAATAGTTCTATTTTTAAACTTAGCAGATCAGGAAGTAAATTGTCCAAATATCCATGGGCATTGGCACACAGAATCTGGAATAGCCTGTTACACAACTAGTGTACACAGTGTTGCCAATATTTGTCAGTGTCATGCCAAAGGTAGTAGCCCAAAAATACTGATAGACTTAAAGCCCAATTTTGTTGGCTTCGGAAAAACATTGGAAAGTTAACACAATGCCACACTGTAAGAAATGTGAATCCCAATGATCCCATCATTCAGTGGGACTTTGCACATGTTTTGAAAAATGTAAACATTACTTGCACCTGAAGATCACCTGAATCAATTTGCATTGTGGGATATGGTGCAATCAATCCCATGTCTAGCCACTAACCTGCCCTCATATTTTTAATAATTTGTGCGCCCCTTTAATATCCCCAATATCTAAAATTTGGTTGCATCAATCACTCATTTCGATTTAAATCAATTAGCCAATTTCCACTGGCAGTGCATATGCATTGATATGCTTGAAGTGTTTAAAATTCATTATTATAATAAATACAATGTTTCCTGGTGCTTTGAAGCCGTACATTCTGTTGGAGTTGCACAAATTAACCAAATTTATGCAAAGTAAGCTAATTTTCAGCATATTGCTGCAGAATTTGTTGAGCCGCTGCAAGCGGGCAGTTTTGAATTAGCCCAATTTGTTGGCGTAACCACAGCATTAACAGCGAAGTAAGCTAATTTTCAGCATATTGCTGCAGAATTTGTTGAGCCGCTGCAAGCGGGCAGTTTTGAATTAGCCCAATTTGTTGGCGTAACCACAGCATTAACATCTCGCTGAGTGTTCGGTGCTCCAGGTCTTCATAAAACTTCTTACAGGTTACATGACAGCATTGTTGCTTCAAAAGAAGAATATATGTTACAGGTCCATTAGCACCAGATGCTTGCCGGCAGTCAGGATGATTTCAAACATGACAATGCATCAAGACACAGTTCCTTAAGCCACAGTATGCCTGTATAGATTGGCCTTTGCAGAAACTTGAACTCTGAAACTTTGAGGTCAACTTTTGAGATATACTTTGTAAATGGAGGCTGTTGAGCTATGGCTGTGAATATGAGGCCATAATGGTGTATAGTGAGTGAGTTAGCTAACTAGCTGCTTCTTGCTCTTTGATCTAATTTATAGCTTACATATAACAAGACAACAGGAAGTGTCAAAGACATGGTACCCAATTGTGATTATAATGTTCATTTCTTCATGGGAAAATAATTGAATCGAGAAGCATTCAGTCATTGTGATATTATAAATATGGTCATCTTAGTAAACATCAGCTTGTCAATAAGTCACAGGTGGGCACAATATTTCATCAGAGAAACTCGCCATAGGCAGTGTGAAAGAGATTTCCTGGTATTGATGGCTATTGATTGAGTTAACCAACAACAAAATTAATGGTTATGCTAAGTTTCCTGATCCTGACCTTTGACCCTTTACTAGAGAATACTATATACTATTGACAATATTGCTGTTAAATTGTGCTATTTACTGATGATAGCAAGCTTCTATTGACAATATCGCAGTTAATTGTTGCTGTCTACTGATGATAGCAAGCTTCTATTGACAATATTGCTGGTAAAATGTTGCTGTCTACTGATGATAGCAAGCTTCTATTGACAATATTGCTGTTAAATGTTGCTGTCTACTGATGATAGCGAGCTTCTATTGACAATATTGCTGGTAAAATGTTGCTGTCTACTGATGATAGCAAGCTTCTATTGACAATATTGCTGGTAAAATGTTGCTGTCTACTGATGATAGCAAGCTTCTATTGACAATATTGCTGTTAAATGTTGCTGTCTACTGATGATAGCAAGCTTCTATTGACAATATTGCTGTTAAATTGTGCTGTCTACTGATGATAGCAAGCTTCTATTGACAATATTGCTGTTAAATGTTGCTCTCTACTGATGATAGCAAGCTTCTGTTGACAATATTGCTGTTAAATTGTGTTGTCTACTGATGATAGCAAGATTCTATTGATATTATTGCTGTAAAATTTTGCTATTTACTGATGATAGCAGATTTTTATTGCCTAGCTTTTTAAGTTTTGCTCCTGGTGATAACAAACAAATAGATGGTACCCCAGAGTTTTCTGAGTTTGACCATTAACCCTTTGCCAGAGAATTTTCCAGAGAATTAACCAATAAAAAAGATGATGATATGCCGAGTCTGAATTGTCACTTCAGATCATAATATTTTAACACAGATTAAGTTGACACAGATTCGTGATAGGTAATTTTTTCCGCAATTTTATGTCTAAATGTCTGTCTTGAGCTGAAGGTTTTCATAGCTAATTTGTAATTTTTCTAAAAGTATATCAAACTAGCACGTTCAAGTTACATAATGGTTAACATCGATTTTACAAAAAGATAGATATAGCAATTGACTAAAATATTGATGAACAAATTTGCACTCTTACATCATCTTTTCGTGAGATAATAGGAGCGCATCCTAAAGGATGTATTTGAATTCACCCACTGTGTTAGGAATAATAACTTATGTAGGTTGATCAATCATGAAATATCATTGTCATAAAGGGTAGCTAATATGGAATCAAGTTGTAGTCCTGATTCCAGAAAAATACAGCACTAATTTATTTGGATTAAACAAATGTTATTCTGTTTTGCCAGATGGAACATAGATAAATCGTAATCCTTTACTTAGTTCTACCTGACAATCAAAGTCAAATTTTAATATATTCTTGAAATTTGTAGGGAAATAGGCAAAAAATATGCAATTTTGCATGTTTTCTTACAATTGCACTCATGAAATTCAAAGACTTTGCACTAGTCTAATCATTTAGAATTGAGAGTGTAGGCTATGAGTTTGTTCATAATTTTAATATTTTATGTTAAGTTTGATGATTGGTTAATATTAGAAAATCGTTTTCCAAAAGTTAGAATGAATTACCTGATATAAGTGTTGGGCTGGATTGTCATAGCATACAAAAACTAACCTATAACCCCATGTTTTTGGCACTTATTTCCAAAAATTTGCCAAATATTGAAATTTGACTTTTATTGCCAGTAAGAACTAACTAAAGGATTAGGATTTAGCTATGTTTCATAATTTTGGCAGAACAAGATATGTTCCAATATATGTGATGCGATCAAGCAAAATCAGTCAGAACTTGGAAGTATTGATTTTGAGATATAGCCAAACAAAGGAATTTTTTCCGTTTGTTTCCTATTGTTTTGGAAACTCTTTAATCGCTCATATCTTTGGAACTGGTTGTTCTATTTCAATGGGGTTTTCTGCTAAATGCAGCTTTGTAAATGCTTTTACTATCCGATAAGAAACTGAAAATTTATTATTTCCGAGTTCCGACTGATTTTGCTTGATCGCATCATTATGTGATATTTGTAATCAAAAATTACTGCTGAATTTTTCTGGAATTGGCAGAGCGGTAAGGATTCAGATGGATTGCGGTATGATGAAAGATTGCATTCACAAGATTACCTGGGTAATACAAGGGTAATGGAAGAAGATAACGTGAACAGAATAGAATGATGGAGTACTCTCCCCACCAACACAAACAGTATTATGTCACTGCAGCCAGAAAGCCAATTGTATAGCCTTGATAGTGGGCCTTGAAATAGCTTCACAATTTAATTATGACGTTTGGCTGGCGAGGTGGTATTTCAATGTTGTTTTGATTCATGTATAATGGCTGAATGCGTTTTTCCTTAGTCTTTTATAATGTATTGTTGGGTATAATTAGAAATGTCAGAAGTAAATAATGTCTCTGTACCGATGCGTCTTATGCCCTACAGGCATTTTAGACTTTATTGCGAAAAGAAAGTTGATCATTTTTTAAATATTGCGGTAGACCTCTCATCCTTCTAGATTATTTAATAATCATGTAAGTATTGGCAGGAACTTTGCATTAAGAAACAAAAGAGTTGTTCTTATTAAGCTTTTGCCATTAGGTGACAAAATACACCCAGTTCTACAGATGTATGAGCTTTAGTAGGGTTTTTCTGGATTGTTTTTTTTCTTAAAAAATCACTGAAAGTGTGAAAAAGTTGATAAAGTTGGCAAATTTTACTGAATGATAAATTTCAGTCACAAGATTTTTTTAAATTAGAATTTCTGTGGGATCGAATCCCAAACTCATTGCAAACAAAATTTTACTGAAATGAGCCTTACAGTCCAACATGAGTTTATTAAAAATATTAATGTTGATACCGGGATCAATAACTCGTGGAATTTGTTGTGAAATCGTGAAACCTATTTGGGTGGATATTGTAATGCTGGATTATTAGAGCTAAACATGATATTGATATTTATATTTTAACCTTTAATAATGCGTTGGTGCTACCCATGGGATAAGCTATTAACACATCTGGTTTTATGTATGAAATATTATTTATATGTGGCCACATTTCACAGCAAAAACACAAACTTTATTAGTCATATGGCCTATGTTACGACTAACCGAGAAATAGACCACTTCATTAGCCATAACATGATGTTGATTTTCAAGTCAATTAAAACCAATACATTGAAAGACTCAAAAAAATACCTCATATTAACAGGTATATCAATTTGTATAATATTAAGGGCTGGGGTATGAACGTTTGGACAGTATTTATTTTGGGACACTAGAGCACATCAGACATATCGAATTGCATCTGAATACGAAGAATGTCATTCTGATATCAAATATTTTTGATTTTTGAAATTAGCAATTTAATACACATTTTATGGCAAATCATTAAAATTGATATTTTTGATATTTAACAGTACTTGAGTAAACTTTATAAATCTGATGATTTATACTTAGGTGGGATGAAAAGCCGACGATCAATTGAAAATTTTGACCTTTCGTATTGAAGATATGGATTTTTTTCCCCAAAACACCAAAAAAAATTATGCCTTTTGGGGAAAAAAATCCATATCTTCAATATGAAAGGTCAAAATTTTCAATTGACCGTCGGCTTTTCCTCCCTGCTACATACACTTTAAGAATATATCATTAGATTAATAAAATTTACTTGAGGACTGTTATATATCAAAATTTGAAAAATATCAAATTTTTATAATTTGTCATAAAATTTAGATTACATTGTAATTTTCAAAAATGAAAATTATTTGATATCAGAAAGACATGCTTCAGATTCAGAATGCAATTCGATAGGTCTGAGGTGCTCTCATGTCCCACAAAAAATACTGTCGAAACGCATAATAAACGCCATCATTTTAGATCCCTTAAATGATGTGATTCTTTGTATCGTCCTTGTGGTTTGGTACTAGTGATCGAGTGTTGAAAGCATTGAAAGCACAAATTCATTATTAAAGATTTGAAATAATTCATGGCAGTTGGGTCGAGTTTTCGATGGGTGTTAAAGCATAATTACATATCGAAAAGAAAGGTATGATACAACCGGGGGAGTTAATTATTCAAGCTATTAGCTCACTATAAACAGAAATACATTACGGACCAGCCAGACAGCAAATAATTGATCGTTTCACAGCCGTGCTCAGGGTACAGCTCATGAAATCTAACTACGACTATTTAACTTTCAAAAATGAACGTTTACACTCCAATACGAGAGTACCGGTGATGAAACACCTTGTGTTACAAATCTGCTTAATTACATGTAAATTTGCTATTCATCATCTCAATCGATAAGGTTGGGTCTGATAATTCTTTGAACGTTAGATACCGGTAACAAAAAATAACATCATTTGCTGGAAGCGTTGCAGCGAAAGATGCTTGGAAAGGAGGATACGTGAGTGTCCTTTATATTTTGAATTGAGTTATTCGCTCTTGATTTACCAGACTGGCCTTGATGGTACTATGTGATGCTAAAATCAATGGTAATGATCCCTGGCCTTGACAGACATGCCGGCAACGAAGGTTGTTGTCCGTAATTCAATTGAGATTTTGTAAAGGACTGACAATTTCTTCAAACATTCAAACCATTTGGTTGTGGGTAATCTAATAATGTTTAAATTGGTAGCAAAAGGGGAGAAGATAATTTTAGGTGGTGGCTAACATTCCATTAAGATTTAGAAAACTTTTTTTTTATTATCCACCTGAGTATGATTCAGGCAGTACCTTGAATTACGAGACGTGATGAAAATATAAGAGGAGTTTGATTACAGTGGCCATAATCAATGATTGGGGGCTGAACCTGGGGCTTTATTGAAGTAAACTCTGTCATTAAATCATTGAGGAGGTGATCTACACGAAAGACTAAATCCACATCAAATTGTACTTTAGTAATTCAGATTTGGTCCTTGTTTTGTGTGAGCGTGCTTCCGAAGTGGGACTTGTACTACACATGAGTCATGCTTCCGCTAGTCTACATTGCGAATCTGGATTTGGGAAGCGCACATTGATGTGGATTGAATACTGGTACAGATTACATGGAGTTGATTGTTGGTGTAGATTCCTGAATAATGTATTTTATCTGTTAATTGACTTTCTTACAAAATTAAAAGATCATTTCGTGATCCACAGCCTCATCCCCCCCACTTTTTTTCAAAAAAAGTTTAGATTTTTATACCACTGGAAACCTCTGGCTACATAATGTTTATGTACCAAAAATTTCTTGCAGATTAATTTGTTTGCAAAAATATCGTCAAATTTGAATTTAGTTCTGGTATACCAGAACGAAATTACACACAGTGGCCTATGGAGCAGTGTAATACACATAATCATGCATAACTCGCAAACGCAAAATCGGAATCAATTGAAATTTTGAGAATAAGCCTTTTTTGTGAATATCTACTGAAAAATGTCATAAAAAGAGGATGCTAGGATCACAAAATCCTCCTTTAAGTATGAATGGCAAGACTTTTTAAAGTCTTGCCATTCATACATATTGACTTAAAAGACAATGATATAAGTGATGTGTTATTAGTGGGTAATTCAGAAACACAAAGATATGCAAAAAATAATATTGTATTGCTGTCTACGATTACAAAGTTATTTTTCAGTGTTAGTTAAAATTTGTTAAAATTTTGCTAGCTTTAACAAAATCAAACTTGTATTTATGTGCTCTTACAATCAGCCTCAGCTTATTACACTTAAGAATATATTAGCACAGATCCATGTAAATTAGAACTCCAAAAGCAACAAATTAAGGTCAAAAGCGCTGACATCGTATGATACTTCTTGCATCAGCACAAACCTCTGAGATTAAAAGAGAACCTGTGTTTATGACAATTTCCAAGTGAGACAGAAACTCATCTAAATTCAAGATCATAGGTTAAGTCGTTGGGCATTAACACCTTAGTTTCACCGCCAAACACGCTCAAAGTCGAAAACATCTTTTAAACTTCAAAGGGTATGTCAAAAAATTGACTTTGCATACAGCAGTGGGTATAATCGCTGTAGAATTATTCATGAGTGTCACAGGTAATCATGATGTAAATGATATGATACAATGACGGATAAGCGTGTGATGATTCGGGGGGCTTGATTTTGTAATCACAGGTTGTTGGCAATAGTTTGTTATATTCCATCCACACAAACCACAAGGTTGACCTACATCTAACGTTAACAAATGTCACTTGTGCATTATTCAAAATCTCACTTCCTGTCATGTCTATTAAGTGACTTCGCAATCTTTTGTATTACTTTGTCAAATTTTGTATTATTTTAGCAGCTAATGCATATTTTGTTTTTGGAAGCTGAGTTTTGGATAAGTCTGTTGCTTAAATTTGTTTGCTGTACTTATGCTCTCTCTCGGATTGATGTTAAAGCATGATGAAAAAAAAAAGTATCACAGAATTCCTCAGCTGTGGCGAACAAATGTTGATGAAGATTTTCTTGTATATTTGCAAATGCCATTAAAGGGGTACTACACCCCTAGCCAATTTTGTGCCTATTTTTGCATTTTTCTCAAAAATTATAGCGCATTGGTGACAAGTAAGATTTGTATATTATAGGGGCAAGGACTACAACTATTGCACTGAAAATTCAGCAACTCAAGGCAAGTAGTTATTGATTTATTGATCAAATACTGGTTTTCCCTCATTTTTGACTGTAACTCCACAACTGTTGTATGTACTGAAATTAAATTTCCAGTGCAATAATTGTAGTCCTTGCCCCTATAAAATACATATCTTACTTGTCACCAATGCGCTATGATTTTTGTGAGAAAAATGCAAAAATAGGCACAAAATTGGACAGGGGTGTAGTACCCCCTTAAACATGATCATATTGATATCCGATGAGTGATTTAAACATAATTGTAGTCATGTGTTGGACATGATGGATATTTGAACATGATTTTATGTGAGAACATTATCATCACCAGTGTAATAATGTGCATTGACTAGTAAATCTCCATCTGCCACCAGGGTGAAGTGAAGTCATCTTTGCTTAACCCCCTGCCGATCTAACAGTGCCTCTGATTGGTCAATTACATGATATCTTCACTTTAATCACCAATCAGAATGGAGCTTTGCAAATAAGTAACCCAAATTTTTTGTGTGTGGTGAAATTATTCTAACAATGTTGCTGATTGGTCCCATTGATAATGAAAACTTCTCTTTGGCCAATTGGCAGGTAGTTCTCATGGGGGTTAATGGTGTTGGGTATTGCGTGCCATCATCATTATTGGATATTCCAGGGGACTAGATTTATAAGTGATGGTGAAATTCATTATTTTATGCAGAAAATGGATGGCCATTATTAACCATGATATTATAAAAGCCCAGTATGAGCTGGATAAAGTGCAGATATCATTACATCTATTTCTATCCGCTATCATTGGTTAACCTAAAAATACATGATTTTAGCATAAGTAAAAAACTGCTGTAGGAGACCTGAAAACCTGAGTGTGCACTGCATCGGGCTATTCCATCTAAAATCCACACTCTACCTGTGGAAGATTTAGCTAAAGTCCTCCACAGAGGGAGTATGGGTTTTGAATAGAATAGACAGAATAGACTTCCATTTGAAATACTGACTCCAGCTGTGGACGATATAGTTAAAGCCATAATTCAAGTGGAGTATGTGTTTCAAGATGATTAACTCTGACTAATTACATTTGAAAAAAATACCCCCCCCCCCTGTGGAAGATATTTACAAAATCTTCCACAGGGGTAGTGTGGATTTTAACTGGAATAGCCCATTGTTTTTAAATATTTCATAAATTTGTAAAAATATGCCTCAGATTACTTATATTTATTCAAATTAGTGCAGAGTATTTAATAATTTAATATTTCTTGTAAACAAGATGTATGAGAAAAAAAACTTGTAAATTTGTTATTTTTTCTGGATTTTTTTAATAAAAAAGGAATGCAGCAAAATTAACCCCCAAAACTAAATCTGTGGCCTACATGAAAGAAATTTGTTTGTTTTTTAATAGCCTAATATTTGTTTCACCTCTGCAGTTATGATATAGGCCTATATAACAATATGCCAAACATCCTCTTGAACATTTGCATGTAGTCATCATACCGAGATTACAGAAACAAGATTGATGAGGTTATTAAACGGAAAATACTGAACCAAATGCATACAGAATACCAAGAAGTGGATGGTTAGCTAGCTGTGTTGTTCAAGCAGCACGTAACCATCATGGTGTATGTTAAAATAACGATGGTCATGTTGACCATGAGTCGAGAGGATATCCCCAACATGTACGGAATAATGATGAGCTACTGTTAAAGGAGAATGTTTCACTTGCCGTAGAATATCTCCCATCCCCACCTATTTTCCTAGTGGAACCATGTATTTTCTCAAAGTGCAGCCTTGTAAGAATATTTGAGGTATATTCTACATGTAGTGCTCCTGGAGCATAGCTTGTTTGCTAACCTCACCCTCCAAGAGCAGCCTTGTAAGAATATTTGAGGTATATTCCACATGTAGTGCTCCTGGAGCATAGCTCGATTGCTAACCACACCCTCCAAGTGGTGTATTTATGGCATCTATTCTATAAAGTTCCCTTTGCATATTGAAGTAATCTCAATTTTGTGAAATATTAATGCTATTCTTTGATTCCCCTCAAGTCTGTTAATGACATTTTGTGGTTGCGCTGCATCTGCGTGCTTAACTTTACATTTGCGACTCAATACTACACTCAGCAAAATAACGCACCTACGTTACTGTCAAACTTGAGGCGAACCAGTGAGCTATTTCATTTAAAATCCACACTCCCCCTGTGGAAGATTTTGGAAATATCTTCCTCATGGGTAATATAAATTTTAAATGGAATGAACACATTAAGCAGAAGGACCTTGTATTCAAAATACAATTCTTTAAGTCTGTTGTGGTCTCAGGTCCCACAAAAAATATGTGAAAACGTCGCTATCCGATCCCTTAAATCCATGGCCTGGTCTTATATTGTGAAGTTGAGACAGCTTATAAAGTTAGGTCATATTTGTCTCTTCTCTTTTGAACCTGAAATCATTGTAAGTCTCCGAGGGAGGCTTGACTTTGAAATGCCAGCAACTGCACGTACACACTTTTTTTAGTGGAAATGCAATAATGTATTGCATACATTTTAGAGATGAAATGTGGTATTTGGTGCATTACGTGATAACATAAAAATGTGTATAGGCATGTTATAAGTCGAATTATTGATACAATTGTTTTCTTTAAGAAGTACACCGTGAACATTTTTGATAGCTCCCAACAAAAATGATGTGTAGCATATTGGGTTTAAAGCCAGGGTTTAAAGTTGCTTTTTAAATTTAATGACATGGTTTTTATGGGAAATCACTTGCAGCATAAAATATTTATTGGGCTGTTGTATTTGAAGTCCATACACCCCACTATGGAAGACATGACCTTAATCTCCTACAAAGATGGTGTAGATTTGATGGATTCACCTATTCAGGTAACCCCATTTGAAATCCACACCCCATGTGTGGAAGATTAAGGCCATGTCTTTCATACAGGGAGTGTGGATTTCAACTTAAATAGCTCATTGTCAGGCTTTTATGTCTATCAGTTATGTCTGCTCCGGCGCATGCAATGTTCTGCATTCATGAGTTTGACATTTTCATATGCAGCATTTCAATTTAATGTTTGCTTCTTGAATGTGTGCGTTGTCATGGATTTGGCATTGTTCTTCTGCATCTATTGTATATTGTATTTTGTTTCTTTCATAATCGGGTTTGTTGGTGACATATAGAGAGATTCACCCATCCATTATCAGTCCAAGAGAACGCCAAATATGGATCAGGAGTATTACATAATAATACCCTGCTATGACAATAGCTGCACTAGGTTAATCGTATAATCTCCTTATGTGGTTAGCATGGTTGGGCCAGGAAATCCACAAGGTCAGCCAATGTATGTACATGTATTCGGTACATGTACCATATCTTTACAATGGGTGATAAATTTCTGGTTTGTTTTATTTCAAAACGCAACATTCGATATTCTAAAGCTTGGTCCAAATCCAAGAGAAGAACCAACTCTAGTAATTTATGTGGTTTCAAATTATATCAGACGTTGCCTTTTGATAGAAATGGTGTTTGTTGATGTGCACAGTTTCCCATTAGATCATAACATGCTGTTGTACATCCAAGGTCAAAGGTCTTTTAATCCATATTTGGCGTTGTTCTGGGACTGATTATTAAATTAATTTCTGTGATGAAGAACAAAGTCAAGGCTTTCTTTGTTGTCACACTTTGTTAATTTCTTTAATAAATGCAGCGGCGTAGCGCCGTAGGGGCACCGGGGGGGGCATGTGCCTCCCTAATCAATCTCAAAATTTAGAAAATCCCATAGGAAACTTGGTGCAAAACGGCTTGTGCCCCCAATCAAACCCGTGCCCCCAATCATGGTCGGTGCCTCCCCCAATATGATGACCATTGACCCACTCTACGCCGCAGAGTAAACTTGCTGCACAGTAAGATTTGTGAACTGATTCATTTCGTTAACATTGGCTTAATTATTGAGATCACTTAATTATTGAGATCACTGATTGCTTTTAAATATGGAAAGCACCACATTCATGTCATTAGATAGTAATTAAGATATTAATATAGGTCACCTATCCTCCAAAGGTTAAAATCAGGGTTCAGTGAAGTAATGAAACCCATCAAGATGATGCAAGGGTTGAAGCTAATGAGTCAATACATTATGCATTGGGATGTCATAATTGAGACAAAATTGTCAGTGATTATTAAGATGAAACCATAAGTTTGATAACAGTAGACAGGCTATTACATTTTACATAAATTTTGTAATCTGTGTAAAATTGATAGATTTTCACGTCTAATCCTTTTAGTCACCATACTCCCTCTGTTTGTTAGCTCACCAAGCTTGTTATAATTATGCCAAGATGTTGCATTGACGTATACATAACTTTTACTGTCACTAATAGTATGTGTGATTGAATGATACCATGATATATTGCTAATTTCCTTTGCTGTTTATCTTTGATCAATTAATTTCAATTCAATTCCTTCAACTAAGGGCAATGTATTCAGTATGTAGAGGCATCCAGCCCTTAAATACATTGTGAATTACTTTAAATCAGATGAGAAACATGATTAATTAGACTAGTAACAAGCACCTTTTACTTGTGTGATAATTCATTTTGCTATCTTCAGTAGATAGCATTTCATATTGCCTGTACATAGAAATCATCCTTACAATGAGCAGGTGATTATGATATAAGAGTCATCTGTAGAGGAAATATGTTGATTTCTGAGAAGTCTGATTTTATGCCATGTTGCTATCTTCAGTAGATAGCAATCATGTCTGCGAATTGAATTAACCATCTCTGTAATAGTACTGGGTTGATATGAGTGTTTGTTGTAGCAAGTTATTTTCAGATGAAACATTTCTGCCATTTTGATATATATTGTAATAATCCAATGTTAGGAATGTTCAAGTGAAATGTTTATGCTATCATCAGTAGATAGCTCAGAATTTGAATATAAACCATGTTGTTGTATTCAGTAGACTGCAATCGCTGACATGCTGCCTGTGAATTGAAATTGTTCTTCTATTATAGTCAGGCAGTAAGAATTATTTTCAGATGAAATGTTTATGCTATCATCAGTAGAAAGCGCATAATTCGCATTATAAACCATATTGCTATCTTCAGTTGACAACAATCATGGACATTTTGTCTGTGAATTGAAATTGTCCTTGTAATAAAGTCAGGCTGTATGAATTATCTTCAAATGAAATATTTATGCTATCATCAGTAGATAGCTCAGAAGTTTAATTATAACCATGTTGCTATCTTCAGTAGACAGCAATCATAGACATGTTGTCTGTGAATTGAAATTGTCCTTGTATTCATCAGACATGAATTATCTTCAAATGAAATGTTTATGCTATCATCAGTAGATAGCTCAGAATTTTAATTAAAAACCATGTTGCTATCATAAGTAGACAGCAATCTTGGACATGCTGTCGGTGAATTGAAATTATCCTTGTAATCATCAGACATGAATTATCTTCAAATGAAATATTTATGCTATCATCAGTAGATAGCTCAGAAGTTTAATTATAACCATGTTGCTATCTTCAGTAGACAGCAATCATAGACATGTTGTCTGTGAATTGAAATTGTCCTTGTATTCATCAGACATGAATTATCTTCAAATGAAATGTTTATGCTATCATCAGTAGATAGCTCAGAATTTTAATTAAAAACCATGTTGCTATCATAAGTAGACAGCAATCTTGGACATGCTGTCGGTGAATTGAAATTATCCTTGTAATCATCAGACATGAATTATCTTCAAATGAAATGTTTATGCTATCATCAGTAGATAGCTCAGAAGTTTGATTATAAACATGTTGCTATCTTCAGTAGACAGCAATCATAGACATGTTGTCTGTGAATTGAAATTGTCCTTGTATTCATCAGACATGAATTATCTTCAAATGAAATGTTTATGCTATCATCAGTAGATAGCTCAGAATTTTAATTAAAACCATGTTGCTATCATAAGTAGACAGCAATCTTGGACATGCTGTCGGTGAATTGAAATTATCCTTGTAATCATCAGACATGAATTATCTTCAAATGAAATGTTTATGCTATCATCAGTAGATAGCTCAAAATTTTTAATTATAACCATGTTGCTATCTTCAGGAGACAGCAATCATGGACATGCTGTCTGTAAACTTCTGCTATCACAGCATTAAATTTAGATTCAAGGTATCTCATGTTCCCAGGGATATTATCACTTGTCATGGTCAGACAGCACTGATATATTTGTTGTTGCCGATGGCCAGTCACTTTTGTGATAAGAAAACAGCAATGTTTCAGCTATCTCAATAATGATTTCAAATACATTTCACAAATGCAAACAAAATGTACGATGTTTTGTATATCATGAATATAAATAAAATTGATCTCATGTGTAACAGATTTTATTCCAAATAAACATTATTTATTCCTTATTTTACATGCTACAATTTCCTCATCACATCACAAATACTCATCTTAATTTCTGTTACTAAACAATTTGGTATGCTAATAATT
Organism: Amphiura filiformis; assembly: GCF_039555335.1. Classification (NCBI taxonomy): domain Eukaryota; kingdom Metazoa; phylum Echinodermata; class Ophiuroidea; order Amphilepidida; family Amphiuridae; genus Amphiura; species Amphiura filiformis. The sequence goes on along the minus strand of NC_092632.1, from coordinate 73,935,494 downwards.
GATAATAAAAGGTCAACGTCTTAATTGCTTCAAGAAGATGACTTTCTTGCTCACATTACTAGAAGTTTCTTGCAGACAGTGTTGTGTAATGTTTCATACTAGCAAGGCGAGGATTGTATGCTCCTGATAAAGGAGCATAGATAATATTTTGACTCTCTCTGTCACCATACTCTGTGAGGTGCTGCTTTTGACAGAATTGGTTGTTTCCATTACTGTTATTGCAGGTTTTGTGTTTCTCATTATGTTACTATCATCATCAGGGATAGTTTTAGCAATAATAACAAGAACACTTGTTGATTGAGACCAGTTTGGGTCGGTTAAAAAGCTGTTAACGGCACTTTGTAGAATTCGGAATCAGGTGTGCAACATTTCTCTTGGATAAATATTGGTAGGAAGGGCAAAGTGAAATATAAGCCATTCAGCCAGTTTCACCTATCATTTGACAAGTCCAACATTTTAACTTATCAAAACATGTACTAATACTTATTGACAGTGTCAGGAATCGGTTTGTTTCCATCTTAACTCTGAGAAGTTTTTCCCCTGTACACATCCTGTGAACCCATGGCTATCCATCTCAGCCAAGAGTCAAGTTGATGCATTATGCAACAGATTGCATGTTGAAAGTTGTTCTTACATCGACTGATATGCATTCCAAATGCAAGCCTTAGCTACTTTGTGACGTAAGACTGAAAGTAGGTATGTGTCTTGTCCTCAAATATCTTTCTTTTTGAACGAGGATGTAAACTAAAATATGCATTTAGGTGAATATCAAACCCATCAATATTTGAATATTTTAGGGTTGTTTTGAACACATGCACAGTACCCCCATGCACTCTATTGAGGGCTCAGTAACATAAGGTTCCATAACCTGAAATAATGTGATTATAAATAACTTGCTTTTTCTTAAGTTTGCGACCAACTCGAGCACCCATAAAATTGTAATGTATGGGACAGGATGTGTGACTTCATCAATCTGGGCATTGCACCTGCATTGGGCTATTCCATTTGAAGCCCACACTACCCCTGTGGAAGATTTAGCTAAAGTCTACCACGGAGGGAGTATGAGTATCAAATAGAATAGACAGTTGGGGAACTTCTATTTGAAATACTCACTCCAGTTGTGGAAGATATAGGTAAAGCCATAATACAGAAGGAGTATGGGTTTCAAAATTATTAACCCTGACCAATTACATTTAAAAAACATACTTCCCCTGTAGAAGTTATTTCCAAAATCTTCCACAGGGGTAGTGTGGATTTTAAATGGAATAGCCCATTTAGTGTGTTTGTATTTTACTGTAGCATCATTGCACAGGTCAATGGCATTCACATTTGGTAGGTTAATAGTAGGACAATTTCAAAAAGTCTTTTGACAAAAATATGATATGGTTTCATTTTAGGGCATATGTTGCTGCTGTATTTTGGTAGATGATAAGAATGAATATTTTGACAGTTAAAAACGAGAGAACAACCCGTCTCTGTGGGCACGATATTGATTATTTTATCATGTTTGTTTAGACATTGGTTTGCTATCTTCAGTAGACGGAATTTATATAGAAATGGTTTTGGAATCAACAGTCATCAAAGGATCTCATTTTGGTATTGTAGCATAAGTTTGGTGTAGGAAAAAGACTTTGCTGTCTTCAGTAGATAGCAACAGTATCAAGTAGGCCTAGACATCTCAATAGCCAACTATACATGATATCTACAGCATTTAATGAACTCAGTGCAGATATTATTTGCCTATTAAATGTAATTATATCACAGTATTGATGTGCTTTAGTTTAGACACTAGACCACCACCACCACCAGTACAAATACCTTGTCACTTATAACTGGTGGACAGCCCCAACATTGTAATGGTTAGTATGGGTTTATGTTGAGCCGAGGATGCATACATTAATTATCTATAGTCAGCTCCTATTGGCAATATATATTAATTGACACAAGCAATAATGCATGACTTGTGTGGGCTGTTGTTATGGTAACCCTCATTATGAACAATTTTTACCTTTGACTCTGGTCTTTGATGTACTTTTTGCTTTATTCTGGTGATATATGTCCAAGCCCCTTGGAATTAATGTCCTCTGTTGGTTTTTTGCAACAAATTCTGCTGCATCATGAGGATTGCCTAGAGTTAAAGTTAAAGGCCCCTTGACCAGAAGCGATTAGAGTGAACAAAAACACAGCAGTTTGCAGCCAGTTAATTGAGTGAAGCATCGCGGTCATTGTAATACCGCCGCTTTGCGACTTAAGCAGGTGGTTTCAGGCCATCTTTATTGATCCACGATGCTTATCCACAGCAGCATCTGGGACAACTGTTTCACAAAATAATCAATGGTTTTTTCTTATAGCTATCAACAATAACAGAGTGGTGCTCTTGACATACATAGGTATCATTGAACCTATCCATACTCCCCATCATCCATATTTTAGTAGCCACATTCATTGGTGGCATTGTGCGAGGTGTTGCCAGAAAGTAGCTGCTAGTGTAGCTCATCTTATAGCCCAAAATGATAAATCAGACTTCATCGTAAGTACTAAATCTTCACAGCTTACCGGCAAATGATCATGTCCATGACATGGTCTTTACAACTCTTACAAAATACCATGGGAAAAGTAGCATCGGAGATAACAGGTGGAAATTTGCATACTAATGGAAAGCCTATATTCTTTAATCCAGAAAAGAGTTTGTGTGTTGCTCACTCATTGATAGACTCTTGACTCCCTGCCTTTTAAAAGGATCACGGTACTTTGCAAATTCAAACCAGGTATCTGTATGCAGCAGGGACATGCAATGAATATAAAGTAACCCCTCGTATCAGGCTTATTACTTATTGTCACTGTCTTTAACACTTATAACCTGCTCTTTACTTGTATCATAGTATTTGTGAGGAAATTATAATTTCGCAAACACAAAATTGTCTGATATTATTGTATCTTACTAACAATTTCTTGCCAAACTGACTTTAGGAAAAGCATGTAGCCATTGCATGAAATGGTTAAGGGTTGAGTTAATAACTGATGCAGGGTTATCTTATTTGAAGCCCTAGCTTACTTCTATTCACATGCCCTCTAGTGATACTTCACCAACAGGTTGCGTGTTTCAATGAGAGGGTCAAAAAGGTTGTAAGATTTCACTGAATATGAAATCAGCCGCTGTCCCCGCATACTTATCCCACTTAAAGTCAGATCATGATAGGGGGAATTATGTTTCATAACGCTTGATAGCTGTAAGGGATTGATATCTGGCAACACTGTGGAGTTGAGGAGGGAACTTTATGGAATAACTGAATACTATATGATTATGTTCTGTATGTATGGCTCCCAAGTGTTGGTATTTCTAGGATCCGTTGGCCAATGGGGAAAAAATTGCGTTTGTGGTTGTCGCCAAAGTCAAGGTCTTTGTCATTATATTGATTCATCGTGTAAATGCTATTCTATGCTGTACTAGTTGGCTAGATGATTTTCTCTGCCCTTTCTGTTTGTGGATATATGATTGGAATATTGGATTTTTAGATTTGGGACAGTTTGTTTGTTTGTTTTCTTTCAACATATTGATCTGGTTCTGTCATAAATACTTAACCTATTTTAAATCCTCTCAAGTAGTTCTCTCCAATATGTCATGATTTGGGTGATTTTACACGAGTGGTGCAATCCACATTAAAACGGATTCCTGGGATGCGTGATCTCCTCTTGTGTGTGCGCAGAAGGCATCACGTTATATGAGCGCCCTACATGCACACGACATTGCGCCATGAGTAGTTACCCTGTATGTATAAGCACTGTAACAAACTTACAGAAACACAATGATTTCTGGGATTTAATGTGGATCACCCCACTCTCGTGTGAAGTTGCAATATATTTCAACACACAATTCTGTGTGGGTTGAATTTACTTAATGTAACTTTTTTCCCTGTTGTTGTGCCTTCTTCATTTCTTTGTGTTCTATTACTGAATGTGTGAATAACAAGAATAGTAGGTCTGAACTATGACAGCTTCAGTATCATGCACCATCATGCATGGTTATCATTCGTGAAATGTCATCATTGATACTTGATTTTATATTTGTACGCGGTAAATATTGCTACAAATCCACAGAATCTAAAAGTCATCAATATTGTTTTTATTTGAGCAATGTAAATGCTGCACAATAGAGGAGAAAAGGGAAGATGAGGCAGATTTCTGTGAGTCCTGATTACCATTATATGCATCCTTTTTTTTACTGTGTTTGGTATTGTAATTTCTATTTCAACCTATAATGGAACAGAAATTTACTCAACATGTGGGTGGGTTGCATTAAGGCTGTTCCACTTGAAATCCATACTCCCCCTGCCTATAGAAGACATCCCACATATTGGGTGTAGATTTCAAATGGAGTCGCCCATACGGGTAACTCAAATACATACTCTCTTTGTGGAAGATTAAAGTTATATCTTGCATGGGGGGAAGGTGCATTTCAACTGGAATAGCCCATAGGGCAGGCTTCAACAGGGTGGTACCGTGTAGTAATGAGCCAATCAATAACGGATGCTATGTGTAGCTTTATATAAAAATCGCATTCATGTTTTGACCAGCCCAATGTGTAATTATATCAATTGATGGTCATTACAGCCCAAACCCATTAAGCAGATCAATCTTTTAAGTATTTGACCAGCGATGGTTATTTGGTTGGTTGGAATACATTTATGCAACTAGTCTATCTGAATATGTAATAAGTAGAAAAATAGGGGACAAATTTTGCTCTGTCCCTTTCAAATTATGAGGACAATCATAATTTAAAAAAAAAGTAAACAAATGATAAAAAGACAATCTGCTTCTTAAAATTTAAAAATCTTACATTCCTTTAATCAATTTTAGGTCGATCCTTCATGTAATTATTTCGTGTAATCTAATCCTAACTCTAACCCTAATCCTAACCCTAACCCTAACCCTAATCCTAATCATAACCCTAATCCTAACCCTAACCCTAATCCTAACCTTAATCCTAACCCTAAACTAACCCTAACTCTAACCCTAACCCTAATTTCGTGTAAAATTACATGAAGGAATGGTGGAAGTGTTTTTGATGAAAGAAGTATTTTATGTGATAAATAAACAAATATTGGCATTTATACAGCGCCTTTCAAATGTATCAAAGCGCTTTACATTTATTTTATCATGTCAACTGCCATAATAATGCCAAGGCATGTTCATATCTTAGGGCGACACTCAATGGACAATATTCACAACAGCTCTTCATTTCATCCCTGGGTAGTAAGAGGCAAGTGAGGTAAAGCACCTTGCCCAAGTGCACAACACGATGGCACCGCCGGGGCTCGAACTCGCAATCATCTGATTGCGAGGCAAAGTCTGTGCCACTGCGCACCCTGCTCCTGATGGGTTTTAAGTATTCAGCTGATCAGTATTATTTGAGAGCTATTTCCTTTGGTTGCCTCTAATTACATCATTATATATGAAACCATTGAAATGTTATGTGCTGTAATAACCCAAATAATAAAATGATCAATCACTGTACATGTCTATTAATATTAGAATTTTCAATTGTCATTTTATGTAAACGTTAAAAAAACAGGTGTTTTTTTTTCTCTACAAGCATTTACAGTAATGCCTTCTGTATAATAAACCCAAAAGCTAATAAAGAATGATTAATATCACAATGCATTATTTCTCACTTCATCTTTTTGTTCCCACCCTTATTATTCCGAAAACCCAGCTATTGCTTAAGCCCCAGGATACCCACAAAACCAACAAGAAAACGGACATGATGCAAACACAACTATTTACCCTATTACATTATTCAAAACCGTGACTTGTTTCCCCCTATCATGGAGTCACAATGTTGTTTTATGCAGTCTCATTGCAAACAAGCATAAAAGGAAAATGACCACTGAATCAACCCAACTCTATTTTTTTTTTCTAAGTATCCAATCCTCACTGCGCAGCTGGCTTTGGAACATGCCGTTACTTGACAGACAAATTTGAGAAATTACATTATGCGCATGTATATTGATGACCAACAAGAGTGATGATGACATTGAGAGGATCCTCTTTGTATAATGTTTAAAAAAAATATCAAGTTAATACCACACACACACACTAGAGAGTCGGCCACTAATCAATATACATAAAATATTGAGATTCATGAGGGAATTTTTTTGAATGACAAATATTGGTAATTACTTAATTATGCCGTGAATAATTATGGTAATCAATTTGCAATTAACCTCAAGCTTCACTTAGGGTTACCCAGAGGGAAAACTGCATCCATTATAATCAAACCACAATATTTAATTTCCACAGCTAATTATGACAGGGGGAAAATACTGTGAGTAATCACTAATGAGTGAAAAGTGGAGAGGATGCATGATAGCAAACACAATATAATATTTTTTAGGCTGAATGGGCCACTGGTGATGCTTGGTTAGTTTTACACATCACACATTAAAGCACTTCTATAGTATTGGATCATGATTGGCTGCTACCTACAGTGCATACTCTAGGTTTATACCGAGCTAGGGTAGGTGGAGCCCGCATCCGTTAAATTAGCTTTCCTTTCTGGTGTCGCAAAGCCCTACTCATTGGCATATTGTCAGCTTGGAGAGACAAGAGTAAAGCCTTTCAAAGTTAACAGCCTGTATGATACAACCAGGGTGATACTTAACAGTCCAGGAAGTCTTCACGTACACATCAACGTAATATTTACCAATGGAGCTGCATAGCTGTTCGGGATGCATACATGTAGCTGGTCTTTAAGAATGTTGTCCACACCGACTGTCTTAAGTTAGTGGACGGTAGCAGTGTGTGTCTGTGTATGCATTTTCTACTGTGTGTGTATGCTTGCTGTGTTGTTTAGTTCTCACAATGCTTTGGAATATAGCAGATGTATTAGTAGCGTGCTGCTCCAAGACACAGACAACAAGAGGGGACCAGTGAAGGGAAGATTTACTTGCCAGCTCACTCTGTATGCAATGCTTACGTTTGTAGGAAATTTCCCATGCAAGTACGCACGCAATGATGACATCCGTGTCCATGTGACCGCAAAACCGTGGAACGTTTTATTCAATGGAATATATAATTCGACAGCGTAAACAAACTGTGGAATAAAGAATACAATACTTCACATCCGAGTGGAAATAATACTCAAGTTATACTTGAAATTAAAAATTTGTGTGTGTGTGTGAGTGTCATAAGGGGGTGTCCTTAAGCCTACCTTACACTCTAAAAAAAACAAAAGTGTGACACAATGCCTGAACCTGGGGATACCCAAAATGGGGAAGTACCTGGAAAGAAAAAAAGAAAAGTAAAAAAAAGCGAAAATGGGGAACCGGAAGAAGAGGAGCAGGAGCAAGCACAGGAACTCTCACCAATTGACCAGCAAACAATAGAGGTAATCAAAATATGGTGCAGTTTTTGCTGCATAAATTATTGTGATTAATTAGGAGAGGAAGTGCCGTCAATTAACCCTGGGGGTAGTGATGATTTTATGCATAATGACGCCAGATCTTGTTAACATGTGGAGATATTTACAGAGAATGATGTATCATAGTATTCTATGTGTTGTAAGTCAAGAATGTTGCCCGCATATCTTTACCAGACATGCATTACCCTCGCGAACGAAAATCATTTGCAGCTGTTTTGTAATTCCTACTTTTCTTTTCATTTCATTTCAATTTGGTTTTGTTTTACCGCCTTATGTGGAGAGGGTAAACAATGCCAATGGTATTAAAGAAGGGAGTTGTGTGGAAAAGAGAAAATATGTGGAATGGAAATTGCACAGGAAATAATGCAACATGATCCTGCTTCTCTGTGATATATAGATATGTTAGTGCTATTACGGTAATAATGTGTAGTCTATTAAAAGGAAAAAAATCTCTCAATTTATATCACTCCTGGGCTGTGTATTCTGATCTTAAATTGAAAAGCAACATCCAAGTAAATGAGAAAACCTGAAATATGCGATATATTTGACTGACATTGAATCAAGTATAAAATTTACAGTGTTTAGAGCACTCAGACATATCCCGAAATCACAGACATAAAGTTCAAGATTCTGGTTGAATTGGAAAAGGAAGCACAGACATTCAAATATAGAATCCCGTATAATTTGATGTTGTCATTGTTTTTCATCACCCGAAGCGTTCCCCTAATTATTCCTCAGAACGCAGTCCATAACACTTAGGGTACTGAGGGAGATCATGGAATAAATGATGTGCGCTATATTCTACGTCAAATATGTCACCAAAACACACTTATCATGACACTGAGACCGATCAAATATCTAGAAAGAATCTCTGGGAATCACCAAAATAATTTTTGTGTGAATATCTTGCAAGATACCGCTCATCACTGTCTTACTGAGCGATTTAATGAGAGACCCAACACGACGTTTTAAAGGGGGAAATATTGGTTATATGAAAATGATAATATTATGCAGTGCTTTATATATAGCATTGTAGCAGGGAGGCATGCATCTCTGGTCTCAGTCAGTCATAGATGGTTAGGGATTCATTGTTATGATGAATAGATACCATTTTGATATGCTGCAGGGTATACGTCACATTCAACATGAACGGTAAGAGACGGTAATTGCGACCATTGCAAAAACTGTAGCCCACCTATACCGGTATTCTTTTGATGGTTATAATTACAATACTCCCAGCCGTCCGTAGGAATGCCAATGTGATCTAATTACCCTTGAAATTGACAAACAAAATATTTAATTTGAGGAGAGAAGTGATATTTGAAATTTAGCGATTACAAAAAGATCTGCAGGAAATGTGAGATAGTGACATTTTGGTGATGGTGGTTTATTGCATTTGAACTATGCGTTTTATAGGAGTAGATTTCATCAGGTGGCTCGGCATGTATACGTGTTTGATATTATCTTTCATCGTTTTCTACCAAATTATCTCGCAATTCTAGGCATAGACCAAATCAATTATCACGGAGGGGTAAACTAAAACTAACATAATTATTTGTGGGGGAAAATGTCTGGCAGGGTGTTATGGAGAAAAAAAGCAAATTTATTTAATGAAATTTAGCAGGTGATAGGAAATAGGAGATTGCATGGAAAATTAGGAGTTAATTTTGCTTGGATTTTGTTGTCAATACTGTAGCGTGTAGAATCAGTAAGACATTCATTTATTTTGCTGAAATTTGGTATGATAAATGTAAGCAACACTGAGAAAATTGAGAAGAGAACATTTTTAGTACATCATGAGATTTTAGCCCTAGAAACTTGTTGGCCCATAGTTTAGTCTTGTAGAATGCTGGTCATGTCCCAGTCAACTTGGCCTAAGTATTTACAGTGGTGGCACCAGGAATATTTTTTTTTGGGGGGGGGGCGGGGGCAAAGTGTATTTTGCGCAAAATTGCCGCAAAAAGTGGACATTTACGTAATTTTAGGTGTTTTGCCTCAAAAGTGGGGGGGGCAAACTGGGGAGGGACAAGAAATATTTGGGGGAATGCCCCTTGCCCCCCCCCACCATAGCACTGCCACTGAATATTCACCTACCATAAAATAGAGGTTTGCCCAAAAATGATTTCATACCAGGTATGAACTACTGCAAGAAGCATTTAACTGTCTTATATCTGTGGATGTAGTCTGTATACCATCCTTGAGTCACTAATTTAGGTATTGTTTTTTATTTTATCTTTAGGGATAATAACAGCATATCATTTAAAAATTGGTCACCTTTGTTGTTAAAAATATTTTCATAATTTTCTGGAATTGGGTGTATAAATAAATACATTGATCAAAATAGACATTGATACCACAGCAATATGCAATTAATATCAAAATTAACTGGTAAATGACAAAACTGTTACACTCTGAAGGATCAGATTATTGATAATGATTCAATATCATTCAAATGCATTTGAAATGAAACAAGAATTCCTGAAAAAAATTGGTGTCAGTTCCAATTTACAATGTAATTATTATTTGAATGTAATGTTAAAGATGGAATTGCATGAGAAGTTTTGCACTGCAGCACTGACAGGAACATTTAGTTGTAGTTCATTTATCAGTAATTATACACTTACATACGTGTTTTGGCGCAGCGTCAGCCTTCTATTCTAGCTAAAATGTTTTTAAAATAAAAAATATGCAAATGAGGTAGCTAATTTGCATATTTTATGCACAAAAATCACATGGGATCTTAAGACTGCCCCTTACCACCATCACACCAAGTTAATCTCTGTACGCCTCACCAGTTCCAAAAATGGCAAAAGCCTTTTTAAAAATAAACAAATATGCAAATGAGGTGGCTAATTTGAATATTTTGCGACAAAAATCATGTGGGATCTTAAGACTGCCCCTTTACCACCACCCTACCAAGTTACATCTATATACCCCCTAACAATATGTGTGATTGATATGTAGTTGCTAATTAATTTCTTGTTCCATTTTATGTATGATATCAATCATAATCACTAATAATTTGTTCTTTTTTCTGATTTTTTTTTCATATTCATCTTGTGCTGTTTGCTGGCAACAGGTAAGAAAATATAACATGATAACATTATGCAGGTTATTCATTTGAAATGATAGTATGCAGCCCTCGAATTAACCCACGGCACCCATGGCATTTTGCCGTGTATGCCCATCCCCACTGCCGTAATGCCCATCAAAATGTGTCCTTCACCCAAGGCAGTCACTTGCCGTGCCCTCTAATGAAGTTGCCGTTGGTGCCCAGCCCTGCCCCTTCATTATAAAATCATCTATCTATGTTTGTGTGTGTTTTCTTTGCTTTTGCCTTGGTGCCCTTCTCAAATTTTCAACAGTTGCCATGATGCCCTCTTGAAATATTACAAACTGCCGTTCTGCCTTGCCTTTTCAGTGAAAATCCAAGGCAATTATCAACTTGCCCTAAAAAAGTTGCCGTGCCCCTTCAGATCCTTAATTCGAGGGCTGATAGTATAGTCTGTATACCTTCCTCGAGTCAGTAATTTAGATATTGTTTTTTATTGTATCTCTGAATGTAATGATGAGAAGTATATAAAAGTATACATTTTCAGAAAGGAAATGATGCAAGGAATCTAACTAGCATAAGAGACATCTGCAAAAATGAACAGTTTTTGAGAAAATCTCAAAATTTTATTTTATTTTACTGACTCGAGGAAGGTATTGTTCACTCTATGAGTTAGCTCCCTGTGTCAGGGCAAGAAATTACAATTATCATACACATTATGTTAGACCTTTCTGGACATTTCAACCATTGCATAATGAATGCAGACAATTAATTTACAATTTCTGTGGAGGTGACTATGATTAAGATGAAGTAATATAGATATCATATAGATATCATACATGTCTGCATTTGAATTCTATAATCTCATTCCCGATGACAAAGTTTAGAGACCTCTACTGAGTAATTGTAGCGTAAAAAATGACCTCAAGTTGTGGAGTATGAGTTTCTGCACCCACATCATTCAAAGGTCATGTTATGAATGTAAACCATATTGGGCTATTCCAGTTGAAATCCACACTCCCCATGTGGAAGATTTTTGAAATATCTTACACAGGGGGAGTATGAATTTTGAATGGAATGACCACATTAGGCAGCTCCATTTGAATCTCATACACCCTCTGAGTAAGTTCCAATCTGAATTTTCAACTGAGGGAGGGTGAGTTTCAAATGGAGCTGCTAATGTATTTATTCAAATTGAAATTCATACTCCCCCTGTGGAAGATTTGTCCAAAATCTTCCACACTGGGGGCATGTGGATTTTTAATGTAATAGCCCATTGGGTTACAGAATAATTGTGCCTGGAGAGATTCTAGCATGATTGAAATCTTAACAAAATCACTCGAGTTTCTAATAATATAGAATTGAACCAGAAGATACCAGGTGAGAAAAATATCATCAAATATCCCTTTAAATTGGATAATGTTATGTCATTGCAATAATTTTTTTAATCTTGCACAAAGCTTTCAACCAAATAATATATGACAGATGCTGACTGTGCCTTTTGATGGTATATATAGAGTCAGCTGGGTTCACCAGGTAGTATTGTGTCGTCGGGAATGTGTGTGTATTCATTTCAAATTAGACTCGGTTTCAATATGGCTGACTTGTTCGGCTTATTTGCTTAATAATTAGATGATCTATGATAGACAACTGCTCCTATGTAGATTGTTTCTCCCGATAATGAATTGGAAAGTGAGCAGTCTGAATTAATTACAAACGGTATTATTATTATTTTTTTTATCAATTTTCAAAATTGGTTTTACTCCATGCATGGGTTAACTGGTGTGAAATAAAAGAACTGGATGAAAATGTAAGGGAGCTGTTGGTGATCAATTGATTAATATTAAGAGCATAAAATATAATTAATGTTGGACCTAGATCTCTATACAGACGAGACTGACGAGTTTACTTGTCTCTTTAAAATGTCAAGGTTTGTTAAGATGCCTTTTAAATTGTCATTTTTGTCCAAACATTACGAGATTCTTTTCAAGGTAGAAATGAAGAAAATCTTTTCACAAAGAAATGCAAGAAAGGTCACATCTGGCATTTGGATCGACTAAAAATATTTAATCTAAACAACAATAATAATAAGCTTCTTATTACCACAACAGATACACACAATTAGCAGTCGGTAATAATGCTCATTTATTTAATATTTGATTTACCAATCTTACCAATGTGAACAATTATTTATGACACTTAATATTTTCATGGATTTATTATTAAGATGTTAATTTTTAGTAGAATATATTGTTAGTACTGGCCCTGCCATTTCATTCTCATAGAGACGGAATTGAAATAAGCTGCAAAATTATGGTAATAAATGGCAAGAAATGTAGGATTAATCGTGCACATGTTACTACATGTTATCCACTTCTTGAACTCTTGAAACAGATTCATCAGGATCGTTCATAGTTCATAAGATTGATAAAGGTTCTTTTTCAGATCCAATAAAATGATACTACTCACTCAGAAATATTTCAATTCCTATCAGGAATCTTGTTCACTCTGGTACTGGTGTTTCAAGGTTATTGATCAAGAATCTGACAAAACTACACGCTGGCTAAAGGAAGCAATCTGGATCAGGAGTAGAGGAAAAGACACTATGAATAAAGACGAGGGGGCCTACCGACTGGACAAAATTTATGACCAGGTCATAAATATTCGGCAACAAGAAAGTTTGGTGACGTCATCAAAACCAGACAGAAGTGTTGCCGGTGCTAAAAACATCTAGAAACACCAGTACCAGAGTGAACAAGATTCCTGATAGGAATTGAAATATTTCTGAGTGAGTAGTATCATTTTATTGGATCTGAAAAAGAACCTTTATCAATCTTATGTTATCCACTTGTTCTTCATCTGTCAGATTTCCTCATTTTGTAAGTGGCTTGTTCCTTTCACGTGGTCTGAAGTGTTGTGAGATGTGTCAAATCAATCCGACCAAAATACGGCTCATCAGCTTCTCTAATGTGGACAGTATAATAACCGCATTATAAATATATTATTTTGGGGTTAGTACTTAAACGGGGAAAGCATGATCATTGTTAAAATAAACAGGCATATTGATTGGTGAATATTTACTCAAATACATCTCACAAAAGTCACGCTCGGTCAAGTTTCTAGTTGGTTTTATAATTAACATTGCAAGAAAGCTCATTTGCATTTTAGACAAAATGTTAAATATTGATGTTCGCTATTTTTCTTGCCAGATGAATTCTGCTAAGTTATTTGAAAGGGGACTTCTGTACATATTGTTCAAGGTCGTTTTGTCATTGCCGATGATATTCGTCTCGGATTTGAACTAAATGAGCACTCTAGATAAAAGTAACCAACCATCTTTGCTCAAGCCTGTTACATCACTGCCTTTATCCGACGCTGCAATGTCCTTATAGCACAGAGGCACACACACTTAACAGGAGTGCATATTTGACATTCAACATGCTGCCACTTTTAATCAAATTTGCTTTCATGTTTGAGTAAAACAAGTCAAAGATTGACAGAAAAGGTTGCCGTACGAAGTCAGTCAAACCCTATAGAAGCAAACTTTGGTGTTCTGGCGGTATATACAGAAGCATTAACACATTTCTTTTTGTGTGGTAAATAAGAACACATTTCCTTCCTAGCCTCCTGACATTTTCGATTCACTGAAAATCTGTTTGATCATGTTTGTGAATTCATATAGCACTCTGACCATGGGCATTAAATAGTTGATGATGCTTAGGAAGTTGTCTTGTATTGATTCTAAGAATATTATTAGATGTTCAGAAAATCAAATTACACATATGCACAAGAAATGGGTTACATAAAGGTTTATTTAAGTTAAGCAGATATCTAAAAATGGGACAATGACTTGCCAATGTAACAGAATATAAGAGTATAAGAATAATAAATTATAAGTACAATTGTCAGTGAGTTGCAGTTCCTAGAAAGATGAATCCCAGGAAACTCCTCTGGGGCATAGCCAGCTTTCTTGGTCAGGGGTGTAGCCAGCTTTCTTGGTCAGGGGTGTAGCCAGCTTTCTTGGTCAGGGGTGTAGCCAGCTTTCTTGGTCAGGGGCGTAGCCAGCTTTCTTGGTCAGGGGTAGCAAAATAAAATTTCGGGGCACAGACAAAAAAAAAATTGCAGTTGCATCATACAATACATATGCCGATTTTGTTTTTGATAAAGACTGTACATGTCTTTGAGCTTCCCAAAAGGCTTTATTGGGGTAATGTGCGTGTGTAGCATGCAAAATGTTTTTGTATTTTACACTATTTTCGCCCATTATCAGGATAAAAAGGGCTTTATTATGACAATGTGTGCGAGCAGCACGAAATTTTTTGGTATTTTACACTATTTTGGCCCATGATTGGGTTGAATTTTGGTGGAAAAGGGCCTCCTTGCCCTTTTCTTTTCCTTTGCCCTACACATTTTCTCCTTGTTTTTTTTTTTTTTGTCAGAGGGCACTTTCTTCTTTCATTTTTTTTTTGTCGGGGGCACTCTGCCCCCTGGCTACACTACTGAAACTCCTACATGTTCTCCATCATAGGAGTCAGATAAAACAGGTTCAAGTCGTTGAAAGGACACTCAAATTCATGTTTCATATCTGCTGCCGTATGGTATGTAAAAGCAAGATGGAGACTTCATTCATGGAAGCAGTAATTGTGATGTGCCTAATGTATGACTGAGAGTGACTTATATGTAATTAACTAAATGGGTCTAGGAAAATAGTTCAGTTGAAATCATCAGCAAGTCGTGGTTTCTCTCAAAGTGGATACATCATATTTAAAAATTCCCTTCAAATTCCATTAGCATAAGTATCCGCAGAGTTTGTAGAAATATCAGATGCGTTGGGTAAAAATTGATCAAAGGATTGAATCCTTTTTTTCTTATCTCAAGAAATATTTATAAGTCAACTGCACTTTGTTTAATAGAGTTAGCCCTTACAATATAGTATTACCTGTTTAATATGCCTTAATCCTTGGTGGTTTTAAATGTCAAACATTTGCCAAATTCAAAGACTTTACATGCAGAAGTAGATCAGATACGTTTTTCTATGATTTTCCCACACATATTATGTACATTGTATTTCCCCCCACGTCATAAGTTTTGAGCTTGTTACAGTCGCACAGGTGGGTGTTTAGTCATGGAAGTATTCTGTTCTGTGTTTTTGATAATGTTTTCTATAGTCACGATCTTTACCTTGGATGTTTACTAACTAGCTAACTACAAAGCCTTCCTTCCAGAGGGAAATATCTTTACAATCATTATATTGATGCCATAAATGTGCTGTTTGCATGTTCGCAACGGAGGCAATGTAATAAGGTACAAGGGAATGTTTTATATCAAATACGGCCGGCTAGGCGTCATACTTGTTAAACATAACGCTTTTGATAGGTGAATGACTTAAACTCATAACTCCTAGCTTCTGTTTAAGTTAGTGTGCGATCAGTGTACATGGGTATCTTAAATGGTGCGTCCTTCATTAGAATTAATAAGCTTTCACAGAATATTTGAATAATTAGAAAATGAAGCTAATACAACCCCATGTTGCACCTGCCATATATGTGACCAGCTCCAACATAACCTGGAACAAGTCGCCAGACATGTTTTTGAGTTATAGGCCTTTCAAGATGACATTTCCATAAAAAAATGAAATTTTGGAATTTTTATTTTCATGGTATTTGACTGTGGGACTAAGTGGACTTTTAAACCCTTGAAAGTACTTATTAAAAAGAGGTTTATTTAATCAATAAATAACAGTTGAACTATGATAATCCCTATTCAAGCATGTGTAAGGTAGGAAACTAATTGGCCCATTACTCAGAATAGCAATTTTGCAAAAATATCAAGGTATCATTTACAAAATTATTCATATCTTGAAAAATAATGCTATATATATAATTTTCATATCATTTTAAAGCTGATTGTCTAGTGCTTACATGTCAAAAATGTAACTTGTTCCTGGTTTTGTCAGAGCGGGTCACATATGTTGCTTTAATCGAAATACTTTAGGGACACGATTGTCTTAAATTGGACCATCATTGCCCAAAAAACTGGTGCGTTGTATGTAATCCATCCTGTGATGTCAATAAAATAAAATATTGATACTCATGCAAAAAAAATAAATAATATGTTTGAAATGTTGCACATTCCCTAATTCATAATGTCTCATTTTCCCCCAACTCATCAATTAGAGACATCTCGGTATCGAATTACGAAAATGTCCTTTTAAGTAGAGTGAAACAACCTCATGTTATCTCTCACCATATCCTCTTTCAAAAGAGTCAGAGAAAAAAATATAATACCCATATTACATGGAAAGGAAATGCATACCGTCAAAATTGAAATGTCCCTTACATGACTTGGCTAGCTTTATTATAGGGATCATGTTCATTAGCTCATTCATCCCTAAGGAGGTGGCAGCCATTGCGGAGAGAAATCTTGGCCGTTTTGGTGTCTGCAGTCACACTGAATATACCGAGTGACTGGACTGACCACAGAGCAAATGGTAATGAGGATACTGTTCTTATTACCTGTGTTGTATACATTAAACTTTGAATACAGATTTGCAGACGCATGTTATAAATAAGTCGCCAGTTTTGATTCTATTTGCTCCAGTTTTGAGATCTGTAGTCAAATTTTGATTCTATTTTTGTCCACAAAATGGTAGTTTTCACTCTCAAATAATATGCCCTTTTAATTAATTGTGAGCCAAAGTAATGGCAATGCACCTGCTGGTTAAGTTGGTTGGTATTATTGAAGTTTTGCTTTTTAGCTAATGACAAAAATGAAACAAAATCGCTATTTCAATCCTGCGCCTAGAACATGAATTTGTCAGGTGACCGTTAATGAGGTCAATCAGCTCAATGTCTGATGAATTTATTTATTTATACAGTAAAACAACATATTTTATAATAACATTATCATTAACAAATACACATACTAAACAGGAAATTTAAATAACCTAAGATTATTACCATCCATACAAATAATAATATACAATAACAAGCTATTAAAACTGGGAATGACAAGCCTAATATTAAAACTGGAAATGATATAATAAAATGAACTAGGCATAGACCTATTCATTTTCGTTTCTCAAACGCAGTATTATTGAAATTGGCAGCTGCATTGGTGGTGTCAAAGTCATTGGCATCCGTGATAAATTTTTTTTTTTATCATTTTCATTAAAATTATATGTATCGAAAATATCATCTTTAAAAAGCTGCAAATTTATATAAGCAACATTAAAAAAAAAATGAAATTCATGCTCAATTTCATTATTACAATAATTACAAATTCTCTGTTCTGGAGGCAATTGTGACGGAATATATCTACCTATTTCAATTCTTAGTTCATGACAGCATTGCTTTAAAGCTTAAAATATTAGCAATGGGAGGTACCCTGGGTGCTGGGTTTATTTGCAGGGTACGGGAAATAGAATGTATTTGGCATAAATTATATCTTATCAACTAGACCTTTAGAATAATTCGACCAAAAAGAAAAAGATTAGGAAAGAAACACAGACATAAGAAGAGGGAGAGCTTTTCAGCAGATTGAGCTACTTAGGATAAATGACCGAGCGATCATTCCATGTAATACAAGTAGATTTAGTGTTACGCAAATTAGGCTGGGGCTCCAGGTGGTGTGCCTAACTCTACACTAGCAGGATGTATGTATGCAAAATACACTGCTATCCAAAGATATGAAAACGACAAGTGAATTTTATACCCGCCAGAATATTACTCCTTAACCATACTGCATTAAAAATTCAGCAGAGAAAATTGGGGGTTATATTGTTTTAAAACGAGATATCGTTATTGCGTTGGGAACATTTTTATTTGGCGAAGTCGTTATAGTTGGGTTAGCTGGAGGGGTGGAACTAGTCCCATTAATGCATGGAAATGAAATGCCAGGATAACGTGATGTGGTTTGTAAGCAGGGGAGTTAAACAAAAAAACCTGTAATATTATTACATGCTAAGTGTTTATGAGACGATGTTACATTTGCAGTTGAAGTGTAAGGTCATTTATATCACAAAATGTTGATGGGTGTTGGGGGCCCCTGAGTTAAAATGTAGGGTGGATATGGTAAATTGTATTAGCGGAGGTAGGTTTCAGCAGGGGAAGGGTAAACCAAGATAAATTTTATTTTATTCGGAATGGTTTAAAGCGACAGGTGTTTTTTTGAAGTAACAGTGGTTGTTGGTTGGTAGTTCAGAATATGGCAAACCCAAAAAAATTACCTGTATTTAAGTAAAATAATTTAGGTGGTTTGAGTTCAAATAAATGACAAAAATGACATATTGGTACAATGATACCATTCAAGCAATTGGAACTATTCCTACCAAGAATTGCACAGAATAGCACCTGTGCAAATGAGATTTGATGACAAACGGAAAAGTTCATGAAGTGAAAAGGGTAAAATGAAAACAGAGAAAATATATAAATGATGAGAATGTGATCATCGTATCTCGATTTCAATACTAATACGCCATTTTGGCAAAGCACATGACATTGGATACTATTTTCGAAATAAAGTCATCTTTCAGTCTGATTTTGTCTACATACAAAACCAAATGTATGCGTCACCAACTGTCCCCATTATGTTAATAGATTTTAGTTTATTTTAGTCTGGCTTTGGGAACATTTATAGGGTGCATTGAACCTTGTTCATGGGTGGAGTGTATTCCCATCAATGTGCTTCTCTTGAACTTTATAAACAAGTGAACCCATCAACTAACAACAGCCAAAACAAAACCTGGCTTACAACAGATATTCAAACAGTACTCCCAGTGAATCGCCCACTCTATGCTTTTAGTAGGAGAGCATGTCAAACATGTTATTCTGTGTTTTTGATCAATTTTCTAAAAACCCAGATTTAGAGCAGTTGATAGAAGTTGAATTTATAAATCAAAGTAAATGCAGAGAGAGAGATGGAGATATAACCGCATCCTGTTTGATGCTTTGAAAGATTAAATAGCTAAATATTTTGCGACGGTTTTGTGAAGGCTCTTAAGAGTACAATTGACTGATGCAAGGATTATATGTATTTGATAATGAATAAAAATGGGACGCATTTACCTCAAGTGGTTTATTTTTACAATCAAAATAAGCTTATCTATATATTAGTTTTTAAGTATTCAAAAAGTTACATCATGAAGTTAATTTTGACCCTAAAAAGTGGTGTTTTTAAAATAAATTCTTTTCTGAAGTTAGAATTCACAATATTATAATTACCTTAACAGGAAGACGCTTACCAAGTAAGGTTTCATGTGCACTTTACAAAGTACATTACAATTTGGAAATGTAAAACATCTAATATTTATTATGCAAATTACCAATACATGAAATGAAGCTATTACTTTTCACAAGATCATGTTGTTTGTAGCTGCACATACTGGAGTTGTGGTAATTTTTGACGACTTTTTTATTTTTGTGCTTTTTCGTGGAGTTTAGAACTGCAAATTAATAGCCTGCAAAAGCATTTTTAACTCGTGGGTTTTTGATGCATAGATATTTGAAATCACAGTAAACAATTTACAAAACTGCTCGGAATGGTAAACATCAGGACACATTAATAGCGCTAAAATATGCCGACATACAGCACATACGTAGTAATGGATTATGTGGCAGTTGATACATACTATTCACAAGAGTATTGTAAAACATTTGGAATACATCAGGGATACATTGATATTTGTATCAATATTTATTTTACATAGAAAACAGAGAGACAAATCAACTGTGGCATTTCAAGATACGACAAAATTTACTCGAGTACTGGTACACGGTGTGCCATGTTATCATGCTCCCAAATTTGTATGTCTAAATTGGAGCATTGTGATGCTATATATCTCCTTTGAGAAAGATTGTTTCATTTAGTAATCTAAACCAAGCCACACGAGGCATATCTGAGTGACTCAAGAGTACTTCTCATGCTATGTTAGCATGGTTTAGTCTGAGAATGTCTCCTTCACACTAAGATCCACAACATGCTCATCTATCAAGGTGCAGTTCTTTAACCCCAATACATTTGTACATTTATTGAATGACTTTTGAAAATTGGGGTACAAAAACTCATACTCTGCAACTTGAGGTCAAATTATGCACTATGATTGTTTTATTGAGGTTACCAAACTATGTCATTGGGATGAGGCCATTGTGGTCCATAGTGTCTGATGATGTCTCCTTCAGCTCCCTCAAGGTGATATCCTCACCCAATTTGAAGACTTATACAAAAACTTGTGTCATCGTTATGATAGCATTACCATATTCACTCCCAATTTTACATATCTAGCTTTTCTGTCATAGAGTTATTAATATTTATGCATACTTTGAGTGAATACCACATTTTGAAATCTTGGCATGCTCACTTCGGTTGTATATTATGATGTTCTGGAATTTTTTTTGATTGTTTCATGTACCTGCTCTATGGAACATGAGCTAAATCTGACATAACTTATTCAAATCGTGATAATTTATGTGCGGTAAAAGTAGTGATGCAAAAAGTAGTGACATATGGTGACTATTGCTAGCCATCTGAGCCTCTAAACAGATATTGATGAAGCATGGATTAGAGAGAACTTTCACTTCAATCAATTTTTTGGGAGTCTGATAGGCAGAAGAAATGATAAAGTATCAGAGAAAGGACCATATAAATTAGTGATTTTTCCTCATGTCTTCTGCAGTGGGTTTACAAAGTCAATTCACCTGCCGTTTTGGCAAAGCAAAGAATTAAGCTACTTATGTCATTAAGTTGTAGCTCCTTCAGTGCACAATTATTGTTAATTTCTGGCAATTCAAATGGATTTGGGGCTTCGACGTACCAGAAAATGTCCACTTTATTATACAAACTGAGTTTGCACCCTTCATGGGTGATCAGTTAAGATTATTTGTTTGTTGCTAGTGGTAAGTTGGCTAACTAACTTTTCTAGTAGTTTGGTGCTAAAGTGGCCCATATTTGGAAATTGGGTGCTAAAATACCCCAAAATTTGATAAATTAGGCATTAAAACACCCCCAATTTTTAAGACTTGGGTGCATTAAGTCATTAAATGTTGGGCTCGTTGAGATATCTTGCCACGACTTGGCACTGAAAGTGGTGGCAATGCCGTCTACCTGACAAAATCAATTGGAGGATTCTCTGAAGGCAGTGGAAATGTTACATCAACATTTTTTTCGGCGTGATGTGAATGTCTTTTAGTGGTGTGCCTCGAGTCGTGCCAGAAATATCACCAGTTATACGCTCATTACTTTGTCGCTTACATTGTATCGATTTTAACCGAAGTGTAATGGGAAATTTACCCTTATGAACATGGGGTAGTGGAATAAATTGATAAGAAAAAAACTGATCAATTGTCAATGTTATATGTCTATGTGCGAGTATTTTTGAGCTAACATTAGGAGCTGCTTTAATGCATTGTACTAAAGGTAGAAAATTTGTTTTATACTTGCACATATTAACCCCATGAGAACTACCTGCCGATTGGCCAAAAAGAAGTGTTCACTATCAATTGGGCCAATCAGCAACATTGTTAGAATAATTTCACCACACAAAAAATTGGGGAGAATTATTTGCAAAGCTCCATTCTGATTGGTGATTAAAGTTAAGATATCATGTAATTGACCAATCGGAGGTAATGTTAGATCGGCAGGTAGTGCTCAGGGGGTTAAACCAATCTGACATGAATAAATTATAAGAAAACTCAAGGTCAAGATACTAATTACTTATTTGCTCATTTACCAAAAGTCCTTAATTAAATTTTTTTGAAACCATTCAAATCAATAAGTACTAGAAGTATGTGTATGAGATCGAGAGGACTTACCACAGTCATAATAATAAATATAACCCAAAATCAAGTAAAATTAAGACAATGTTGCCAATTTCTTTTGTTATGTGCTGTTATGAACCAATTAACCTTTCATACCCTCATGTTCTTTTTACTGTTTGAATGCCTTATATTTTCAATTCTAACATTTTATTTGTATGTTAAATTTGGACTGCACTTATCAATTTAAAGCTGAATACAAGTTCTTATAATATCATGATGCATCAATCTACTCTCATTTCTTTTAAAAATTCGTCGAAGACCCATTTGTTTTCTGCTATGTGGTTGCTTACTGGTTTAGTCCATTTGATTTTTGTTTAAAGCCTTAATGTAGGATCTTTTTTCAGAATATACCTTTATTTTTTCAAAACCGATTTTCTGGCATATTTGTAATACTTCCTCATGTTCCAACTTAAATCTATGAGCAAACTGTCAAATTCGCCTATTTGTAGTAAAAGCGGATGATTTTCTGTTGGTCCGACATATTATCATAATTTTTCAGATTATGATAATATGTCAGAACGATCTCAAATCATAGTCTCCTACGAAGCCAGTTTACCAAACTGGCTGCGTAGGAGACTAACTCTAATGCCGCACTCTCCGTCCTAATCCAAAAAGTGCGAGATATTTCGAGTGATAGAGGTGAAGTTTATGATGTTGTTTCTTTGCAAATTCCCAATGTTTTTCGCATCCAAATGTATTGGGAACTTTCATAATGATTGCATATTATCATTTTTGAAGAAAAAAAGAAAAATCTAAATATTAAAAAAGATCGTACATTGACTTTAATAGATGCATTTTGAATCCCTCTGTATGTAATCTGAATATGTATTTTACAACGTTGTCCTCATCTGACTTTACCAGGGCACCAAGATAGAAGGGATATACTCATTTACTATGATATCTAGATATATCCCATATTTTTAAAATACCACATATTTTTTACCATCATGACATTTAGTTTTGTGTCGTCAACTACATCAAAACGTAGTTTCATCTGACAGTTATGTTAGATCAATATCAGACAGATGATAGTAAAACTAGATTTGTGAAAGTGTTCAAAATAGCCACCAGAGAGCATTTCCTCAACAAATTCACAAGGCTATGCTATAATCTCATCTGACAACCTCATCTGTCAAGGCAGAGTTCAGTAATCCCAATATGTTTGTACATATATTGAATGACTTTTGAATGGGATGGGTATTGAAACTCATAGTCTGCAACTTGAGGCCAAATGTTTGATGAATGGCAGTTATTAAACTCTGTCACTGGAAATTGGACAGTGTTGGTTCATAGTGCTGGAATTCTGTTAACCATGACGGACTTATAGACGCATAATAATACTTTGTGCGTAAATCCAACATATCAATTTTGAATATTCATTAGTTGTGAGCGAGTTCACCTCAGGTCAAAGCGTAACTGGTACAACACTTGCCATTGAAAATTTAACAGCTTCTATGAGAAGAAGCTTTGTCAGGGGTCATTAACTAAACTTGTAACATTTTTCATAGAATTGTGCGACTGAAGGAGTCCGAGATTGGTGTTGAATTTTCAAGTGTTAATGTAGAGGAATCTTAAGGCTATCTAATCCATCTAATATGTCTCTTGATGATGTGTAATATGTGATACATGAAGCATACTATTGGGTACCCGGATACCGCTACAACATTGCACAGGGTCGTTTTGTGTAGGTGCCTAGATACAGTGTATCCATGCCATCAATTTCTTAACACATTCGGTCAATATTTCATAACGAGTAGTGAGTTATGGGTGATGGTTTTTTAGGTGTAGATGCCTAGATTGTTTGCATATTATATTTTAATGTATGTTAAAGTATGGAGTGACTTTTAGGTGGTATTTTACACAGGTGACAGTACACAGAGAAGATATCGTACACTTCCCATAATGCATTTCTCAAATTTTAATTTTACTGATCTGCTATCTAGTGCAACATGAGTTGATAGTGACGAAATGTACATCAGTGAGCAGAGCACATCAAGATCTTGCAACATATGTTTATTTCTTGACTATCGACACATATTTAGCAAGTTATTCTTGCTAAAATGAGAACAAGGGGAACATCCAGGAACATCTATAAAGTTAATAGCCTTTTTGAAGTATGGCGTACACAAAAGGAGGTCAGTCTTCAATCTGGGTAAAACCCGGCAAATTTGTGCAGCGCCATCCTGTTGTGTCCGCCTTATCTCGAAAACTCTAATGGGAGTATCATTTGATGAGATGTATCATGTTGCAAAGGATTCTGGGAAGGGTAATATATCTTCCTTGGGTTAGTAGACATGTAACCAATCCTTATGCTGTTAATGTTTCAGTGTGGGATAAATTACCGGTGTGTAGTCTAAGTAGATATCTAGATGTACAAGGTAACCTACCTAATGTTTCTATGCATAGCTAATGTTTCAAAGTTGAGAATAAGTTAAAGGTGCTACTTTGATAGCGAACTAGTTCTGTTTATGCTTTCGTTTTAAATAATGGTTGATATGGGAACTGGCATCAGAACCTGGAAATGATATGTGATGTTTTTGAAATTGAATTCTTGGTCTTTGATATTACCAATACAAGAAAACATGGAAGATCAGTGGAAACATGCAGGGTAATAGATTTCGGAATTTCCGTACCCCAAAAAATAGCAGATAAAAAAAGTGTGCAATGGTGTTTCTTCTGTGGAAACACGCTGATAGTATGGTAGAAAACATGTTATATCGAATCACTCGTCTTTAATATTATTATATAAATATACACTTGAAAAGATGATATTGATAAGGATGCTAAAATTCAATTCACTATCAAATTATATAGAGATACACGGGAGAAATGTGATATGACGGACGTAGCAGTAACTTTATTGATATTGATAATTGCTAGCTTTCGACTATGTCTTCATCAGGCAACTCAACTACAAAGAAAATTGAACTAAATAATAATAAATAAACCAAAGTTAAAAGGTACGACATGAACGTGAAAATGCGTAGCACACAATGAGTGACGGTCGATAAACAAGCAGCAAAAAGATGTACATGTCGGACCAGTGAAACACAGAAATTAAATTATATAGAGATAGATAGCAAATAATTGACTCCTAGACCATTTACACCAATTTTTGCTGTCTACAGTAGATAGCATCAAATTTGAATTCAATGCAGGTCTGAGTAGCATGTTTGGAGTTGCATGAGATTAACCTGTTATTTGTATTGATATGAAAGCTTATATGTCAACTACTCTTGGCAGATTGACCTAAACTACTCTGTTGTGATTTGGTATCAACTTAATCATCATGTCACGGTTTACTTACTAATCAAAATAATATTGAAAAGCATTCAAAATTCCATTGCCATTGATATATACCACAATGAACATATTATGCAATGCCCGGTGTTTTAAATTATCCCAGGGTTTACCAGTTGTATGGATACCTGTGTATGAATATCTTGAATTGATAATTTTCGATTTCTTGGTATTTTTAGGATCATGGCATATTTATTACTGGGATTGCTAAATTCTTGCATTATATGTACAGATACAGCCATGGAATGTGCGGATTGTTAGTTATTTTGGCATGTGCCATCAATATTCTACCAAATCAAACAAGCTTTGTTAGAATTCACTTAAAAATGTTGTAAAAAATATCTCGTAAATTAATACCAAAGTTTATAGGAATAAAAATAGTCGAAATCTTGCTAAAGGTTACTGTATACGCCAATATTTTCGTGTACAGATATTTTCACGGTTTCAAGTATCCTGACAATTTCGCGAGGTGTTAAATTCGCTGTTGTTGGCAACTTACATAATAAAATACATAAGAAATTTCTTCATCTTAATTAACATTTTCGTGGTTTATTATTTTCGCGGGCGCAAATTAATCCGCGAAATTCGCGAAAATAAAGCCACCCCGAAAATTTTGGCATATACAGTAATAGTCACCTGCTGTAGGTTGTGATAATAATAGGCTATTCTGTTTGAAATACACCCCCCTATGGAAGACATTACTTTAATCTGCTCCATACATATAGGGAGTGTGAATTTCACATGGGTTGGTGACTCCATTTGAAATCTACCCCCCCCCCCCTGTGTGGGAGAGTAAGGAGATGTCTTCCATAGGGAGTGTATGGATTTCAACTGTTAAGCCAAATCCATAAGTACCTGTTCAAAATAAAGTGTAGCACACTTAATCATCATCATTGTTTTTCGCAAAATTGATCAAAACAACCCTGAAACCTTTGAAACGACACGGTCGGACTAGACACTTTGCTTCGCCTGACATTTATCATTCTAGATGAAAATATCCACAAGTTGACAAATACCTTGTGTTTATTGCAGGTGGAGTTGTATTTGAAAAAAAAAGGAATATTATAGTGAAATTGCCTTCTGTTATTGAAGCAAAAACACCTGTATCTCTATATCGTATTTTATATATAGTGATATAAAAGTGCCTTGCAAAGGGCACAGGGGTTATCAAGTCATTATTAATAATGAATCATTTTGCTTTAGTAATTAGCCTATATGCATCTGAACCGCGCTTATTTGGTTAGCTTATTAATCCAGCTAGAGACTATCAAGCTAGCTTTATTATTAAGTATAGGTTTATTTTCATTTGTAAAGTGTTTCAACTTAAAATTCCAAATGTGCTCGGTGCATCCTGTCACTTCTCTGCCAGCAAGATGCGCAATTACTTTTCGGAGGCAGAATTGAGATATTAAACAAGAGGGAAATGGGTGTAATTCAGAACATATGTTAGTGGAACATAAATCTACCTGTTCAGCCGGCGAAGTATTCTTGTTTGTAGTATCGCAACAAGTTAACGTTAAGTGCGAGTCGAGGCAAACAAACACGGGTATGACGAAATTTAAGCTGATCACATTCAGGTAGTTATGTCGACATGACGTCAAAGTGTGGGAGATTGAGGAGAGGCATAACCTGGATGGAATGCATCAAAGGTGCCAGACAGACGAACGGCCGACGGTCTATTATGATGGTTGGAGGCGACGTTAGATTTGGATATTTTTCGTATTGATTGAGATGTTATGACACAAATTTAGTCATTTTAAGAATCAATACATAAAGAATGAAAGTGAAATGTTGACATGAGTTAATAATTTGGTTACATGGCATATAACATGATGGTGGAGAGAGTATTCTATTGTGAGCCAAAACTATTCACAGCCCAAGGTAATTTGATTTCAGCACACAGAGAGAGAGATAGAGTATAACACAGTCTTTTCATTAGCTCGAATAGTCTGTTCCAACAGATCCATGGAACACTTTCAAAATATATTTGCTGCTGCATTTCTTCTAAAAAGATGATTTTGCAGAATATTGACGATATAAGAAATATATAATACAAACAAACCAACCAACAAAGATTTAATTTCAAATTACATGACATAAATGCTAACAGCTTATAGGATTGCCCCCATCATTTCTTTTTAAGTTGCTGAGTTGTGCTTCTTTCTATATCAAAGTTAAAATCTACCATAGTCATTATATCCCTGCATTAAAAGCAACAGGTTGCCTCCTGCATACATCAGGCTCAATTTCTTCATCCGTGTTAAATCTCTCAACTTCAGCTTTCACCATCTTATCACATTCTGGACATAGCAAACATATAGTGGGGGACTAGACATGCATGGGTATGAATCTTAAGTTGACCACAGTCCAAACGCATATTGATCTAAAATCTTATGCTTTGGTACTTTTCCATTTGCCGTATGATTGGCCCGTAGATTCTAATACAAAGTCAATGTAAGGTAATTGGTATTAGCAATAATACGTCGTCTGTGATGCTCTCGCACATCTTGCACGTATGTGTTCTTGACCTATGGTCTAGATACGTTGACTGCCTCGTCAAATTTAATGTTATCACACAATATATCTGTTTCGCTCACATTTGAAGATTTCAAAGGCTCGCCGGTTTCATTGTCGTCATGTCAGGAACACTTAACTAAAGTTAATCATCAATGGTTGCACTTAGAAAGAAGTTGTGTTATTTATAACTTGACTGAATTTGAATTTGTGTCAGGTTGACGTGCAGTCTGGTTTTGGGTTGTATTTTGGAGGCTGTTATTTTGTAACTGTTTTAGTGAAAACACTTTACTAATGTTAAGTCAGTTTGGTAGATATAATGCCAAAACAATCATCTTGACTTGGACACCTGGTATTAGAATTCATCAGAGGTGTGCGAATCAATCATATATTTTTGTGGAAATCATTTGATGGTCTATTGTCAGAAGCAACATTGTGTGAGAGTCTTTGCAGGAGTCAAGTCTTGGATTCTCACCAAAATTTTTCCCCGTGAAACCCAGTGACTTTGAATGTCATCTGAAGTCAAAAGGATTCATCAAATGCCTTGTACCTTGGCAATGGCCACTCTGTTACAAGATCAAGTTGAATGCAAATGTGTTGGTTGACCCTGAAATCCATTGACTTCATATGCCATCTGTGGAATCAAAAGGTTACATTGATTGTCTTGTACCTTGGTAATAACCATCTTCTGAGCCACAGTGATGTCTTGTGTCATCTGGAGTCAAAAGGATGCAATGTCTTGTACCTTGGTGATTGTCATCTTCTCTGAGCCCCAGTGATGATGTCATGTGTCATCTGGAGTCAAAAGGATGTATTAATTGTCTTTTACCTTGGTGATTGTCATCTTCTCTGAGTCCCAGTGATGTCATATGGAGTCAAAAGGATGTATTGTCTTGTACCTTGGCAATCATCATTTTCTCAGAGCTCCAGTGATGTCATGTGTGATCTGGAGTCAAAAGGATACATTGATTGTCTTGCATCATGGTAATCATCATCCTATCTGTACCCCAGTGACCTCATATGTCACCTGAAGTCACAAAGATGCATTAATTGTCTTGTACCTTGGTGATCATCATCTTCTCTGAACCCCAGTGACCTCATTATGTCATCTGGAGTCAAAATATGCATTAATTGTCTTGTCTCTTGATAACCATCATCCTCCCTGAACCCCAGTGACCTCATTTGTCATCTGGAGTCAAAAGGATGCATTAATTGTCTTGTACCGTGGTTATCGGCATCCTCTTACAAGAGCAAGATGAATGAAGATGCTATGGGTGATAAGGGGGTGGTTAATCAGAAGTTGTTGAAGCTCTCATTGAATGTGCTTATAGCATACAGCTGTGAATAATCATTGCAACATGTAAGAATACCCCAAGACATGATGAGATAGCCCTAATCTTGCTCACTTTCAGATTAATTTTGCAAATACCATAGCCACATGAATGTTTCCAATTCTATAAACTCAACTCTGAACACAGTTTATAATTACCTTCACACATTTCAAATGCTGATTTATGATGATACCAAATTTTATTCCTAGCAAAAATATAATTAACACATTTCACACCTAGAATTGCAGTCATAGATGATCAAACTGCTATCGTAAAATATTGCATCTTTGATGAGAATTAATATCCAGAGATGTTTGTTGTTTAACTACCGGCGTGTTGCAGAAAGAAAGAAAATAGGCAGTCAAAGAAAGAAGGGTAATTGAATATAGCCTGAAACCATTTCTGGAGCTAACAAATTGAATTGGCTTCATAACTAGTCAATTTTCAAGTGTCTGAGCCCTGTAGCTGCAACTCTTGTATTGGTTGTTTTTTTTTCCTTCACCATAGCGATCCAGTACAGATAAGTTGGAGCAGATAAAAGTTGAAACCCAAGCCTTTGATAAATGTTATTTTTGCTAGGTTTCAATCTGCTTAAACATTGCCTAGAGATAGGTTTAAAAGCTGGGGCTTGTGCAAAGGGTAGGCGAATATTGTGTAAGGCTTTTAATAACAGATAACCTTATAATTCTTATTATCAGATTTCCGGAAGAGAAGGTTAGAGTTTGGCTATGTGCAAGTTGTCATATGGAAATTTTTTGTTTTGAGTAGGATTGCTTTGTATGGATTTGCCATATATGCTCTAAAGCCTGAATTTAGTATATCCGTAAGATTTTAATTTAATCTGGCATAATTCATGTAGATTTAAAAGTTAATCTTGTTTGTTTAGGGATTACCATTGGTAAATTCAATTTTCAAAAACATTTGAAGCTGGTTTTGAGAAATATGGCTGCTCATATTTCTTTCGGGAATACAAACCTAATAAAGGTCTTGTTTGTGCCCTGTAAGGTGTAAAAAGTCCTTATAGCTCTGATTAGGAGTAAGAACCATCAGACAAACTTTGTTTTTTTATTTTCTCCAAAACTTAGCATATTTGCACCAACCTTAACAAACAAAAGATGGTAAGAAATGATCCAAAGTGGTACCTGGGATTGATTGAAATGCGCATCCAAGTCTAAAACATTAAGCTATATGAAATACAATTAACAATCTATCAAGGCCATTACAACAAGAGAGGCCCCATTTGGCATATTGCTGAGAATAGGTACCTGGTAATATTATAACATTATGATAACATTGTCATTAAGGCTCTGCATTTTGATTCGGGCTATTTTATAAATTTTAAGGCTTTTTAGCAATTTTCGGCATGGATGAAGGAATGACAGGCCAGCTTCGACATGATTTTATTTTCTGTAATGAGCCAGTGCTTTCAACTGTAATAATGATGAGAGCGTAGCTAATTTAAAATTGCAGTTTGCACATATGGGGAGGGGATAATTAACATTTTTCCATCCACATATCTCATATATTAATTTGAGATCATCAAAACTTTATTACCTGTATGACTGCAATTAGAAATGCTGGTCAGCTAGTATTAATCTTAATGGCATGATGTAATTAAATATGCAAATGAGGTCAAGTCAAAGCCTCTCCTAATTGCTAATTATATGGAAATGATGTTATTTGCTAGAGTAATTCTAAATGCTATCAAAAGGCTAGACTGCCATACAGGGTTCCCACGGTCCTTAAAAGTTCTTGAATTTGAAAACACCTTTTCAATGCCTTGAAAGTCCTGGAAATTTGCACAAGGTCTTTGAAAGTCCTTGAAAATTGGAATTTTACCTAAAGTATAAAATCTTATAAATTTGGGGAGTGGAGAGGAGCTGTCACTTTCGTTAATACACAGCTTTTTATGTTGTGGCAAGTCCTTGGAAATCATGCTTTTGGACCTTGAAATTCCTTGAGAAGTCCTTGAATTTTAAAGGCTTCAAGGTGTGGGAACCCTGGCCATAGCTACGCATCCATTCTGTTCAGCTTTTATCATGCATATCACAGTATTTGAATCATTACCTTGCCCTGGTTAACTCTAATTAGACATGAATTAATAATATCATGGTCACTCTAGATTCATTTAGAAAGCTGCTGACCGTTACTTACCAAATGGGCATGCCCCGCTCTAATGAACCCTTATCCCCTTGTGTAAATACAGGCCTGGTATTAGCTGCTGATAAATTCTAGTTAGTTATAGGTGTTTCTAATCAGGCTTGTTGTTTACATTCATTTGGATTTAGTCAATGGAGAGTCATCCTATTCCACCTTTAATTACTGTAAAACCACTTCATTTCACTAGGAATTTAAATTTACTAATTTCGCAAGCCTTATTTTGCTTAATTAAATACTTGCAAATTTAACAGTTTTACATTGAATTGTGAACATGAATTGCTGGATTAGCGAAATTAAAAACCCTCGAAAATGGTGGTCATTGGTAATAAGTGAAATTAAGTACAAGCGAAATTAAATAGCTTTACCGTATAATTCAAGTCAAATGAGACACCAAAGTCATTTTGTAATTCAGATTGATATGGAGTACCTTGTCTGTTTGGTCTCAAACATTGTTGGATTTCCTGGTGGCAGATTTGAATCGCGCACATTGACCTAATCCCACGGCCGTGTACACATGTGTATAACGGCGATTTGTCTATATTCTGGCGATGCAACTGCGTAAATGCACTGATTCAAATCTGCCACTGCAAAATCGAGATAGAACAGACTATATAGGAGTGGGAAGAATATGTGATTGTGGTGCAGTTACACTACCTATCAAAACTGTTAGTGTTAACTGGCGAAAGAAGCCCCTGGTGAAAGCCTATTTCAAGTAGTATTGCCTAGGAAAAAGTAAATTGTAAACTCATTTGGTGCCATATTTATATTGAACTCAGTAATTTAAACCAAGGAGTGCAGGACTACCTGTGTTTGTCATAGAAAGGTAACAGATAAATCTTGAAGTCAGGTTTGAAAAGAATAATGTGTGTTTTACTCATCACTTAGGCCATTTTAATTCAATACTTCGTCTCAAAGCCCTTCCCAAGTTAAAAACCTAATGCGAAATGCGTTTTTTTAGAGTTTTTTTTTACCTTAATTTTTTTTTATCTGTAGGACTAACTTTTTGACAAGAACAGACCACCTTTTCATCTCTCAAGGAGGTTTCACTGTGGTCAAGATAAAGAATTTTATTGAGATTATGGATTAGGCTATTTTGATGTCTGGCAACATGAGATTTTTGTGTGGTGGATTTGAAAAAACAACAGCAGAAGATAACTGAATAATGCGCAAAAAGCGGGCACTTTTACTAATGTGCATGGGGGCTTTGAGACTAACTAAATTAACAGTGGCGTAACCAGTGGGGTGGCCAGGGGGGCAAGCTGCCCGGACACAAAAAAACTGGGAAGAAGAGCAAAAAATTGGGAAGGGAAAAGGGGGGAAGGAGAGAAAAAGAGGGAAGAAAAAAGGGAAGGAGAAGAGAAAAAGGGGAAAAAAGAGGGAAGAAGAGAAAGGGGAAAGAAGAAAAGAAAAAAGAGGGAAGAAAAAAGGGGAAGGGAGAAGAGAAAAGGGGAAGGGAGAAGAGAAAAGGGAAAGAAAGAGGGAATTAATCTTGCCCCCGGAAGGTCAGGTCTGGTTACGCCCCTGTAAATTAAGATGGCCTTACATGAGCTATTGTATGTGCGTAGAACTGTTTGGATAATCATGAGGTTTTGGAGGAACTGACCTGATTCTGATGTTTACTGCAAGCAGCAGCAATAAAGCAGCAGGAATTATGTATGAAAGATGCTATGTAATACTATTAGGTAGATTGATGTATCCTCACATGATCAAGTATTTGATAAGGCTGCAAGTTACGTTGTATCCTCCCAAAAATGTTGACAACATAAAGAAAGCGCAGCAAGTTTAAAAATTAGCCCCCACCTCTGCTCACTTTTTGAAACTTGGTCCCATTTATAAAACGCCCTAACCACTGGGCGACAGGAAACTGTGATAGATCAAAGTGTGAAAATACAGTATTTACAATATGAAATTATGAATGGATGCTATTGCCGTGAAAGAATATTAAGAAGTATTACAAAAAACCCTGATTGTTTGGCAAATGGGGTTCAGAATTTGTATGCAGGATATCTCAGAATATGCTAGGGTATATTTGAAAGGGAAACTTTAAAAATAGTGCCAAAGTGATTTGCAGCTAGGGCTATAGCAGCCAACAAAAATTCTGGATATTAGTATTATTTTCCACAAATTTTGGCTATGAAATACCAGGTGAAATGAAATGAGAATGTTTGTTTATTGCCATACAATGATTGACTGTAGCATTGGTGTCACTTTTGGAATTAATGACTTTTTACAGTATTAAACTTGGGACAGTAAATAACATTTAGTATGGTTTTAGATATATTTTGTACCCAGCGAAAAATATCATGGAACAATTAGTACTCAAGTACTTAAATGTTGTGTGTAAATATATCAAAACGATGCACTTGTCGGCTGCTACATGTGGCTCATTACACATAATAGCTAGGAATAAATACCAGAATCATCTCCGTAGTGGAGGTCACTTCAAATCATCCGAAATCACATGGGTTAGGAATACAGAGAACATTCCTTATACAATTTGACTTGGGGATGCTTTGAAGTGACCTACACTTGATATGAGTCTGATATTTATTCCTAGCTATTATGTGAAATAAGACACATGCTCGGGGACACATGTAGCAGCCGACAAGTGCATCTTTTTGATATGGATGCACACAATGTAGTCTTGTGGAGCATTTTGTAGTCTTCTTTATCAGTCGTTTATTTGCTTGCTGGTCACAGCTACCGTGTGACTCTAATATATATGTTATGTTTTAGCCTGAAATGCGTATGTTATAAGTGTCAATGTACAGTTGATCAAGATTGAATTGGATTTCCACACAGGGTATGGATTACCCTTAGCATAAGGCTCCTGATGCATAGATGGTGTGAAGTGTGATTTGCTAATGATTAATTGGGATCAAGCTTGTTATGGGCAATTTGGAGTGAAATCTGTGTATACATTGATATGGCCTGGAACAAGGGGGATGTTTATATTGGCAGGGTACGTGATAGAGAAGTATGGGCAGTGGTTAAAGGAAGATTTATTGCCCAATGACGTTGGTCTTATTATTGAAAACTCAAACCCTGCTATAAATAAACCCAAAATCAACAGTAAATGATGTGGAAAATAAGTGAAACATGAAATCTTGTCATAGAATATAAAAAAAAATTATCCGAGCTGTAACTCAAAACAGAGAGTCACTTCAGCCCCAATTCTATATGCCCTTGTAATGCAAGTGGACAATGAAGGTGGTTATGCAACTTGAAATGGACTGAAGCACATTCATAACCTCATTAATAAACGCGATGCGTGCGATCCAATTACATTAAGTTAACGCAAACGCAAATCGAGGTCATTAATATCTCACAATTGACCGCAAAATGCGTAATTGTTCCAATGTCGCACACAATTGACCGGGCGTTATGCGTCGCTGTGCGTCGAACAAACTCGGAACACGCTGGCTGCCGATTTGGATTATGCTACCATATTTGCACAGATTGTGATACACACTTGGTACACATATTTGTCGTCCTGTTTTAGCCTGATCGATTTTTGGAAAGGAAGATGTAAAAATCATCTATTCTAATTTTATAAACTTTTGAGCAAAATATTGTGTTTTTTTGTAAGGTGAAGAGATTAAAGTGATGGTTATGAATGAGGTTAATAACATTGCATCGGTAATATGTCGGTCATTATGAAAAATCTAAACATTTTGCTTTGCCCCTTGGGATATTCCTCGGTTCCAAAGGCAAAATGTTTAGATTTTTCATAATGCCCTCCAAATAACCGATGTGCAGTTATTAACCTCTAAGTAATGCATGTTAAAATATGACTGTTGCAATGCAAGGTCAACTGGATCACGCTTTCTTTGTTACGAACCTCTGACCGAAATGATCACAGCACAAAGCCTATGGCATATCAAAATTCGGAACAGTTGTATGAGCCCAGGCTTGGAGCACTAACCAATGGTTACTAATGTGCAATACAACAGCTAATTAACAACAGGAAGATTTGGTGCATCCATTTCAAGAAAATGTTTCCAAGTATTTAAAGTAAAAGGGATGAATAAATGAATACAGATTTTGATCATAAAAAATTACAAACATTTTAAAGGACCAAATGTTAAAATAAATCAATTTTGGGATTCATAATGAACAATGATTTCAACCCACAGGCCTCTGCACAATTTTACCGATGTTCGCTGAGCACTGTGAGCACCTTACTTGCGTGTATTTTCTAGTTTATACAATGTAGTCCCAAATAATTTAAATTATGTAGGTATGTAACATAAGATAGGCACATTTAGTGTTGTCTAATTCTTTTCCATTTTATCATCAAAGAGAGAACATTTTCTGTGATTTTTTTCTTGCATAAATTTGGTCTTCAATAAAGTCCCATACTTATGTGGTTACATGCAAAATACACAGAAAATCATTACCATTGATATCCACAAATATGGTTATCTAAAGGATATACTAATAGTAATAGTGCTGTGTGATATGTAGTTGCTAATTAATTTCTTGTCCCAATTAGGAATGATTATCAATCACTAATAATTTGTTCTTTTTTCTGATTTCTTTTCCATGTTCATCTTGTGCTGTTTGCTGATTACAGGTAAGAAAATATAACATGGTAACATTATCAAGTTATTCATTTGAAATGATAGTAGGATCAAAAAGGTAACTTACCATCTTGAATGTTATTGACTGTTTAAAAAAAATCAAACATTTCAGATTTTGTTTATAAATTTCATTTGT
Organism: Amphiura filiformis; assembly: GCF_039555335.1. NCBI lineage: Eukaryota > Metazoa > Echinodermata > Ophiuroidea > Amphilepidida > Amphiuridae > Amphiura > Amphiura filiformis. Next base: position 73,899,185 of record NC_092632.1, on the reverse strand, counting down.
AAGTTTATTACAAGGAGAGTAGAATTGTGATGCATACATATATCACATTAAAGCCATAATCTGTGATTTGCTTCACAGTGACGCCCTCAATTTTACTCAGATTTCTACTTTTTGCATAATTATAATGCCCAGTGGTGTACTAAAATACCACGTAAAAGACTAAAGCCTGAAGTGCTTTAATAACAGTAAAATTTAAGTGGGATACTGTGATCAGTGCAAAACAAACATTTAAATAGGAATCTATTCTTTATGCAAATCACACAGTATTGCTTTAATAAGTCTTCATTCCTCTTCAAGGCTGTAAAGTTCCATTGTACTGACAAAATGCTAATTAATGAATTTCTTACCTCGGCAAATATGTGAGAATAGTTGACGGCAAGATTGAAATTAAGTTAACAAGCCCTATTTACCGAGTCAAAATGGAAAACTTGAAGATGAGTTCTGTTTTACTGATAAGGTCAAATTGATTGAAGCAAGTGTTGTCTTAGGTGACAGGATTTACAAGGATGACAAGCGTTGCTAATTTCTTGACACGACGAATCGAATCTGGTCGGGTCCCAGCAAATTGAGGTCATGTTTTCACATCAGAAGATGTTTACACAAACCTTTCCTTGTTTCAACTTTTGCCATGGTTACACTGCAGGAAAGTTGTAATGGCCTGGGCTATTCAAGTTGAAATCCATACACCCCCTGTAGAAGACTTTCGTAGGGGGTGTATGGATTTCAATTTGAATAGTCCACTCAGTTTCACGGAGGTATAAATCGATATCATTTCTGCTATTGCTGCAAACAGGAACAGTTGGCATTAACCCTAACCATGCTGAGCCTTACAAACCCTACAGGCCGTGTGCTTACCCTTCAGTGGGTAGAGGCGGCCAACACATTGGGCTCCTCCGCCTTGGGTTAATCATAGTTCAAGAAGTAATGACTTCAGTTTATGACTATTGTCATTATTAAAAACTAATTAAGTAATTTAATGACTTTGCTCAGTGCATGGAAGAAAGAGATAAGAAGGAACCACAACGAACGCATTCACTTTGTCCACTCCCTTTACCGACATTTAATTGACATTGTTATTCATGAGGATTTACTTTGATCAATACCCAGCGTTAAATAGGTGATTGGTATTGTGCTCCATGTATTTGCATGTCTTCTGGAGCGTGTCTGAAAGATGATTTGAACTAATGACCTTCCGTGCAAGCACTCTATAGGATTTTCTCTGGTGACGTGATCATCGGTCATTGATGGCCTACATCTTTTTCTTCCATTTCGCCCAATTTTCCCGAACTTATCAGACTTTTTTCTCAGAGTTGGCAGTCTTTGGCACTGCAACGAGTTAGCTAGTTACGATTATGCACATATAAACTATTAAATTAAACAGGTTTCATGTACCGGACTCAACCGGAACATTGTGCATTATTTAAGAACATTTTGCATCTATTTTTCATCGAAAAAGTCATCAAAATTTTACCTTATTTGCTAAAGATGAAACTCAGCAAAAAAACGGCCGATTTTGATGACCTTTTTGATGTGTTAAAGGACATTTTCTACACAACACGATCAAGAAAACAGTTTGACTGTAGATCCCAAAACAAAGCTACTATACATGTTCAGAGCATCAGTGAAATTCCATAATCTTACTTCTGGGTAGCGTTTGTTTGTTCTTGGATGGGTTTGTTATAGTTTTTTCCAGTAATGATTTCGCCAAGCATCGATCGCGTAAATGGATCATACATGAAAGTAAGTACCATTGATAGCTTTTCTTTTCATGCGTCAATGGATAAGCGGATTAAAACTTGGCCGATCGAAGTCGTTGTGGTTCCTTCTCATCTCTTTCTTCCATGCTCAGTGTAACAGACACATAACAATATGGGTTTAGGGACGCACCATTAGACTTCCAAGGGTTTTTTTAAAATTATTATTTCATGCATTTATACACAGTTAGGTGGGGGAAAGGTTTTTTTTTTAGTGTTGGTGGGGAAAGTTTTTTTTTTGCTCATGTAGTGGGGAATGTTTTTTTCTTCTTCCTAGCACCCCCCTTAATGGTGCGCCCTTACCAACTATAGGAAGTAATCCAAACCTTTGGACAGATGCAATAAATTTTCATTACTTGAGAATCTCAAAATGTTCCTATTTCTGGGATGTTTCAGTATAGCATGGGTTGATTACAGCTTCTCAGCAGTTTTAATGGGGCATTTTGAAAGTCAAACATTGCGAGTTAAAAATAAAGGAACATAAGCTGGCTTTACTTTCCAATTCAAGAACTCGTACCTTGCCCTTTGCTCAAAAACTACAGACAAAGTTGTTGAGTATTTCGTTATTTGATGTGACAGAAATGACAGCTTTTTCCCTAGGCTTGGCATTTATTTTGCAAATACCTTGGATTGTATAAAGGTCAAGATGCGCTTTTAAGAATGTCTATTTATTCTGTTTTAGTGTCTTTTTTCTTCTTTTTTAAATATTTAAGGTACTATCAGTGATTCGCTCAATCAGAAAATCAAATAAATCATTATTTTTTTTAATTAGCATTTTTGTAAGTATTATACAGGGTTCACATAGTCCTTGAAAGTCCTTGAATTTGAAAACACGTTTTCCAATGCCTTGAAAGTCCTGAAAATTTGCACAAGGTCCTTGAAAGTCCTTGAAAGTCCTTGAAAATTGGTATTTTACCTGAAGTATAATTTTGACAAAATTTGGGGAGTGGAGAGTGAGGAGTGATTTTTGTGTTGTGGTAAGTCCTTGAAAATCATGCTTTTGGACCTTGAAAGTCCTTGAAAAGTCCTTGAATTTTAAAGGCTTCAAGGTACGGGAACCCTAAAATGTGTGCTAACTTAACATTGCAAGCAAAACATATGTATTGGAGACTTATCCTTCAATTTTATGGCATTCTGTCATATTTTCCATATTTTGAACTTTATTAATTTTGAACAAACATATATAAAAACACATTTAAAGCAAACAAAAAGTTCTGGAGAGCTTTCACAGTGAGCACTTACAGTGCCATTAGTTAAAGTGAGAAAATCAGAATCAATTTGGAAAATAAGTTCCTAAAATTAGGACAATGTGTCAGCTAAAATTAGAACAGACATCATGAAGAATTTGTAATGGACATTTGGTGTAAATGGGGACAAATTAGTCGAGAGCTCCAGGGGAAACAATTTGTACAGATATTAGCAAATTGGAAATTAACATCCCCGGAGTGTTGTTGCTAAGAGAATATCATATTATTAGTATTTGGTTATTAAGTTTTACAAAAAGAATTCTTTTAGGCTGATCATTAAAGTTGATCGAAGCATTAAAATGGCCAGCTTGTTGTAAACGACAGTAATGAGTTTGTGTTTAGTGAGCAATTACCAATAATAATTCATTTGGGAACAGAACTGTTCAATCCTAATATGGATTTGGAACTGGTGTTATTGTAAAAGAAATAAAAAGTCGTGGGAAGGTAATTGATTTATCAAAAAAAGTAGAGTTAAGGTGGCTGTGTACTCTCAGACATGCATGTAGTAAAAGTGCAATAACTTTGTAATTATTCACATAAAACATATATAAAGTATACATTTTTATGAAGGCAAGACATCAATAAATCTTAATATAAATACAGATTTGGGGTAAAAACAACAATTATGAAGAAAATCACAAAAAAGTGAGTTTTTGGCAATATTTGTTAGGTACATCATAACAAAAAACACTCTTTCCAAAATATTTTATTTTGTTTTAGCTCAATCTTGAGGCTCCATTCCAAAAAGGTTTTTTATTTTTTTGATATTGGCCTTATTTTGTGAGATATTGACCATATAAGGCATCAAAATGAACTTTTAAAATTCAAAACGCCTATTTGCACAAAATGATGCCCAAAATCGGAAATAGACCAAAATATAAAAAAATGAGAAAACCGTTTCTTGAGTCGTTCATGCTTTTTACGATGATCATATTTGCTTACCTATAGATGCTGTATTTATTGAGTTATCGTAGTACCTAAATCGTCATTTTACCGAGAAAATGAACATTGAAATAATGGCCGTTGAAGTTTAAAGTGGTCACATTTTGCACTTTCATCGAATCTCACAGGAGAATGCGACAGTTTTCGCTTTTGTAACTTATATTACGTGAACATCGGGTAAATCCACAGCCCCTTGAGAAGTTTGAGCGAAATCCATTCATAACTTGATATTTAAATCGGGAAAGAACTTGAAAAACCCACATTTTATCAGCTAAAAACGGAGCCATTTGACCACTAGGTTTTTGTGAAATCAGTGCTTCTGTGGTGTTTCCATAAGATGCGCCACAAGATGCAGATAAGCGTCGGCGTATGCGTCAGCGATTTGTGCGTTAACAAATTGCGCGATACGCAACGCGATGAGTTGTTGCGCCACAGCGTGTACCTTGCTGGTACAACAAAGATTTTCTTTCCTTTTCAATTTCAAACACGAGTGGAATAGTGAAATAAAATCCTTAAAATATTGCAGTTGGAGTTTACAAATCTGGATTTTCATTCAAAAAAAATATAAAAAACATAACAAGGTACAAACATATCATAAAAAATTAATTTTGAGAAAGAAACAATGGCTAGAGTACACAGCCGCGTTAAGATAGGAATGTTCATCAATTTTATTTTCTTGAGTGGTAGGTATCTGAGACAAGTTTCATTAACATTGATTATGTTTTGGATTTATATTAGTAGCAAGAAGAATTCGAAAGGTTAATAAAAGCTATTAATACAAATGTATAGCTGTTGTAAAAAAAGTGCACCATCATATATCAACAAAAAAAAAAAAAAAAAAAGGCTGACAAATATATATAACATGAAGTTGCTGAAGAACTCAAAATAAGCAGAGATGCAGAATGAAAAAACAAGTATCACAAAATACATAGTAATGCCCAGAATATAAAATGGATCTTCGGGCATTTGATTTTCTTAAAACAGTTGAAAGAGTCACCTACTTTACCTGATATTGATGGGTAAAGCATACCAGGCTTTCACTTAAATATTTTAAAGTTCTATTAACATATGTTGCAAATGTACATCCCAAAGACATGCACTGTCAATAGACCCTGTGCAATGAACCAACCGAATGGTATAACAATTGGAATGGCAGCCATGTTGGAGGACAGTTTTCAAATGACAGAGGGGTAGGGTCTAGATCAATTCCACAATTGTTCATACCTACCACCTGTTTAATTGTATGTGCAATTCTCCATGGAGTTCATACCTACCACCTGTTTAATTGTATGTGCAATTCTCCATGGAGGCTTACTGGAGGACAATATTTTATTTAAATGATGAGTCTTTCATGAGTGATGTCATATTGCATACACTCTATTGCAATAACTTGAAATACTGTTTTCAAATGTAGTAAAAACAAACTAACATTCCACACAGAATGCAAATTATGTAATATAGAACAAGACACTGATGATAAACCATGTAGCACACTTAAATATTACATGGAATTTTTGTTCTTGAAAAATCAAACTTGTAATACATCCATTGCTATTCTTTGAGGCTAAGTGTATGATATCTGTGTTATGCGATGTGTAGATAGAATGTTGGCAAGGCAAGAAAAAATTATAGACAATTCAGCAAGTCGGGTTTGAGGCCCCGGTGTTGTTTATTGGAATGACGACCTGGACAGGAACATGTGGGTGAAGTGGGTCATACAAAATCGTGTCTTGGCATGCACTTTTGGATGGTTGGATATTAAGACAATTTCACAAAATATGAACGTGCATAATTTGACGAAAAGTGGTTGCAGGAATGCATTGCTGATGAAATTGAAAACTGTAGTCGGATGTTGTGATAGACTTTTTTTTACGTAAGTGAAGATGAACATTGCATCGTAATTACCAACGTTAAGAATGTAATTTAAAATGGGAAAAGAATTGTAATTGTGATTCTTGTTTCAGAAGCAAAAAATTAACCATTTATGACTTGTGCTTATAGTTGAAATTAAATATAGACTTGACTGTGATTCAGATTTGAATTTCATTCTGGTTCATATTTAAAGAGATGCTCTCAACTTAGTGTGCAGTATTTAAATAGGGTGTAATAAGGTTTTTTATTTTATTTAAGAGTATGGATGACCGAGCACCATGTGTATCACAGATAAGACATTGACATCACATAAAACCTGTCACACTTACTAGCCTCTTGAGGTACATGTGTATCAATATACTTTGGTTGTAGGGTACAATTACATAATACCGGGACTGTTTTTTGGCTCTTTTGTTTCAAAGGTTTACACGCTACATGGGCTATTCCATTTAAAATCCACACTACCCCTGTGGCAGATTTTGGAAATATCTTCCACAGAGGGATAATGTTTTTCAAGTGTAACTGGTCAAGGTTAATCATTTCGAAACCTGTACTCCCCCTGTATTATGGCTTTATCTTTATCTTCAACAGCTGGTGTGAGTATTTCAAATGGAAGTTATCCAATTTTCTACTGAATTCAAAACTCATACTCCCTCTGTAGAAGACTTTAGCTAAATCTTCCACAGGGGTAGTGTGGATTTTAAATGGAATAGCCTAATGTGCCCATTTGTCTGACATTCGGTTGTTTTCATAGCTGCTTAAGTCAAGACGGTATGCACACCGCGGAATACACCAGGCTTTAAAGAATATGCCTTAAGTTGTTATCAGTCTCATTTTTTCACACTAAACAGAACATGACCTCAACTAGGATATACTGCACAAGATTGCACAACGCCGATTGCAGCCATATTTATTCGTAATGCAAATTGACACAAGGTGAACTGAATTTCATCTTTGCTCTGTAATAAAATAGTAGCCAAGTAAGAGGCATAAGCGTGCAACATTTCACTCTCGTCAATTTGCCCCTCAAAAAGCCATTATACTGGCCTTTGCTTTAATCCACAGACTTTTCCATTCCAAGCATTTGCTGATTGAATTACCTCTAATGAGATATAGATGCATGAGACTTGTCTTTGTTGGAGTCTAATGTTGCATTATATATTCTGAAGTAATTTAAGAAATGAACCTGTGTCGCTGCATTATGTATTGGGTGTCTTTTGAATTTTGACAGAATCAGGGTGGGGTGAGGAACCTGGCATTTCTTTTCACATAGGAAATGAATGGTGAAATGTGAGATGTGGGTATTTCCTTGATGCCTACTTATGAAATCAGGGAATAGATGAAAAACCATGAGTACAGTAGGGAATTTGGGTTATGTTACGGTATTGTAGCTTACCAGTTATCTAGGTAACCGGTTGACCAAGTAATCAGGTTAACAGGTGAGTTGACATGATCCGTACCAAACTTTACTTTTTTTCTGGAATCTTGGACACTCTGAATAAATTTAACTGGTTCTTTTGATAATTTCCTTTTATCTTTCACAGAAATATTGCAATTTTACAAATTGGTTATTTTGATAACCCAAAAGATGTGGTAATGGCAATTTTAAGATAACTACACATTTTCACAGAGCGAGTGTGAATTTCAAATGGGACTACCTGAATGGGTGGCTCCATTTGAAATCTACACCCTGTGTGTGGAAGATTAAGTTCATGTCATCCATAAGGGGTATATGAAATAGCCCAATGATTGGCCCTGTATTTGTTAGTGGGGGTTGACAGCCAAATAAGTGTCATACAAGGACACCATGCATTCAGTGTGAAGAATTTACTGGAATGTTGTAATATACTGAATGTACACTTGTATATGCATATATATGATGTGTGTATTATCAAATGTATTGAATATAGTCCGGTTAGGAGATGTGGTTGCAAGATCTATGACCCCCTACCCCCACCCGAGAGTAAATGTGGCATACATCAGAAGTGGGCCCAAAGCAAACTAATATTCAGCACAAGGTAGTTCTGTGGTTGCATAGACTGTACTTGCAGTATTGGTAGCATGATATCTAATAAAGATAGCAAGGTGGGTCTATGGTTATATAGCCTGTGCTTGAGGTATTGGTAGTAAGCTATCTGCTGAAGATAGCAAGGTAGTTATGTGGTTGCAAAGAATGTGCTTGCAGTATTGGTAATAAGCTATCTGCTGAAGATAGCAAGGTGGGTCTATGGTGATATAGTCTGAAGATAGCAAGGTAGTTATGTGGTTGCAAAGAATGTGCTTGCAGTATTGGTAATAAGCTATCTGCTGAAGATAGCAAGGTGGGTCTATGGTGATATAGTCTGAAGATAGCAAGGTAGTTATGTGGTTGCAAAGAATGTGCTTGCAGTATTGGTAATAAGCTATCTGCTGAAGATAGCAAGGTGGGTCTATGGTGATATAGTCTGTGTTTGCAGTATCAGTATTAAGCTATCTACTGAAGATAGCAAGGTAGTTATGTGGTTGCAAAGAATGTGCTTGCAGTATTGGTAATAAGCTATCTGCTGAAGATAGCAAGGTGGGTCTATGGTGATATAGTCTGTGTTTGCAGTATCAGTATTAAGCTATCTACTGAAGATAGCAAGGTAGTTATGTGGTTGCAAAGAATGTGCTTGCAGTATTGGTAATAAGCTATCTGCTGAAGATAGCAAGGTGGGTCTATGGTGATATAGTCTGAAGATAGCAAGGTAGTTATGTGGTTGCAAAGAATGTTTGCAGTAACTGATAGTAAGATATCTACTGATGGTAGTTCTATGGTTGCTTAGTTTGTGCTGGCAGTATTGATAGTATTAGTAAGCTATCTACTGACAATAGCTAAGGTAGCTCTATGATTGTATATAGACTACTTGCAATAGTAGTTCTGTGGTTGCAAACTATGTAATGCATAGCCTGTGCTTACAGTAATGGTAGTAAACTATCTGCTAGATAGCAAGATAGCAAGGTAGTTCTGCGGTTGCATAGACTTTGTAGTAGGCTATCTACTGAAGATAGCTAGGTAGATTGAGGTTGCACAGTCTGTACTTGCAGTTTCTGTAATAAGCTATCTACTGAAGATAGCAAGGTAGTTCTATGGTTGCATAGATGGCATAGAATAATATCAAGTTAGTTCCACTTCCACAGGTATTTTGACTGTACATTTAGCATTGGTTTTATGTGTTATCTCCTGAAGATAGCAAGGTTGTTCTGTGGTAACATATAGACACTGACATGCAGTATTACTGGCATATTTTCTATTGAAGATATAGTTTACCAAAGACAACAAAGGAGTTTTATATAGAGTGTTATATAGGCCTAGTATTTATATTACCGTACTGATAATGTGATAGTTTTGTGGTTATACATACTGCATGCAGTAATGATTGTTTTCCATTAACTTACACACCATGGGATTCTCTTATGTACCTCAGTGTAATACATTTTATACCAAAGATAAATAGGAAATTACTATTTGAGCATATACTAACCCTTTGTAGTATATTGCTGCTAATGCTATATGCAATATGTGTCTGATCAGCATTTGGGAGTAGCTGAGACAAACTCTGTATAATTGTGTACCTCATTTACACTATGACCTGTATATGTGACGTGTCATGTCAAAAGGAGACACTTTTGGGCAGGATCGTAAATGGAGAAATAGCCAAATATCTGCCCGGGGTGATTTTTTCACAATTTGGGTTTGTTGCGAATTTGCAATGTTCTTAACGTTTAAAATAATGTCTGATAGTTTCAGACCGGAATTTAACTGGCATCTTGTATTTTTTGAGACATTTATTCAAGGCAATTCATACTCTCAACATTGTCAATGATATTTTTAAAGGCCAATATCTCAATTTCCAATTTTATGATACCATAACTTACGAACTCAATATCTTCACTTAGGAATGTCCGATTTCATTGGGGAAAACGGCATTGTGGATCAAAATATCTCTATATTTAAGGTATGTAAAAACCTCAAAATTGATAACCTGCCCAAAAGTGTCTCCTTTTGACATGACACGTCACATATTACAAAGTATTTTATCCCAGTTTGTAGCTTTGTGCTTATCATCAGTCTGTACAGTGCTCAATGGTTACTGCTCACAATATTTAATTCATACACCTTGCCCTTGCACGTGGTAGCACATTCATATTGCAGCATCTAAGGTTTCATTGTCAAATTTATTTCCGGGCACAAAATAGATCATTTTCATACCATCTTGATAATAAAGACACTGTGAATTTCTGTTGAGGGAAAATTATTGCTTTATTACTTTTCTGTCGTAAATTTCATGAAGTCGTGGTAAAAGGATTCTGTATTCTTTACCGTTGTCTACTGAAGATAACAAGGTAGTATCAATGCATTGTGGCATCCTGTATTCATTGATTAAATGTGGCATATGCTGTTTTGAATTCTATGCCATCAGTTTAGTATAGGAAGATATTATTCCATCCATATAGTGTACCTGGATAAGTTGACATTTTCAAGCGTTGCAATGCTCTCAGCTAGTTTTGAAAGCGGTAGCAATTCCTGAAAGTTAACTCAAAGTACTTATTTTGTAGACAGCGCAATGTGCGTAATGTTTGAGTCGGCACATATGTCATGCAATAATAATGAGGCTTTCTGGTTTCCTCCTTTAAAGCATTTTGGCAGTATAGTAAAATTTTGTGATCTTTGGTGAACTGCAATTATAGGAAAGTAGGTAGGTGTAAGATGGGGCTCCTGTTAATATGAAACATGGATAAAATTAGAAGGAAAAAAACATGCATGCATACACAGCTTTTAACATCAAGGACTTGCAATATCAAACTTAAATATGTTGTTTACTTTAATAATGAAAAAGGTAGATTTATTTGTGCTTGAAACAATGATTTGAATTAGGCTCGGAAGACGGCATTCGCTAGAGTTCCAAAAGCTCAGCCCTCTGAAAAGGACTTCTCTAGGGAAAGATTAAATCATGTTTACCTACCTAGAGTACCAAGTAATTTCAAATCGTAATGATTGGAATACTAGTGTAAATATTTAAATTGTATTGACACTTTCCAAGATGGATAGAACTTCTCTATTTCTTTCATACTATACAATTAACTGAGCCCAACATAGCGTAAAATCAGAATTGAACTTGCATCTAGAATAGATTGAAACTATAAATTATCACAGGGTTATAATTAATTGTATTTGCCCAACTCTTGCCCACATCTTGACCTTGGGAAGAATATTTGCTATCATGAAAAGTACATCACTTGTCACATCGTTTGTCAGCATCTGGTATCAAGAGGATCAAATCAAGATTCTTTTTTAGCACTGACTGACTGACGCCATCGTTTTGTACAAAGACAAATCATTTTGCATTTTAGTTATCACGATGACATTGTGATCTCAATCCTGTAGATAGAGATTTTAATCAAAATGTCATTGACTTAAACGTGTGACAATTCAATTTGCTACCTTGCTTAAATTGACCAGACGTGATCTTTATGTCACACAAAAATGTAATTCCAATTTGGTGCATGTGTGAATACGATGACAGTGGCAGAGGCCATGAAATCATTCGGAAGAATTTTGAGGCCATTTCACAGACTCGTAATAAAATGTTGATTGAAAGATCACTTGAATGATTTATAAAATGTACCTCTATAATTAATTATAATATTTTGCATGATGATGAACACAAATAAGCAGGTGCCAAAGTTTTAAATTATATTGTGTGCTAAATAAAAATTAAGCCAATGAAAGAATGGAGAAAATTGTTCCTGGGAGCTTACAGATAAAACATCTCGGCCGGCCGTTTACAAGATTGATCTAATCTCTTTATTTCTATTTTCCTCGAATGTCTTACTAGAATTTGCTTATCTACATTGTATCTAAATATCGTAATAAATTGGACAGATCCGTGTTGTATTGAATTAAACACAGACTTGTCTGAGGTGTTGAGAAGTTAAAGAGTTCACTGTACAGAATTGGAATGCTGGTTGTGAGCCCTCTATATGAAAGAGATCACAATTATGAGGAAAAAAGTGAGAATGCACATATAAAATATACTAAGGCAATGTGATGCGTTGTAGACTGTGTGCGTTACAGAATAATGTTGCTTAGAAAATGTAAGGTTGCTTTCATTAAAAGAGCTTGTTGCATAAGGCAGTACCATTTTAATTAAAATGAACTCAGAAGTTAATTAAGAAACTAATTTTATACTTAATTGTTCTTGGCTTCTCGTTGTTGTCCGCAATGGATACATGTAATGGCACGTTAATTGACATTAAAAGCAAAATGATTTGAAAAAGGCCAGTTAATTGCGTACGATACTGTACCAACACTTATGTGAAAGTGTACTTGTTAAAAATGTAAAGTGTTGCACCTGTCCTTCAATCTAAGAAAAAAAAAAGTGTTTAAATTTGGATGTTCTTCTTACTGTGCGTAGAATTCAAGTCACTAGAAACTAAAATTGATAATAGTCTTGCCTCATCGTTTCTCCTCCCCATATCCCTTCCCTTTACCTCACCAATCAATGTTAGGAGAACGTTATGGTAATGAGGAGCATATTGTGCAGCCCAACATTGCATGGGATAGAAAGGGGGACTATTTCCAATTATAGTCAATGGTAACAGCAAAATACGACGAGGAACATGAACTGGGAACAGGTTGTTATGTTCATTAAAAAGCTGTTACAAGGAAATGAGCTAGGTCGACAACGAGTTAATCTTGCCGAGGTAAGTAAGTAGGGAAAATGTTGAAAGCACATTCCCATGTGCCCAATGCTATTACATGTATGATGATTGGATTCCTTGTCTGTAAAGTAAATGAAAACTTGCGACGACAGCAACGAAATAAGAAAATGCTTAGAGATGTAAAAACTGTTACCAGCGATGAACCTGGATTTTCTTCCCATTTCTTCATTCCTTGCCATTGCAAAGATATATATATATAGCATATTGAAAGATAGCGAAATAAATCTACCAGGTTTTAAACTAATTGTCTCTCCAGAATTTACGACTTATACTTTGTATCTTTCCAGCGGTTGATTTCACCGACTGACCTTGGGGGTTGGTGAATATCAATTTGGTTTCTTAAGCGGATTTGATACACTGTTATAATACACATGTGTGTATTTATGTAGTACGTTGAAATCCGTTGAAATGCTTTGGTACACAGTTGAGGTTCCCTTTGCATACCATTACAAAAGTGCGCTGACCTTTTTGTCTTCTTACAAATATTAAAAAATATGTGAATTTGTAGTGGTTTATATATTCAGATCTATTAGAGAACTCTTTATAGTAAAGCTGAAAGCAGAACTTCTTGTGAAGCTTGTCCCTGAAAGTGGAAAAGGAAAATTGGTTTGATTTATAATAGGTTTTAGAGACAGGTTTTAATTAGTCAAGTGGTAGCGTTGAATCTTACTCACTGAATTGTGACATACTTAAAGGAGCATTTTCATTCTTAATGTCGAAATGAGCTGTTATTTGCATGCAAACTATAGCTTGGTTGAGTCTCAGTATGTGATGCTGTCATGTGTATCAAGCTATATGTGTTCCAGGCATAGGGCTTGACGAGCTTTAGTAATTAACATTGGGCTGAAAGTCAAGCGCTTCAATGTTGTCGCTGTATTTACCTTTCTATGTTTGTGGAGCTGTTCTTAGTCGGCAGTAATCCTGTCTTATTCCAAACTAATTAGTGTACAATTTTTACTCTTCGTAGTTCTAAATGCTTCTTACTATGTTCTATCCTTAGAATAAATGGCCTTTAGGTGACACTGAACGAGTTACTGGTTTGTGCAGACTGCTGTTACTTGAATATTTTGTAAAGTTGGATGCGTTATAGAGGTGTTAATCGACACATATGATGTCAAATTCAACACTTCGTTGGGAAAAAAAAATACGACAATCGACATGTTGAAAAAGTCGATAGATAAGCTTAAGTTATATGTGACACGATCAAGGGAAATGAGTCGGAAGTCGCTAATATTGATTTTGAGATATTGACAAAGAAAGTGTTAAAATTCTTTTGTTTTATATTGTTTTCAGCGATTGATAAATTGATGTAACTTCGCAAAGAAATGCCGTATCAACATGGGGTTGTCAGTTTCTGAAAGCTCTACATGTCCTCTTTAGAAACCAATGTAAAACTCATTTTCGACCCGGGGCGACATGTGACTCATTCCCCTTGATCACGTCACATATGAGGTATGATCGCCCGACTTCCAGTGTAAAATACTTCCCGGTTCGTACTACTTCGGGTTCGGGTCAACTTCGGGAGGTAATTTTTGACTTTCCGATGAAAACATGATCATACGGTAAGCTTATTTGGACAACATAGCATGGAAATTTCATTTTTTTTCCCTTTTATGTGTCGTAAAGTGTCGAAAAGGGACAGTTTATTTTGACATGTCGGATTTAGGGTCATGTTGACGATAATACGACATACGACAATCAATAATACCTTTAATGTGTCATAAGTCCAATGTTTTGGTATTTCCCAAATGACACCATCTTTAAGCATGTAACCTCTTCATATATCAGGACACGTAGTATAATCAGATAAATTCTTCATATTGAATAGTAATCATGTCTTCAACTATAACTATGCATGATGAAACACTCGAGTAACCGCTTTACGTACCTAACCTGTTCGTGTTTGCTTTGAGATGGAACACATAAAAGTTGATTAAGATCAAATTTCTGTACAAGGGTACTGTCACCTGCTATAACTATCATGGCATGGTTTGATCTGCGTCTTTGGCCAAAGCGTCGTTCTGACAGACAAACTAGTACATCAGTTGTAGTGATAATCATAATTGGTTGATTTGAATGTCAAACTGGTTCCACGTGAATGAGTTTGATGAAAATAAACAGATGAACGTAGGTATTTATACAGCGCTTTAGATCCGTAATTAAACAGATATTATTTTTAAACCCCTCCACATTTATTCTGCTGCCACAAGGATATATCACACCATTTGGCAGTCAAAAATAAGGGCGCTGGTATGACTATCCCTATAACAGCTCCCCATTTTACACCAGGGTGGAGAAGGACAAGTGAGATCAAGAATCTTGCTCAAGGACACATGATGTTGGCCATTACAGGGTTTGAACCCCACAACCTCAAGTTCATAAGTCAGCGCCTTAACCATTAGGCCACCATGCACTTATAATATGAAATGGTTCCAAACTAATTTTATAAGGGTAACATTTGGAAACAATTTGGAAACATGTAGTGGTTAGTATCATGTATATGCTAATCTGGCATTCCTTGTATATCTTAGTGAAGTCCAGTCATGCCACATTTTGCACTTAAACATATGCATTCACCTGCCAATTTTAATGTCCTCTAATTTTGTCCATGTTTTTGAAAACCTATAAGTCATTAAGCATAGTCTAGTGATAGTGTTACTGTGTGCCTATTGATGCGTTATTTTGCAGCAGTTGATAATGTGCTTGCTTTCAGCTAAATGGATGGATACAGTAATTATAGTATCCCTGCTCTGCCTGCTTGGTTGGTTGGTTACTAGCTAACTGAGATGGCTAGGTGTTTACGGCCTTAATATGCGTGTCATTAATTAATGGGTTGTAAAAGGAAAGGAAAGAAAATGATCATGAAGACAAGGAATAGTGAATCAAATACGGCATGTATTTCTGATTTATCACCAAGAATTTGTGGTGCTTTTAGTAAATCACAAAGTTGAATTTAACAGTGTACTTAAAATTGTCTTAAAATTAAACCATAATTAAAGAAAAATAGAGAATGACATGTATCCTTATTTCACTCATTAACTTGAATCAATGTATTTTCTAATAATCCAGAGCTCAGAACTTTTGACATTTTGGACCCAAACATTATACAAATAATAGTTGATGTGTCCTGGATACATGTAATGAATTGTATTTGGGGGAAGTCTTTTGACAAATTAATCTGTGAATCAGTAGTTGTCAGTGGACACATGATGCAAACTGAAGACTTAGTTGGGACTTTACATGCTGAAGGCTGAAACAACATACAACAAAACATTCATATTTTATTATTTTACCATGTTTACTGCCTTTATTTTTCTGTTCAACTTGACAAAATCAATTAGTAATTTTAGCCGGTCAAAACTAGTAAGTTTTTACTTCTATAATATCTCGTCAGAGGACTTCATCAGATGTGAGGTAGTCAGGTGTGTAGTCTCATTTGCAGTCTTCAAAAGTGGGTCATATACGTGACTTTGGAAGTAAGTGCCTTCCTCTCTATTCATGGTCTTTGTCCCCCTGTTTAACTTGACAAAGGTACTATTAATGTGTGCGGTTAATCAAGCTGCAGCCTATAAAATGTTCATTTAAATATTAAAATGTCTAGGCCTTTTTCTCATTTTGCTATTTGGTCACAGGATTTCATCAACCAATGACCCTATACTTCAAAAAATGAAGCTCTCACCAAATGACCCCATATTTTTAGTAGCTATCACCAAACACCCCTTACTGTGAAAGTGTCAGTCCTACATCTATATCCATTTCATATTGAAGTGTCACCCCCAGGTTCATCAACTTTTAGTTTACATAGATAATGAGAATTGGAGATAAAATTCTTATGAATCCAGTGGTTGTAGGAACATAAATTATAGAATGCTATTCAAGTGCATTTATTTATTTATAATGTAGACTAGTTATATAGAGGCTGCTATCCGTCAACCAAATAACACTCATGGTGCTCATACACAAGGTATAAAATACATAAAAAACATATCATTATACACAGTAACAAAAGATATTACTTTAGTTCAAAAGAGATGTGTTATAAATGAGTCTGTAGAATTGTTTTAAAACAGTTGGTAAAAATCTTAGATAAAAAGATTTGAAATTGATTTAATCTGTCATTTAGCATCGCCATGGGTACTGTCATCATCAGCGTCATCATCATTCATCATTATCATTGTTGTTGTGATGAATGTAGTTATCATTAAGATTGCTGTGATGGGAGAGAATTCCACAAATTCAGTCAGCTCTAACCATGTGATTCTTAACCAAGGTGAGAGTTGTAAATCCAATCAAGATTCCAACTTGAAATCACCTTGGTGCCTCTTAACCTTAGAACTACTGAGCCATATTTTGTAACACAAACTATGAAGAGGGGGGTTGTTGTGACCCCCTTAATTTTCAATTATAAACGTTATATGACGTTATATTTGGTACTAATGTATAGCTATGGGTCTCCTCTATCCAGTGATACCAAAATAAGTACAAACATTCCCCATATAATGTCGCTTATAATGACGTCATAATGTGAAGGCGCCCATGCAAATGTAGGCAAAAGTATAGGCAAACTGAAAACCAAAATGAGCGCAAAGGATGTATCTACGATTAGCTTAGGTCGTTTGGGCATAAACGCATGTGTTTTTTATGACAGATAATATTAATGGGGCGGGGGGGGTTGGTATAACCCCCTCTTTGTAGTTCTAGGGTTAATGAAATGACGAATGGAACAAAACTGCTTATATAATGTACTCTCAACAATAGCAATAGAATTACATGCAGTCATGTAGATAACTAGGTTTACCATATGCATGATGAAGCATAATGTCATCGTTCAATCTCTTTCTTTATTTGCATTTCCAATTTACCCCCGTACCCTAGTGGAATCTGATGTAAGACAAAGATTGCGAACTAATTGCTCTCATTAGCAATATGTCATGTCTCATTGATCATAGTGTTATCACTTCATCTTGTACATTCAATAACAATGATGAGTTGGCCCCTGTTAATCTCACACTGCAATTAAACCCGCACATAAATGTCATGAATGCAAATCATGTTATAATAAAAAGGCATAGTTGGTTTGTTTAATAAGTAGACAAATAAAGAAGGAGACCTAAAAATGGTAATTTCAAATCCAGGTAATAGCACCCAGCGGAAACCCGATCATGAAATTTTCAAGCTAATACCTCGATAATTAGAGGTTAATAACTGCGCATCTGTTATTTGGAGGGCATTGTGAAAAATCTAAACATTTTGCCTTTGGAACCGAGGAATATCCCGAGGGGCGCAGCCCCGAGGGATATTCCGAGGTCCAAAGCAAAATGTTTAGATTTTTCACAATGCCCAATATATAACCGATGCAAAGTTATTAACCTCATTCATAACCGCTCACTTTGATCTTTTAACTTTACAAAATAACACAAAATTTTCCTCAAAAGTTTGTAAAATAAACAATTCTTACATCTTCCCTTTCCCAAAATCGATCAGGCTAAAACAAAACGACCAATAACAAAAGTGCGTATCAGAATCTGTGCAAATATGGTAGCGCCGCAATCCAAATACGGCAGCCAGCGCCAGCAAGCAGTTCGTTGGACGCACAATACGGCGCACGCAGAAGTCAATTGTGTGCGACATTGGAACAATTACGCATTTTGCGGTCAATTGTGAGATATTAATGACCTCAATTTGCGTTCGCGTTTTCACAAATAATAAAATATGATTGGATCGCACGCATCGCGTTTATTAATGAGGTTATGAATGTCTGACAATTCACACTGTCAATATGATCAAGAAGCAAAAATTGTAATGATGTTGACCAAGGTGGTGAAAATCCTACGGCATTATGCGCTCATGCGGCGTGCTGTCTTCCATCGCTATTAACCAGGTTGTAAGATGTGTGCTTATGTGGCATGCCGGCGACGACCTAGCCATCGTGAATGTTTTAGTGATGGATAAGAATGTTTTAAAGCCGAAAGATGCGTAAATATATTTTCTTGATTAGCATAGCAACCAACCATCAATTACCCCCTGGTAATGCAAAGCTATAAGAGCAAAGAGGCACGTTGCTAGATAGATGGCAGGCTGTTAGAATTTGAGAGAGTTTACAAGGCAAAATAGGGAATAGATTTGTGTGTGAGATTGTTAAAAACCTGTTTGCTGCCCCCTTGTGGAATAGGTTTCTTGATGTAATCAATGAAACGTGAGGGCTCTGTATGGGACGTATTGCAGTTTTGTATGTTACTATGTTAACAGTATTCTACAGTGAAGATATATATTTAATAATTAAGCAAAACAGTTTTATAAATTTGTTCAGTTCAGATGGACACCTCACTTCAAGTGGAACATTATTTGTTTTGTTTAAACAGGATAATTACACAAAATTTTCTTAACACAATAATTTGACACATAAATTTTCACGTAAAGCCATACATTTGAACAGTATTTATATGAATTCAAATATATTAAATATATAAAGTGTTTCTTTGAAAGGGAAAAACTAGTCGGTTCAATATTATTTTGACCCAGTTTAATAATCTTGAGAATCGCTAATCTTGTTTGATGAAAGAGGTTGGTTGTGTTATTGAAGAAAACAAATCATTGTACCTTCTACAATACATGGCTTGATGTATATTGGGCTATTCCATCTAAAATCCACACTCCCGCTGTGGAAGATTTTGGAAATATCTTCCACAGGGGGAGTATGAATTTCAAATGGAATTAGCATATTAGCAGCTTCATTTGAAACTCACCCTCCCTCTGTGGAAGATTCAGATTGAATCTTTCTCAGAGGGTGTGTGAAATTAAAATGGAGCTGCTTGATGTGTTCATTCCATTAGAAATTCATACTCCCCCTGTGGAAGATATTTCCAAAATCTTCCACAGGGGGAGTTTGGATGTTAAATGGGATAGCCCATTTTCCAATTAATTGAAGTGGATACCTGATGTTAAGCCTTGAAAGGCTGCATTCCAGCATTTTCAGGTCATTGTAATTAGATTGTACTTCTTGTGTACTTCTCAAATGTGATAAAACATCATGAAAGAAATTTAAAATGCAAAGCATGCAAGCAAGATTTGTGGTCGAAATGCATTTGTGATGCTACTTTATGTTAAAGAGGAAGCCCTGCCAGAGCAGTTCTTCTGGGGTGAACCAAACCTGCCTGGTTATCAAATTAATCAGTGACAATGTTATCTCAAAATTGTGCTAATTGGTGCTAATTGATGCAATAATATTAAAACATCAATTAACACCTGTCAAATTCAGAAATAACCTTGTCACTGATTAATTTGATAACCAGGCAGGTTTGAATCACCCCAGAAGAACTGCTCTGGCGGAGCTTCCTCTTTAAAGAGCTGAAAAGCATGGAAATTATTTGTTTTTGTTGCTTATTTCATAAGTTGCTTCAAGTGGAACATTATTTGTTCCACCAAACTTTTTAGGGTGTTGAAGGGCTATATATTAGTTGGATCTACGATTAGCTTAAGTCCTTTTGGTGTAAATGCACACCTTTTTTTTGCCAGATGAAAAACCTTGGAGGTTGGACGTTGGTGCAACCCTTCCCCCTTTGTAGGACTAAGATTAATCTGCAGTAACCTCTTTCCCTTGACATGTATGGGGTGGTCTAAGAAAAATCAGGTTGATAATTTTCAGTCATGTTACATGGTGCTGTATCTGCATATTATTGCAAATGCCAATGTTCTGGACTTCTTGCAACTGTGATCAAAAGTATCTACCTGTCAGGCACCAGAAACAAATTAGTTCAATCTTTTGATCGACCATCGATGCTTGGTCGATCCTTATTTTGAATGAAATCAATGAATTTACTATTGTTATTTGTGATAATATAGTAATTTTTGCCTGTAGCGATATTGACAAATATAAATTTAGCATTAATTCTGGTTAATTAGTTTATAGTTCAATAATAACGAGCATGGAAGCAGCATCGATGGTCGATCCAAAGATTGAACAAATTTGTTTCTAGTGCCTTAATTGTACAAGTACATCTGGATTTCAATGTGAAATGCACATATGTTATAAAATCATGGCATGGCAGCATTTGTGAATGATTATATAAACATGAAAATTTATATCCTGTAGTGGTTTCCTTTCCTCACTCGGCATATTACAGTGTTATTTGTTACGAATGAACATCACGCTAGAAATAAGATATGCGATTTTAGTAATTGATGTCTGCGAAAGGTAGTCCCTTGAAACCTGCATAATGTTATTAATGGCAAACATACGCAGGTCATTGTTGCCAGACGAAGTGGGTCTATGGTCTGTACAATGCTTGACACATTTACACACTTTTTACTCACGAGGTAAAGGATAATAAAAATGTCTGTAGCCAGTTGATGCAAACATATTGATGAAGTGATTGAATGCCAGGGTGTGCATTTAGTCATCGAGGGTGGTCAATGGTACTGTTACCTTTGACAGCCAGCAGCGATTTCTAGCTCCTCGTGGCGAATCAAATTGAGTTCAGACTTCAAAGGCCATCACTAAGCGCTGTTCAGGCAGGACTTTGGATGATAACGATTTTGCTATTTATTCAGTTGAACTGATTGCAAGCCAGGTCTTTGGAATTTGTGTTGCTAGGTTGGTCAACTCCCAAGATGATCAGTATATCAAATAAAATTTACTACATATTCTTGTCCACCTTCAATTTAATCATTTGCCTTAGGCTCATTTTATTTTCAAGGCAGATAGGTGTATAATTTTGAAATGAAAGGGTTAAACTTTTTGCCATTGACTTTTACTAAAGTTAAGATATCACAATAATTTAATGTTATGATATGAATTTTACAATATTTACAAATCCTATAAAATGCTCAGTAAACTGTTTTCCATGATTTTATTCGGAATTTGCTATCTACTGAAGATAACTCCCTTATTCACTCAACTATGCCATGTCCAAAGATTTTTGTGATGTTTTTTTTCCCTCTTCTTTATCTTCTTTTTCTTAAACTGCTACATGATGATACGATTCTCTCTGTGTCATAAAAAGGGCACTGAGAAACCTGGGTCAACCCAATAAAATGAAAAAGTTATTAAATATAATCTGTGACAATGAATTCTTCAAGCTAAACCCCAGGGTAAATAGTCTTTTATGCCCATAGAAGGAGACATCACAGGTCCTGCATGCACCTGTTTGTTACATCCCCTGTGGTATGTCAGGCTCTCAGCTTATTTTGGACCATAATGGGAAAGAAAAGCACAACATGTGCTATCAACTGGAGAGCACGATGTGCTACTTGACACTCATGGTAAACCATATGGGAAATAAAAAGACACAGTTTGCTATTTACTGAAGATAGCAATGCTGTGTGCTAATTGACAATCATGTTAAACCACATGGGGAAGTAGAAATACACTATATGCTATCTACTGAAGATAGCAATGCTGTATACTACTGGACACTCATTTAAAACCAGAAATGATATAGAAATACACAATATGCTATCTACTGAAGATAGCAATGCTGTATACTACTGGACACTCATTTTAAACCAGAAATGATATAGAAATACACAATATGCTATCTACTGAAGATAGCAATGCTGTATACTACTGGACACTCATTTTAAACCAGAAATGATATAGAAATACACAATATGCTATCTACTGAAGATAGCAATGCTGTATACTACTGGACACTCATTTTAAACCAGAAATGATATAGAAATACACAATATGCTATCTACTGAAGATAGCAATGCTGTATACTACTGGACACTCATTTTAAACCAGAAATGATATAGAAATACACAATATGCTATCTACTGAAGATAACAATGCTGTATACTACTAGACATTCATGTTAAACTAGATGGAATATAGATATACAAACATAATGCTATCTACTGAAGATAGCAATGCTGTGTGCTACACTCATGGTAAACCATATGGAATATAGAAATACACAATTTGCTATCTACTGAAGATAGCATATAGTGACATGTACTACTTGACTAATAGTGAAGTCCAGTAAACATTTTAGTGGCTAGGTATATAATAAGGAAACATGCTATCTACTGAAGAAATCCCATAGTTACACAAATATACACTGTTGTTTGAGACACCAGATTCCCTTAAAATAGGCAGCACTGGTTTTACTTGTCACAACAAAATTTATTACACAATAGGTATCATACTGTGTATGGATATGCAGGTAATAACTTGTTGCAATTACTCATTCAGTCAGAAATATGCACAGGAAATTTGAACAAGAATTGAAGGCTAAGAAAAGTAATATCCAAATGTTAGCATTTTCAGTGCTATAACTATGATCAGGCAACAGGTTGGATTGAATCAGTCAACAAGCTACTTTTGCACGTGGGCCCATTGTTGTAGTCTTAGATCTTTGCGCTAAACAATAACAGCATTCATATGCTGATTTTATGCCGAGTGAATTGATCAATGCCGAGCAGATACTATTTCTGAGAATTCTATTGATCTGGGTTATCCGTGCTGCTCCCGTGTTAATTCCTGCAGTTAATGGCCACATAAAGTTCACACTACTCGGTTCTAAATCACAACCTGCAAGATGTTGAACACAATTTCTTGAATTTCACAGTATAGTGGATTATCGTGTTACAACACCTAAGTTTTGTAACCAAATTGATCATGAGAGAGATAGTCGTGCTTCTAATGGGCTATTTGAGTTGAAATCCATACACCCTATGGAAGACATTGCTTTTAATCTTCCACACAGGGAGTGTAAATTTCAAATAGAGTGTAAATTTCAAATGGAGTTACTTGAATGGGTGTCTCCATTTGAATCTCCACCCCCTGTGTGTTAGTTTAAGACCATGTCTTCCACAGGGGGTATTGGTTTCATTTAGAATAGCCTAATGCTTTTATAGCATAGAATTGTAACCCCAGGGTGTGTCTGATCCCTGACTAGTTTTTGGACCATGTTACATTAATGGCATCTACACTGTTGTTATCAACAGTCTACTCTGATGAAACGGTCCATGATTTGATCCAATTATAAACAAGCATAATCCCCTTACAACGGTGTCTTGATCAGATGTCCTACTTGAGACATTTCTGGCTTTAAAAAATATAATTAACATAGCAAAATGCATGTTAACTATGTCCTTTAAAGCACAAGATCAAGGTGGCGACATTAGTAGTATGCCACTGTCGCCACACACATCTACCACTGATTTTTCATGTCTATATTATTTAACCTCATTTGAGTGCATCATCACATGAACAACAGAAACAAGCAAGTGATATTTCATTCCCAATCTATGGCACACAAATCCAGCTCATTAGTTCCAGCTGACATTTACAAGTGTCTGATCTGATCATTTGTGACTTGTTTCCTTGTTCGTTGTCTTTCAGTTTGATATATATTTGTAATTTTTACTTTAAGCCACTGCTGTCTCATTTACAATGGCACGGTTCATAACCGCCATTTATGAAGTATAGATCAAAATTTGACCTCAAGTTGTGGGGTATGAGTTTTTATACTAAGCACATACAAAGTTCATTCTATGAATGTAGAAACATATTGGGGTTCAAGAACTTAGTCCTGGTATCTGACCATGTTGTAAAAGATTCTACAAGGACCTTATAGGAATGCAGTGGTAAAAAAATCCGTTGTAATTTGTTTGAGGTCAAACTTTTTTTTTTACATTATGGATTGGTTTTAGCAGTTTTAGCAATGATCAGAGAAACCACTTTTTAGGAAATTTCCTGATATCAGGAAATTTTAAAGAAAATTTGCCGATTTCAGGAAATTTTGCTCTGCTCTTCATGTTAAAAAAATGGGGAAAAGTGCATTTTCAGGATTTTTCCATGTATTTCAGGAAATTTTGACAACAACAAGTGGCATCTCTGAATGATAAAAGGAGATTTTTTTAGGCAATTCAGAATGTATCTTTTGATAGCATTTTATAAGCATATTTTGTGAAGTCATATCATCACTTCATAATATTTTCCATGCTTACTCTAACGGCTGTGTGCATGATTGATGCATTTTATGCATTTTACACCCGCATCTTAGAACTACAGAAATTAAGTGAGAAGCAGTATGTCTAGAGCTAACTTGGATCTGTTTATATTTCTCTAATTACAAAGAGAAATCATCACTATTGATTAATTAATCACAGAGTGTTGACAGATCCAAATTTATGACATCATGGCCAAATGATTGTTACGGATTCACCTTCATAAGGTCACTGCATAATGGCACACGGTGTGAAAATCAATAATATGAAGCCAATATATGGTAATGAGCTGTGAGTGGTATTGATGATAATAAAAACATGTTGTTTGTTTGTCCATCTAATTTGTTAAATGTGTCGGTCATTTTGGAATACTTCTTACCAGAACTACATGAAGAGTCTAGGTTGAAAATCAATGTATGTGTCAAGCGCTACCTTGCGTTATTGTCACCATTGTCGTTATTGATACAATTTTATTTTATATTTCGTCGTTCGCCTCACATAGTAGCATAGATTGATTTTTTTCAAATTTTCCGTTTCACATAGTAACCCAAAGACTTAGAGCTAGCTATATCCGTGTTAACTATTAAAGAGACAGTTTGAATTTTTATCTTCAATTTCAAATGGAATCGGGCCACTGCGAGATAACAGTGGAGGAGTATCGACTCCATTATTAATAACATATCATCAAACACGCTTTTCTCGGAAACATATTTTGTCCTTCACATACGCCACCATGTGTTGTGACCAACGATTTGTGACACAATCTACTCCATGGGAGGGAGGCCAAAGGAACATGATGGAACATAGAAATACACAATTTGTTATCTACTGAAGATAGCAATGCTGTGTCCTACTTGGCCTTCATTGTAAACCATGTGCAAAATAGAAATACACAATTTGCTATCTACTGAAGATAGCAATGCTGTATACTACTGGACACTCATGATAAACCAGATGGAATATAGAAATACACAATTTGTTATCTACTGAAGATAGCAATGCTGTGTCCTACTTGGCCTTCATTGTAAACCATGTGCAAAATAGAAATACACAATTTGCTATCTACTGAAGATAGCAAAGCTGTATACTACTGGACACTCATGATAAACCAGATGGAATATAGAAATACACAATTTGTTATCTACTGAAGATAGCAATGCTGTGTCCTACTTGGCCTTCATTGTAAACCATGTGCAAAATAGAATACACAATTTGCTATCTACTGAAGATAGCAAAGCTGTATACTACTGTACACTCATGATAACCCAGATGGAATATAGAAATACACAATTTGTTATCTACTGAAGATAGCAATGCTGTGTCCTACTTGGCCTTCATTGTAAACCATGTGCAAAATAGAAATACACAATTTGCTATCTACTGAAGATAGCAAAGCTGTATACTACTGGACACTCATGATAAACCAGATGGAATATAGAAATACACAATTTGTTATCTACTGAAGATAGCAATGCTGTGTCCTACTTGGCCTTCATTGTAAACATGTGCAAAATAGAAATACACAATTTGCTATCTACTGAAGATAGCAATGATGTATACTACTGGACACTCATGATAAACCAGATGAATATAGAAATACACAATTTGTTATCTACTGAAGATAGCAATGCTGTGTCCTACCTGGCTTTCATTGTAAACCATGTGCAAAATAGAAATACACAATTTGCTATCTACTGAAGATAGCAACAGTGGCGTAACTAGGGGGAGCGGGGGGGCAACATGCCCCGGGCGCCACCCTTAGGGGGAGGGGCGCCAAATTGACCAATTCAGCATCGATTCTGCACCCCTCCAAGTTATAAAAGTCAAAATTTCACATTTCAGCACAAAATCAATTGAAAGAACATTTTAAGACCGATATTCAACTTCTAGTAACTAAAATTAATTAGTGGTAGGCCTTATGTTTCCAAAATTTTGTGCGCAATTGTTTCAAGAATTGGGGAGGGGACGCCATTATGTATTCTTAGCCCTGGGCGCCACAACCCTTAGCTACGCCACTGTGGGGAGGGGTGCCAATTTTGTTTCTTGCCCCGGGTGCTACCAACCCTAGTTACGCCACTGGATATCAATGCTGTATACTACTGGACATTAATGAGATGGAACCTAGAAATACACAATTTGCTATCTACTGAAGATAACAGTGACATGTACTACTTGACTAATAGTGAAGTCCAGTAAACATTTTTTGGCTAGGTATATAAATAAATAAAACACAGTTTATCTATCTATATAAAGAAACTAGGTTGACAAAGGCAACATGCTATCTACTGAAGAAAGCTCATAGTTACACAAATATACGCTTTGTTGTTTGAGACACCAGATTCAAATAGGTAGCACTGGCTGCACTTTAAACAACAAAATTTATTACACAAACTTGTTGCAATTACTCATTCAGTCAGAAATATGCACAGGTCAGAAAAGCATTTTTGAAAATTAAGTTACCTTATACAAACAATAAGCTATAATACACTGAAAACACCAAAGGCGTAGCATACTTGGTTCTGAAGTTTTGAAGTTTTGTGATGTGAATTTCCCTATGTATTTTATTGTTTTTTACTGTAATTAGTGCTCTTCCCTAATTAGTCATTGAAAAGGTGCATCTTTGCATATAACAATACTGATTGATACAAGAAAATAATAGAAATTACACAAGGCAGCCATTGTTTTGCCTCTGGACTCTTCAAAGTTTCCTTCAAATACTGCAGAAAATAGTCAAAGGTACAATGCACAGGTGCTGATAAGTCTTAAATAAATTGTTAACATGTCTAAACCAGTATTTTTTTCTCAAATGGAAAGAACATAAAAAATAACAGTGACTTGGCAAATATTTGTCAATAAATTACGCTTTGGGAATGAAGGTGGAATAAAGATAGATGAGTAATGGCGTTGCCATGGCAATGAAGTAATAACTTGTTGCTTGCATGATGGAAGTTTGTGTATATTACACCATGCCGCAATTATATACAATATCCGTTTTCAATATATTTTCAATTTGATTGAGTGGTTGTCATTCTGAGAATTATTCCCTATTCCAGAAAACAACAAATATTTCCCAAACAGCAAATTTTATAAAGGGATATTTATGCATTGTGAAAAAAAAATCCTTTATTATGCTCCAACTAGGAATGTGACCAAAAAATGACTTCCTGCTCATTGGGATATTCTGTTTGAAATTTGCCATTCCACTGTGGAAGATTTAAGATTAGTCTTTCACAGAGGGAGTATGTTTTTCAAATGGAATGGCCCATTGATCATTTGGTGGCGTAGCTGGTTTGAAATTTCCCATCCCCCTGTGGAAGATTTAAGGGCTCTTTTTGAAATTCCCTTACACAGGAAGGTGTGCGCCATCCTACAGCTTTCCTGTGCTAGCCTTCTTTTGTTAAAATCCTGTGTGATTATAACACTGCAATTAGCCACTTCACTGACTTAAATTAGGAGCCCGCTTTCCTGACCGAGCTTTCCTAAGGCGTGCGCTTAGCGAGGGGAATCCTGCCTACTTTCTGTGTGAAAACGTGGTAGGGTATTTCAATATGAGCTCTATGATTATTCGTTCACAGAGGGAGTATGTTTTTCAAATGGAATAAGCTATAATGTTAAATATTTTGAAATCCTCTGTATAAGACTAGCTTAATCCTCTAAAGTGGGAGTGTGGATTTCAGATGGAATGACCCATTGATCATTTGGTGGCGTAGCTGGGCAAAATATTTTGTAGAGAAAATCTGTGATTGGCCCTTTAATCAGAGGATAATCACCTTTTGTGAAAGAGAAAAAATACGATAAGCAGTCTAAAAGATGTTAACTTTATGAAGTCGTACATTTTATTACTTTATTTATTATAATCGATAACAAATTTGAAATACTATATCTGACTATAGGATTCTGTTTCAACCTAATTGTCCTTTTCAAAGTAATAAGAAGTTCATACTTGTCTTAAAAAGAAAAAAAATCTGTTCGTCTGTAGTGTTGTTGATTAGCCATTCGGTATCCAATTTCACGTGGTGATTTAATTAGAGATTTCATGCACTAGCACTGATATTCCGTGGCACGGTCTCCTCGTATGCTTCAGATACCGTGTAAGTTAATAGTCGTAATAGATATGCGTGTGTACTTACATTATACAACTCAATGTTCTATGTCGTTCAAGTGAGCCTACTGGAAAATTCCTGCCACACATCCTAGGATTAGATATGAGGAATAGAGAAGCCAGGGATTACATGACCCAGGTTATATAATATTATACCTCTGATAGAGGAGACAGTTATTCAGATTGTGAAAAAGATGTGCTCTTATTTCATGTATTTCTCTCTGATAACATGCTATAAGTTAAAGATGAAGCCCTGCATGCCAGAGCAGTTCTGCTGGGGTGAACCAAACCTGCCTGGTTATCAAATTAATCAGTGACAAGTTTATCTGTGAATTAGACATGTGCTAATTGATGCAATAACATTAAAACATCAATTAGCACCTGTCAAATTCATAGATAACCTTGTCACTGATTAATTTGATAACCAGGCAGGTTTGGATCACCACAGAAGAACTGCTCTGGTGTGGCTTCCTCTTTAAAGTGTACAATAGTTTATTGGAGCAATCTTGCTAATGACATCTTCAATACTACAATGTAAACATTTTTAAAATGCTTTTTGAATTTACTGTTGTATCAAACAGCAGTTTAGACAAAAAGTTAATGGAAGTTGTTTGTTTGTTTGTTTGTTTGTTTGTTTATTTGTTTACCTAGATTGGTCCATAAGGGACACAAGCTTGGATCCATGGGAAATCCATGGTCCAGATGTATGCACAATTAAATGTGATTAACTTGACAGCTCAGTGCCAGAAGTGGGAAAGTGCAATAGCTGCCCTGTGAACATTTGGTAATTTACACACATTATATTTCACTCATCTACACATGGCAGCTATTGCACTTACCCTCTTCTGGCACTGAGCAATCGAAATACATTTATAAATTATAACATGAAGCATTGCAGAGATAGGTCCAGACAACCCATCAGTGAGAGAGTTAATAATACTAGCAAGAGTATAACACCACCCTCAAGGTTATGGAATTACACTGAGTACATATCTCAAGATTTATCAGTAAAATTCACAATTTGTGTCCATTGTAAATTGTGGCAACAATTATTCAAATTTGCAAAGCCTTATGATGTCATCCGTGATATCATTGCCAATCAACTGATAACAGGCTGTGTTTGGGATTTAAGTCCATCCGTCCGTCAGTCACCCACATTGCATGTCAGCATACACCTCATTGACTAGTACTAGTCATGTTAACGACGCACACACAGCACCCGGGATCATGCTATATTCTCCGTCAATTGCTTGACAATTGCAGTTATGAAATCACAAACCCCATTAGCTGTTGATGTGAACTTTTTTTCTTGAATTTGAGCTCTTTTTCTGCTGCTCTTGTCTGTCTCACATTGGAATCTTTGCATTATGTGAAGCACACTTGTGTTTTGGAACCCTCAGCAGCAAGTTACCTGACGTAATCTTTTTCCTGCCTCATGTATTATTTTTTTTCTCTTTCCATTGGCGGCTATTCCATTGCATTCTCAACAGATGCGTTATTCTTTAATGCGACTTGTTTGGTGGCATACGTGGCTTTGGAGATTTCAAACCATTGATAGAATTGTGTGGCAGCGATTGAATGAAGTGATAAGGAGGGTAACCGAGTCTTGAATTGACATGAGAGTAATCTTCAGGGGTTTCTTTACTAGCTTGGATGTGTATGTATGGATTACTTGAGGCATATATAGCTTCATCATCATCAGTGCTACAATTCCACCTGACTCTCGTATGAAGAATAAACACGGATGATGTGATATATGAAGCAAGTCAAGTATTCGTGTACAAATTATTAATATTCTCAGCACTGTGTGGGACAAATATATACATAGTTTTTTTTGCCATATTTTTCTGTTCTTGCTCCACTCTCTGTGCGCTGGATTAGCCCAGAGGTCAGGTGGGGTGATTTTCATAGTGAAGGAGCGTGTGTGCGGTTGGCCACTAGCTGCCGTCTAGCCAACCAACCAACCATCTAGCAAGGCAGCTTGCCTTTGATCGGTGTGTGTGTGTGCGTGTGTGTTCTGGGTGTTGGAATATGACAGCACACAGGGACCAGGTCGTTCCTGATGTTTTTGTGGAAACCTGCTCGACGGGCAGCTGTGAGGATTTACGGAACTCAACACACTCCAGCAATGAAAATCTGGATGAGAAAATACGCAAACTCTCCATTGTCGTAAGTAGCTATATGGCTTTTGTGTAATCAAGTGTGAGCCAATAGCTCTTGATATTCAGCACCCACTGATGCTTTTGTTTTAATTGTACCTGCTAATTGTGATAAGTGAAGCCAGTAAACCAGCTGCAATCAGTTCTTTTTTTTCTGCTTATTCTTCATCAGTTGCATGAGCACCTCTCATACGCTTGTAGCGCATGCAGGCAAATGGCACGCATAGCACCTGTAAAACGCTATTACGCAGTCTGCACACGTCTGGGGTCATAGCACGTGCAAAGTGGGCTAAGATGTGGCGGTGGTGATGAATTGGAAATTATGTGTTGTCGTACATGGCAAAGGGAATTGAACAGTGCTCTCAATGGGTACCCAGGAAATAGATTGATTGCTAAGTAATGATCCGGTGCACTTTATCCATTCCACTGTTTCACTTTGGATCTTAATGTATATACACAAGTTTTGGGGGAACACGTGTGGCATAAGAATGGAATTCGTAATGTGAGTTGCTATGAGATACTGGGATGTCATTGTGATAGTACAGCCATGAACCATGTTGACATTGGTGCACTATACTATGTCAACAACCATTTAGAGCCATGTTTTCAATGTACTCGCCTTTCTTCACAAAATCGTGGTTGAGGAATAGGAAATATATTGGACCAACTTGTTGAAATCAGTCTTGAGGTTTTGTCAGAGAGGTTGAAGTATAGTTAGACAGAAATAAAAACCAAACTAGTTTTTATCTGACATTCCTGTCAATCAAACTGTGTGCAGCCCATTAATTGGTTACCGTACCCTTCTAATTCCACTACTGTAACCAATCAGGGGCTGTGCAAGTTTTGATTGACAGGGACGCCAGATGCGAGCTATTTAAAAACAAATTCTGTCTTTGATTTTAGGAATCTTGATGGCTGCAGCCTGTCAAGTCCTACGGCATAACACAAACATAAAACCATTTTGATTGAAAGTTACACGTAATAAGGAAAAGCAAAACATCAAAAAAGTGGGAGAAACTAGCTGACCTACTTTAAAATCACTTCCTCTGATGTGATCAAGAATCATGCATAAAAAAAATCCAAATTTGCAGGCTACCAGATGTTAAAAAAATTATACAAGTTGACATGAATGGTTATTGAAATGGTAAAATCTAAAATTTTAAACCTTTTGGTTTTTACATCTAGAGATATTTTGCTCCACAACGCCGTTTTCCCCAATAAAATCGGACATTCCTAAGCGAAGATATTTAGTTCGTAAGCTATGGTATTATAAAATTGGAAATTGAGATATCGGCCTTTAAAAATATTATTGACAATGTTGAGAGTAGGAAGTACCTTGAAAAATGTCTCAAAAATTCAAGATGCCAGTTATATTCTGGTCTGAAACTATCAGATAATATTTTTAACATTAATAACATCACAAATTCGCAACAAACCCAAATTGTTAAAAAATCACCCCGGGGCAGATGTTTGGCTATTTCTCCATTTACGATCCTGCCCAAAAGTGTCTGCTTTTGACATATTTGAAAATTGAAATTCAGTTTTACTGACATGAACTAATTGTAATTGATTAATAACAAAAACAAAATGTCCCTGCAAATTAAGCTTCGGGCTTTTGGGGATTTCAAGTACTGTCTGTGAAATTCTTCCCTGGTATTTATGTTAAAAAATAAATGAAATAGTTAATATATGTCAAGACTGCATTCATCCCCAAGTCTCAGATATATGTGCCTGTTCATACATGAATGAATCACAATTTGTATCTTCCATATTAAAGCGATGTGACCAGATTGACAGCTACGTCCCCCACTTTAGCCTTTCAAAAGGGATCGAATCAGAAGAAATCTCAGTTTCTCATTACCCCAGTGTAATTTTAGTTTTGTTTAGATGCTATGAATGAAAAACTATTGTCTCATCCCCCATGGTGGTTACCAACCGTACTGTTATATAGGCAGTTGTGAAATATGTTTTTGCTTTTAATCAATCAAAACTGCTTGTGAAACTTATCTCAAAACTTGGGAATTGGATTATTTTGGTACAGGCCTCAACATGAGATACAAAACACATATCAAAGAGTTTGATATCTACCCATCTTTAATTGTAAAATGATTAAATTTATATGGCAAATATAATATGCATATTCTGTCCATCTGACTGTTGTCATAAACTGCATGACTATTCCACAACCTCCCTCTGACACTGGAGTGACAGATTGCTGTTGTGTTGAATGGCAAAGTTAAAGAATTTGAAACGGCAGCCTCATCATTTCATAACTTAAAAGTAAGTTCTAACTTGTAACACTTGAGAAAATGTTAATCCCTCCGGTGACACTCTAGATCTGGGAAGTATTAAGACTGTTAGATGGAACAACAGCTGGGATGCCCAACCAACAGAATAGAGATCATATATTTGTCATTTAGTGTAATTTACTCGATCCTATCACTGTGTCTTGCAAAAAATTATCAAACTTAATTGACACACAAACAAAATGAAACCCACAATTTTGGCGAAAGGTTTCAGCCGTCAACCAACCAACCAACCAACCAGCAAATGATAATTGGGGCAAATATGCATGTAGAGTTCACATCTCACAAGCCCTATGACTATGAACGGAGTGGGTGTGATTAATTACCTAGGAAACAGTAAATACAAGGAGCATGCAGCTAGAATCCGTGGAAATTGTATACAATAATAAATAACAAGGGCTTGGGTAGATACCTTTAAAGCTAAGCAGGTTGCTACTTGATATTTTTTTATCATCGAGACATGTCATCGTGTCGGCTGCATCAGGGCTGTTTCAACATCCAGCGCAGAAGACAAACAAATTTACTTGTTTGTTTGCATTTTATCCCATACGCGAGAAACCTTACTTTACATCGACATCTTTCTTTCCCTGGTTTTTCAAAGTAATGTCATCTCCCAATATGGATTTCTCTCTTTTTATTTCATGCTGCAAACATCGGTGCATGTGAAAGATAAGCCTGTTAATACATCGGGGAAAATTTGTTCAAAATCATGTGTCAAATAGAGTTTAATGTTGAATTTTCGGTTGAATGCGTGCTTGCTCGGGCTAATTTTTTTGGAAAAAGTGTAACAGCATAAAGCGGTGCAGACTTACGATATTGCTAGGTTTGATTTTGAAATTGACAATGTGGTTGATTCAGGTGGGATTGTATAGTGGAGGTTCTCAAGGTGAACTAAATGTACATGATAATGGGCTCATTGCCAATATTGCACAGTTCAGTATTCCCATATAACAAGTGTGGCTCAAACTTTGACCTCGTGTTGAGGAGTATGAGTTTGTGTACCCAAGACATTTGTAGGTCATTCCATGTGTGTGCAAGCATATTGAGGTTAAAGAACTGTGTCATGACAAATGAGCCTGTTATATCATGTTGTTGTCAATACACAAAAATGGAACAAGCAATATGTGGTTGGTTATTACATCGTATAGAGTTCAATGGGGCATTCACAATTATTCTGTCGGTCAGAGGGTTGTCATAACTTGGTTATTCCTAAACCCCCCATTAATAGAGATTATCCATGTTCTATAAGCTGCATATCCTATCAACGACTGCTATACCTTGTTTAGGACATTCTAAAGAAGTACCTGCATGTGCAACCAGGACTGTTTCAAAATAGCCCGCCAAAGTCATGCAGGTAACTCCGAGGTCGTGCATTGAATTAGTTTGAATGAGGAATACTACGGGAACCAGTGCCTTTTGTTAGAAGTCACACATGAGTAAAGTGGATTGAAAAATTGCTGTTGGGGTGAATGAGAAAGTTAACAGATTCCTCCCCAAAAAATTACTTTGCAAAACCAAAAACGATAAACCGACAAGACAGGATAAGGCACAGGTGAAACAACACAAACACACACACTCTCCTACACCATCCATACAAACTGACCACACCCCCCCCAAAAAAAAACCACTCATTTTCCAGCTCAAACTCACAGTCTATGTTAACAGAATTTGAAATAGCAGGCCTTATCTGTTCATGAAAAAGTTCCAACTTGTACAATATTTGTCCACTTTGATATTCTCTCAATTTATGTATCAAGAAAATGTTAATGCAAATATCAAACTGAAAGGAATGAACAAAAAGTGTCATTTTAAATAGAACTCCCAATGCAAAGTTAGCAAAGTTTCACTCCAGATCCAGGGAGTAAGAGTAAGAGTAATAGGTGGAACAAAAGCATGGATGTCCTACCATCAGAATAGGCTGGTTGTAATGTGTTATTAGCAGGGACAAATGATTTGCGCGGAAAAAATAGGAAATTGTGCAGAGATTGCACAGAACTTTTATACATAAAACACACATATTAAATACAGGAAGAAGAAAAAACATGTCAAATTACTAAATATATTATGTAGTAACTAAAACACGTAGTTTTTAGTATTATTTGTTTTAAGCCACATTTGTGGCAATTTTGGACCATTTTTAGGTATTTTGGCAGCCATTTTGAAAAAGCGCCCTCTATCTGGTGTTCCCCACCATTTGACAAGGTTGCATACTTGTTCAATGATTCCCCATGCTTCAAAGTGCAAGAAACCACTTTCAAATCTTATTCCCCATGATTTGGTGGTGGAATCACTATTTTCACCCCTACTATACATCCCCAACTATTATATTCTCACACATAATGCGATAGTCCCAATATTCAGGAGCAAAATTATGTTATTGCGCGGAGAAAGGAAAAATTTTGTGGCGCATCACAGAATTTCGAGCTGCGAACATCATTGGTAGCCTTGCTATGCATTGGTCTATTCCAATTGAAATGCACACTACCCCTGTGGAAGATTTTGGAAATATCTTCCACAGAGGGAGTATTACTTTTGAAAAGAATAGACAATTAGGTAGCTTTTATTTGAAATACTCACTCCAGTTGTGGAAGATATAGGTAAAACCATACTACAGGGGGAGTATGGGTTTCAAAATGATTAACTCTGACCAATTACATTTGAAACTCATACTCCCTCTGTGGAAGACATTTCCAAAATCTTCCACAGGGGTAGTGTGGATTTCAAATGGAATAGCCCATTTGGGGGAGTTTCCTGAAGCAATATTCAAAAAGGGTTCTTTGAGACAATATCTTGGATAGGTGAAAGACATGGTGTGATATTGGCCACTTGTGTAATACTATGGGGAACTATAACGGGTTGGATTTGTGTGAAGCATGTATTGATATTTAAGAAAAACAATAACAAATAGAAATTGATATTTTCCTTACAACAACAATTAATAGATTCATTTGTACTTGTTAGTACTAGAAGTGTTAAAATCAAAATCCGAGATGTTCCTTGGTAATAGCTTTCTATTTTCCTCCTTTTGTTCTATCCATTGAAGGCTGACTGTTTTGCACCACATATCCTCTTTTAAGGGCTGGGGTATGAACGTTTGGACAGTATTTATTGTGGGACATTATAGCACATCAGACATATCGAATTGCATTCTGAATACGAAGAATGTCATTCTGATATCAAATAATTTTGATTTTTGAAATTCGCAATTTAATACACATTTTATGGCAAATCATTAAAATTGATATTTTTGATATTTAACAGTACTTGAAGTAAACTTTATAAATCTGATGATTTATACTTAAAGTGTATGTAGGTGGGATGAAAAGTCGACGATCAATTGAAAATTTTGACTTTTTATTGAAGATATGGATTTTTTTTCCCAAAACACCAGATAAAATTAGGTCTTTTGGGAAAAAAATCCATATCTTCAATATGAAAGGTCAAAATTTTCAATTGACCGCAGGCTTTTCCTCCCTGCTACATACACTTTAAGAATATGTCATTAGATTTATATAATTTACTTCGAGGACTGTTATATATCAAAATTTGAAAAATATCAAATTTTTATAATTTGTCATAAAATTTATATTATATTGTGATTTTCAAAAATGAAAATTATTTGATATCAGAAAGACATGCTTCAGATTCAGAATGCAATTCGATAGGTCTGAGGTGCTCTCATGTTCCACAAAAAATACTGTCGAAACGCAATAAACGCTCATTTTAGATCCCTTAAGTCATTTGTTTATTTCTGCATTGATGCTTTTTGTACATTTCCTGATATGATTATGTTGTATCCGGACACAAACAATCTCCCTAATGGTTGGATTCCACCGTGTTACGAGTAGATAAGTCCATTATTTAATGAAAAATAACTAAACAGAAACGGCTCAATTTCCATAACATTTTAAAATTGATGATGATAATAGAATCTGTATAGTTCAAAATGTTAACAGGAAAAAAGATTTAGGTGCTTACAAATGTGTTTTGTTGTGTAGAGTCATCATGCAAATCAGATGTTGAGAAAAAAAATTTAGCCTGCAGAAATCTTAAAAGATTTTCTTTTCAAAGAAATTTGCCTCAAATTCTGTGTCTGGAACATTATGTGCATCTATATGAGGATAGATTTTTTTATTTTTAATATCCAGAGATTTTGCTCTCAAGCAAGTCTGGTTCAAGTTGTTTCAAATCCCTTGTGTTCCCGTCTTTCAAACTGCTATAAAAGCCTTCAAATCCAAGTCCATTAGGAAAGGATAACTGTTATGTCCTCAACAAGTCAAACTGTAGCCTCAGTGGAGTTACTCAGCAATATTGGACGGCAAAAACTGACCCTGATAGATGATGATGATGATGATAGTGAATTTGAAATTAAATACATAGTTTGAGGGGAAGACTAGTTGTATGGTTTTATATATATTTGCATAGATCTATAAAATCTAATGTGTTGGTGAGCATTGTGTATGTGTTTTTATAAAGTGATG
Source organism: Amphiura filiformis (assembly GCF_039555335.1). Taxonomy (NCBI): domain Eukaryota; kingdom Metazoa; phylum Echinodermata; class Ophiuroidea; order Amphilepidida; family Amphiuridae; genus Amphiura; species Amphiura filiformis. The sequence goes on along the minus strand of NC_092632.1, from coordinate 73,861,623 downwards.
CGCTGCAAGAAAGATGGGTGAGATAGAAGGCATGTCCCTATAGCATTGGTGATGTAATTTTACTTAAATACTACTGGCTATTCAATGATTAATATGCTGTCAAGAGATCCAGGGTAGTTCAGCAGAAAGCAGATGAAAAGGTGAAAATTGTGAAGAATAATTACTTTCATGGAAATCTGCTGCATATATTTTGTCCCTTAAAAGTGAATATATTAAAGAGAAGCCATGTTTTGGTCAAAGGGAATCTTTGCTTGAAATCTGAGTGATTGTCATACAAGTCATAAAAAATGGTTGACAGAATGATATTTACTTTTTAAAGAAAACATATTTGGTGCTGGGAGCCATAGAAAAAAATAACTTTGCAAACTGTACAAATTGATTTTGACAAATGAAGAATATCATTATAGACTAATTAAAATGCCATTACAGAAAATTATTTTGTAGAAGAAAATTAAAATCAAGGATATATTTAGCACTTTGAAAATACAGAATAAAATGCAGTGTTCAGGCGCAAGCGTACATATTGAAGGATTTACCTAGGCACGCTCCAGCGGGTTTACTAAGTGAAGCAAATTTAGATTGCATTCCAAATCCAAATACCGGGAGTAAAGTGCACAAATCCAGTTATTTTTTAAACAAAAACTCGCTTTTTGATTTTAATTGAGGGGAAAATTGCAATTATGAATTCAAATGTAGGCAGGCAGGCAATTCAGTATCGAAGTTACGTAATGTTACTATGTCAACGGGATCACGCTACTAGAGTAATGAACCACGATCGAAATGATCACCACATAAAGTATATGGCACTCGAAGGCATACCAAAGTAGCGTGATCCGTAACCAAGAGAATTACGTAACCACTTCGATGCTGAATAGGGAACTCAGAATCAAGAGTGGAGAGCCCATACATAAATCTATATTAAGTATACCTCTATTACTTTTAATGTGGACATATCTACGCCACATTTATTTCTATACTCCAAGCAGCTTTTGAGATGATAACACTGCAAATATATTCCTTTTGTGTGTAGGTCTATGAAGAGAAGCTTTACAGTGCAAATGTGAACACTTGTGAAAACAATTGAAATTGTGCAAAAAAATAATGACGTAAAAATGTAGTACTTCAACAGCATGCCACAGGTAAAAAAAAGTAATTCTGTGTGAGGTAGATACGTCAGCAGTTTTGACAAGCTAGATCTGAGCCAGATAAAACAAATATGAAAGGAGAAACCACACGGTTGCCTGTAATGACGTTGCTCCAAAACACAATATTTTGCCATCAAATTATCTGAAAATAGATAAAATTACTTTGTTAACAGCGTGCTTGCGTGGGTTAGAGTGTTGATCCCCACTGTACAGAGTATTTCAAAGGGAGCAAAGTATTATATTACATATCGATTAGACTATGCAGTCATTGGAGTGTACACATGCGATGGTACTAACAATGGGGTTCTAGTGAGGAAAAAATTTATAAATAATATAAATTATTGATTTTTGTTGTAAAATGAATGTAACTGGGAAATTTTTGTGGTAAACAATTGATGAAGAATACTGGAAATAAAACTGATGTTATCTACTGATGACAGCAGCATTTTTATGGAGGGCATATAAGATAAGAACTCGTTTTTTACACTAATGATAGACCAAGTTTATGTTAAGATGTCAACACAAATGAATTGCAGTCTTTCAAAATTTGATTAAAGGCTTTACACTACGTTGAATATTTTTAAACTGTTGTAACATAGAACATGAGAACATAATACTAATTAGTGCATTAAAATAAAGTGGCAGCAAATTAGAAAGAAGATAAAAGTATATATTTTATGCCTTATACAGAAAATAACTGTATAAAATAGCATATAGTTATATTTATATAGACAAGTCTTTCCACACAGCTAGCTCACTAATGGATCCAAAGGTATCACTTTGATGTAATGTAGCTTTTAATACATTTTTTTGATCATAGCTGATATTGCTAAAATGTGTATTTGATGTAAAGAGTAAAATATTTTGAGGGCCATGACCTTCATTCTAGATTTGAGGAGACAAGAGTGTTGTCTGTTTCAAGTCATAGCTAATAGATAAATGCAATTACTATTAATGGCGCTTTACTGGAGTCCTTTAATGATGCACAATTTAGAACAGTGTTACATTATTTCAATGCTGAATATAGCAAAATAGCTTTGGTTCGAAAATAATGCTACAAACTTAAGTGCATTCTGGAAGAAAACTGCAGAATTTTGCTATAAAATCTGTTGAAGAAGCAATTTTGCTAGAAAAGTGCTATCTACTGAAATTAGCAAAATAACTTGGTTTAAAAATAATGGCACAAAATGAAGTACATTGCTAGTTTGCTAGAAATTGCTATTTTTCGAAGATAGCAATTTTGCTAGATAATAAGAAAATTGCTATCTACTGAAGATAGCAAAATAATTTGGTTTGGAAATAATGGTACAAAATGAAATACATTGTAGAAGAATGCTGCAGAATTTTGCTAGAAAATTGCTATCTACTGAAGATGGCAAGTTTGCTAGAAATTGCTATCTACTGAAGATAGCAAGTTTGCTAGAAATTGCTATTTGGTGAAGATGGCAATTTTATTAGAAAATTACTATCTACTGAAGATAGCAAAATAATTTGGTTCGAAAACTTTTGCTAGAAAATTGCTATCTACTGAAGATAGCAATTTTGCTACAAATTGCTATTTACTGAACATAGCAATTTTGCTAGAAAATTAGAACATTACTATCTACTGAAGATAGCAAAATAATTTGGTTGGAAATAATGGTACAACATGTTAAGATACATTCTGGAAGAAAGCTGCATAATTTTGCTAATAAATTGCTATCTACTGAAGATAGCAATGTTGCTAGAAATTGCTATTTTTTGAAGATAGCAATTTTGCTAGATAATAAGAAAATTGCTATCTAGTGAAGATAGCAAAATAATTTGGTTTGGAAATAATGGTACAAAATGAACTACATTGTAGAAGAATGCTGCAGAAATTTGCTAGAAAATTACTATCTACTGAAGATGGCAATTTTGCTAGAAAATTGCTATCTTCAGTAGATAGCTGTGGTATAAAAATAATGGTTGATTAAATATGAAATCTACCTTTCTTCATGTATTAACAATAGCAGTACAAAAACATAAAAAGAGTATACCAAAATAAAGACATAAATATTTACAGAATAGCCAAGAAGGCATCAGTGAAGTGTTTGTTTTTACTTTTCTAGGAAAACGTAATTCCTGGTTTTGACTTGTTGTATTTTGATCAGCAAAAATGTCTTTCCTAATTCAGTAAACAGATCAATATAGTCTTTGTCCCTGTTGCAGGCTGATATTATTGCTGCTAACTGTTTACTACGTCTTGCAGTTCAATATTTGCTCACAATAAAGCAGGCTTTAGTTTCTTAAATATCCAATTTGCCTGTGTTCACTTTGGTATTACTGCATTTATGTCATTAGCAGCATAAACACTGGGCATTTATGATTGGCTATTGTGGTTGAAATCCATACACCCTATGGAAGACATGACCATAATCTGTCACACGCGGGTGTAGTATTGAAATGGAGTCACCCATTCAGGTAACCTCATGAAATTCACCTGTGTGGAAGATTAAGGTCATGTCTTCCATAGGGGTGGATGTATATTAACGGGAATAGCCCAATACACATTTCCTGCAGTGCCAATTTGAGTTGTCATAATAATAATGTATATAGGTATTTGTGTGTTTAAGCCCCCTCTATGGCCCAGAGTATCTACGTATCATTGTATGTGAAGTAAACAAAATCTGTCTGGATTCAATATTTTGATTTGAAGGTTGAAAGTTGTGTCTTTAAGCCGCTTACACTGCCTGATGCCTTGTAGAAGACGGAAATGGATTAGAATGCACTTGATGTAGAAAGTGTTCAGTAATCGGCCCTTTTTACTATGTTGAGAAGCTTACACTAGGAGTTGAAGATCAAAGTGCTGGAGAATGACACTTTCTTACATGTCATGTTCATCAAGAAAAGAAATTCCCTGTCTGAAAGAATTTTTAGATCCAGTAGATCTCCATATTTGTATATAGATGAATCCAACAAGCTAAGTGATGGTCAGAATTCAGCCGGCCATTACTGGGTCCCTGGCGCACCAAACTGGTGTTGTTACTGCCCAATTGGGTGGATTAAGGCCGCTTAAAAATCGATATTGTATTGTATTGTGTTGTAAACTTTCATTATTCTTTTGTGTGTACATGTAACATGGGTGATGGAATGTAGTTTAAAATCTCCGCCAAGGTCGCATCATTTCACAATTCAGGTGGGATGGACCTTACAGGGACCCAGCTATGGCTGCCATTGAGGTGTAGGAATACGTGAAATTGGATTTGTCTATAAAGAAATCTGCAGTCACAACTCGCTCATAGGTATTAACATATCCATACCCTTAGTTACTGGAAACATGCATTAAAAACCTGTGCGTATGATCTCCAATATTTAATTCTCATGATGTTAAGGTTCATAAACTTGCAAATATGCGGTGAGTGAACTTTGGCCTCCAGCAAGGAGCATGTTTTGTATCTCTTACTTAAAAAGCACATGACAATGGGTTACTTTTACACATAAATAAATTGGCTACATTAGTTTAATGTATTGCACATGTAAATGTGTCTGTGCAAACAATGGTTTGCCACCTGTGTAACTATAGTTAGTATTCTTAGCACCGTCTTGAAATTGTCAGTTTTCTCTTGAGGTAAACTGACGGACTACTTAGGGATGGCAAGGCAGCCATAATGTTTGCATGTAATTGTAGGGCAAATTCTAAGTGTTCTTGCCAGGAGCTACTCTTGTGTATATTAGTGACCAAGCAATAGACTTGTCTATTTCCTTGCCGTATGTTTTCTTCATGTTATCATGGTTATTACCCTCGTCCCATTACACAGAGGTGAACAACGCAGAAAACAGGGAGTAGATGCCTGGCAGAGCAAACTAGTGAAAAACATTGTGTATTATGGTGTTAATGGCAAAAGTGCAATTCAGAGTGATGGCACGGTGATATTATCAAAATGACAAGGAGTGTAAAGGTTCGTTCATACTACCACCGCATTTGCGATGCGTTGCTTTGCGATGCGGTGCGTTGTCGCACTGCATCGTACTGCAAAATACTGCATTGCGATATCGCAATGAAGTTAAATACATTTTAACTTGGAAATGCGACGAGTTGCGTTGACTTGCGGCAAACGTAATCGATATATCGGCATCGCAAAGCAACGCATCGCAAATGCGGTGGTAGTATGAAGGGATGCACTCACGCACAGTTATTTTTCAGTCAAATTTTGATGCATCTTTTTTGATTTTATACATTTCTGAAAATCCCATCACGTAACATACCGGTTTTCCCGTATCATTGCTTAAATTGCTTATTAAATACATATAGTACAGCTGAGTACACAGCTGAGTGTATAGAGATTTTTTATTATTTAAAAGCTTAGCTTTGTTTAAACCAGGGCTCTCACTTTACTTTTGGATCATGGGCCAGCTGCTGTGGTTCACAACTTGTCTTCCAGCATGTCAACTTTCCTGGAATTATTTTTGCTAAACTCGGTATCACAAATGCGTGCTCTGTAACTGAGAATGTACATGCACAACATTCCCGTACATGACTTGTCAGAAGCCTTGCTGTACATACATGAGGTCTCAAAGTTGCAGATAATCATGTGCATGCAAATACGCGAGCAAATAACTCGCAAGTTTCCTTTTCTGGTGCCTTTTGGTACTCAATTGTAAGTATGATGACCTAATGGTTAAGTGATCAGACCCATGATCACAAGGTTATGGGTTCCAGTCACATCTCGGCCAACTTGTTGTGTCCTTAGGCAAGGCACTTAACCACATTTGCTTCACTTCACCCAGATGGAAATGGGTATTAGCAGAAAATGGGAAGGTAAACAGACTGGTTGTGTGAGAGGAGTAAGCACCCCCTCCCTACAGCAACATTATTTACAGAGGAGTTTGGTCCAGTGGTGTAGCGCAATAGGGGCACAGTCTCAGAGGGCATGTGCCCCCTCCAATCGATTGCAAAATTGATAAAATCCCATAGGAAAATAGCCGAAAAATGGCTTGTGCCCCCCCAATATGATAACCCACGCTACACCACTGGTTTGGTCCAAAACAGAGATGAGCACTCCGGCCTGTAAATACGGGCATGGTGAACTTTAAGCTTCACCTTCTTTGGTACTAGGCTTACAAGTTGACAACTCTCAATTACTAAAGGGTCAAATTTGAACCCTGTTTGAAGCATTATTGTATGTGAAGGTAGACATCCTGCACTTTTTGCATCCCAAACAGCTACCCTGAAAATAACAACATGCGAATATATCCCCTTTGTGTACAGCCAGTGTAAGGGAGAATTGTCAGTTTAAAAACAAGTGAAGCAGTTCACAAAATTTAAAAAGCGTGAAAAAATAATTGCGAAAAAAGTTGCACTTTTACAGTAGGAGCGACCTTAATCCGTGAGCAGCAGTAAATGTGTTTCATTTGTAAAAGAATTACTCCAGTTCTGAAAGCAATAGTCTGGAAGTCTGTGTTATTATTGAAATGGAAAAACAAAGTTCATCTATGCCATGAAATGTACATCTTGTGAGTTGCTGGATCTGCCTTATGGAATGGAATTATTTAGGGTATATTGGCTGACATTCAAGCTGTGAGATAGTTTGCCCTAGGCTGCATGTCATTAATGGGCCCCAACACACATGCTTGTTTCATAACATTTCCTTTATAAGTTTGCACGACTTGGCATACAACATGTGCAAGACACTGGTGTGATAACGAGGGGGAATTTTCACCATGTTATCATTTTCATGTTTTTTACGTGGTACGCAAATTTAGAAGACGCAAACATTTCTGCCATATTTATGTTTAGACAATCACATTATACACATAATTCCATCTACAAGAATGCCTCTTAATGAGTGTTTTTTGATTAAAGAGATAAATGGCAGACACCCTTTACGAAAACATTACACTATAGATTGATCTTACAATAATACATGTTTGTACAGCCACCTGTATCATTAATATCGTTGCTCAAACTCCCAATGATGTTTTTGTGGAGGATGTCTGCCTTTGGTCTCTTTGGTCAGAAAAAACCCCATTCATTTTGAGGCATTATGCTTGTAATTGGAATTTGAAGCCAGAAGTTTTCTATGATATGGAAAACTGACAAATTGCGCAGAATCGGAGGTAGAAAATGGAAAACCGGATTTCATAAATAAAATTGAAATAATTGAAAAAAGTGAATAAAATACAAAGAAAAACATCAAGAAACAAGTATCTGTTGTTTTCAATAATATAAATGTGTATAAAGTGCATATAGTTTGTAATATAGCTTTATTAAACTTCTTGTCAAACGGACAAAACATGGTAAAACGGACAAAACATTGGAAGCCGCAAGAAAACGGAAAAATATAGAAAAAGACATTGGCAAGACAGAACAGGGAAACCTTGTAGCTTTTATGGAATTCAATGGTATTTCTTTAGATGTGCTGACCTTTAATAGAAATAATTCAGAATGAGGATTCTCAAACAAATGGTTTTTTTTTATTGCTCAAATATCTGAATGTGTTCTGTTGTAGGAAGAAAACTTCTGCTGTATGGGCTATTCCAGTTGAAATCCATACACCACCTATGGAATACATGATCTTAATCTTCCACACAGGGGGTGTGAATTTCAAATGGGGTTACCTGAGTGGGTAACTCCATTTGAAATTTACACCCCCTGTGTGGGAGATTAAGATCATGTATTCCACAGGGTGTGTGGATTTCAACTGGAATAGCTACTATGGAAACATTGTATCATGTACATGCAGGTAGCAATATTTTTCAGAGGAATTTTTTTTAAATGGTGCTGCTTACCAGATGTTCTTCTCTATTGCGTATGTTTGTTTTACAACACATGAAATCTGGGATAATATCCATGTACTAGTACCAGAGAATCTCCTTGGAATAGATAGATATACACAACCTTCAAATATTCATCCTTAAAGTGATCACTTTTCCTGATCAATGTCAAGTTGTCAAAATAAATCAACATTTGTATCTGGTCAATTTAAATGTCACGTTAGACAACGCAAGATGTAAAAACACTCTACTACCTGCAGCCTTTTCCCATCTATAACTCTATGTCTAAATCTGTCAAGACCAGCCTCACCTCCAATTGCACAGTTTACTAACCACCATTCAATAACTATATCTCAAAATGTGACCTCAAGTTGTGGGTATGAGTTTTTGTATCCATCCTGTTCAAAGGTCATTCTGTGAATGTACAAAGATACCAGGATTAAAGAACTGCGCCGTGATAGATGAGCATATTTTGAGACGATATATTCAACGATATCCTTGACCGATTGAAGGGACAAGACGCGATATGCACGCACTTAAGACACTTGGCTTGATTTTAATATATATTGTTCAGGTCAGATATATATGCAGCACCTAAGGACACGGACAAGTCTTTTGAGTTGTCTTTTTTTAATGTTATTTGACGGGTTTCGTGAGTTGACCACTAAGCGAGCTTTTCCCAAGATGAACACCATAGATAACGATGTCTGAATAGAGGAAAGAAAAAATATTGTACCTGGGGCGCCTGTTGTGTATGCAAGATACAAAACAAACAGAATTTGTTATTGGTGTTTCTCCCATGATAATAAAAAATGGGAAAAATGAAAAGGCAAGAAAATGGTACATTCTGCAGTCAATTTCATAAGCTTTATTTTTTGTCTGTTTTTCATGCCTATGTTTTGAGCATAATTAGAAAATGTAAAGGCATACTTGAAGTTATATGAGCAAAGGTAAAATGCCAAAGTAAACCAAGAAATATGTACATAAGGTACATTGATTGACAGAGGGTAGAATATTTTGAACAGATACTTTTTGAATAGCTATATTTGTCTTCCCTTGACTTAGCAAAAGATACAGAAACATATCATTTTTTAAAACAAATGTTATGAATGTAAAGAATGAAAAGAATAATTTTAATCATCATTACAGAAAACTCGATAGTTAGCATATGTGCTATACCATCGAGCACTTTTAAAACATGCAACGTGAAGAGCCCCATCCACAAAAGTGTAAAGGGTTGTGAGCAAGTCAACGATACACATAGTTATACTTGTGTCTCAACCCCATAAGCTCAGTTGGTTAAACACCGGACTTTGGTACAATTTCATGTTTTCAAAAGTGCTCGATAGTAAGCACATAATTATACTAACTATCAAGTTTTTACGGTAATTCATATATTTGATTTCCCCTAGTCAATGCTGACCCTGTCTCCAATACACCCTAAATAGCCAGACATCACCAGTTCCACAGAAATCATTTCACTATTTAAAAGCCTCATCAGTTAAAAGCCCAGAGCTAGTATTTTCAATTCAAACTGGGTACAATACGAATCAAGTATCGATATTTTTAGTATTAGCTACCCTGGATAAACCTTCCTATACGTTTGCAAGATATTTTCCAAAAAAACAATATAAATGATTTACAAATGCTCTATTTAATTTGGTGTATTATAATGAACTCTTCATGATGTTGTCAAATGATTAGAAACATCTTTTTTTTTTTTTACAAAATCATCTATTACTGGCTTTGAGGGACTGTTATATTTCAGATTGAATAAGTAAAAATACACAAATCAATATCTAATAACCGCATGAAGCACTTTTTTCTCTAAATTGTTCAGGAATATTGTGACATTGAAACTTTGGATTCGCCCTTGGCATATCCAATTACTGGCATCGTTATTGACATATTACTTTATAATATCATTAGTTTATCATGTTGTTATTGATTTGAGGGCAATTGAATAATAACAGTGGATTTGTGTCGCTAATTTACTGCTACTTCTACATATATATTCGTGTGGGTAGTTCACATCAATGGGTGATTCAACACTAGAGTGTGATCCACATTCCACATTCATAATAGCAAGTGTCTATGCGGCATCCAGGAAATGATCGTGTTTTTTGTAAGTGTGTTTCAGAATGTTACAGTGCTTGTAGCATGCGTATAGCACAGTGTCGTGTGTATGTAGGGCGCTCATGGTGCAATGCCATATGCTCGTACTATAATAGCACAAGAGCAGACCACATTGATGCACATCTTAGCATTGATGTGGATTCTGCTTTTTATGTAGTGTCACCCTAATGTATCCTTTAAGCTTGTTATTGTTATGTTGTAATACAATAGAAATTTGTGGTAATTTTCTTTTATGTAGATAAAAATTCAACATATATGGTAATCATTTTTTTCACCAATGTAAACAATAGTTAGGTAGGACCGTTGTCAAATAAGATTGTAACAAATACATTTCAAGGTGATTATAAATAATATGGGCAGTATGTTTTACTAATTGAGCTTTGAATTTCCCCCCTATATAATTTAGTCATGAAATGCAAATTATTAGTTTAAGGGGGTACTACACATGTACACTCCTGCCAAAATTTATGCCTATTTTTGTATTTTTCTTAAAAATTATAGCGCATTGGGGACAAGTAAGATATGTATATTATAGGGGCAAGGACTACAACTACTGCACTATAAATTTTATTTCAGCACAGACAACAGTTGTGGGGTAAAGCGGGCTTCAGACTCCGAGTATTATAGTTACAATATTGTATGTACAATATATACGTTATTTAATCTATTGCCATTCTATTTCCAGTAATGTTTAAGTTCTAACGAATGTTTGATGACGAAAAATCGATAATATGTTACATACAATATCTAGCAGAAATATATTATCGATTTTACGTCATCAAACATTCGTTAGAACTTAAACAGTACTGGAAATAGAATGGCAATAGATTAAATATACATATTTGTACATACAATATTGTACGCATAATAAAAAGTCTGTATACTGCTTTACAGTCAAAAATGAGGGAAAACCAATATTTGATCAATAAATCAATAACTACTTGCTTTGAGTTGCTGAATAGTCCTTGCCCCTATAATATACATATCTTACTTATCACCAATGTGCTATAATTTTTGAGAAAAATGCAAAAATAGGCATAAAATTGTCCAGGGGTGTAGTACCCCCTTAATGAAAAGTAAAAGAGTTAGTTTATGTGGGTTAAACATTATTTCAGATATACACGAGGCATTTTTGTATACCACTGAAAATCAATATACAAATCTTAGTTCCATAGATTCATGTGTGTGATAATCAGGTAAAATAATTGCACCTGGTCTGCTGGGGCAAAATCAATTTAGATAGCAATATTGTGATGTATGATCTTTATTTCTCGAAAAAAAAAATTAACAGAGTTGAGAATATCAAAAGCTATAGCTAACATGCAACAATACTGTTGCAAACACCATGTACTTTAGTATCTACAAATTCTAAACTGGCCTCATGAAAAAGAAACTTATAATTTTCACAAGGTCATATCTTAAAATCCTCTCCATAAAAATGAACAAAAATTGGACACAGGATTACCAATGTAAACGCATGTCAGTAACCAAGCAGTTGTTCAACTGACACAACAGTAAAATGCACTGACACGGAACAGCTTCCGGGACCACATTCACAGGTGAATAATTGGAACCCAGCAAAATAAATCTGTTGGGCTGTGAATGTGGTCCAGAAAGGTGTTCCATTTCAGTGCATTTTGCTGTTGTGTCAGTTGAACAACTGCTTGGTTACTGACATGTGTTTAGAGTAGAGTATTGAAGTAATCCTGTGTGTAATTTTGTTCATGTACAGGCTTAATAATTGGAACTCAGCAAAAGAAATCTGTTGGGCTGTGAATGTGGTCCAGGAAGGTGTTCCATGTCAGTGCATTTTGCAAAAAGCCATATTATAAATAAGACTGTCTCTTGCAAGTTGCTTTTCCTTACCCTGCACATCAAGTTTGTGTTTGCTCAAGACTCGTTGACATTATTATGGCTGGATCTATTATAATGGATGCATGTATGTTTGAATGGCCAGGTAGGAACTATTGTTTGTCTAGCGTGGATATTGTTATGTCCCCGAGGACAGGGATATTACTGTTAAGTTCCGCCATGAATAGTAATCGATAACAGAGCTACAAAGATGATTTTTATTTTGTCTGCCTTGCACGTCATGATCATAATTAGTTTTAAATTGTCGATGAATAGTGATTTTTTTTAGATGCAGCATACAGACATTGATACGATAGTGCACGATCAAAACCTTTGATAATGTAAAATCCCCAGGTACAATTTCATTCACAAACACTTGCATAAAATCCAATTTTAACTTGGGATAAGTGCAATTCACACGCCCTACCATTTACTTAGTTATATCTTTACAATTTCCATTATGGGTTTTATAAATATATCTTTATAACAATCTTGACAGAATCGTAGGCTTGCAGCATTTTTAGAGAGGTTTTGCTGTTATGTCATTCTAGCAGTTTTTTAGAGCGGGAAGAATTGGCTCACTTTTTGTGATATGTGCGTGTAAAACAATGAAACAATCAATTGCAAAGTTGATCATAGGAGGTCTATTCTAGGTGTAATGTATATAAAGTGAATTAACCTTCATAACTACAATCATGGTCACAACTCACAATGTTCAGGCACACGTTGACGAGGGAAGTCCCTGCTTTGACTGTACATAAAATGACTCTTCACAACTACAATCGCAGTCAATTGTTTAAGGACACTGATACTTCAAATGTGCCCCCCCCCCCCTTTGCCCGTTTAATGTTACAACCTGTTGATTTAGTCATGCCCTCCTAGAGACACCCAACATTGATTTTTGAGGAAGAGGATGGGTGTTGTAGTATGGAATTGCTGATCCGTCGTTACTCCAGAGAAAGTACAATATTAGAATAGAATGTCCATTACAGCAGGAATAAGGTTCAAAATCTGTCGCAAGTTTCACGCAAGTGTTCCAACAACTTTTGACCGGGATTGTAGCTGTTAGAAAAAGAAAAACTATTATAGGTTGACCAAGATAACACTTGTATACAGACGCAAGGGAGACACATGACTGGACTGGTCAATCGATCAATATAACTTAAATGCAGCCCAAGGCGGCCGCTCTGTCCCCATAGTTAACAAGCCAACCCGGTATTGAATAATGTAAATATTATGTGCTCTTAATGGTGTGTACTATGGGAGTACAAAGCTATGAAAGGTTTTGCTACGTACCATGGCATTCTAGCTACTGAGGTGGAGATTATGGAACGTACATTTCACATTTCTCGAAGGGATATATGCGTAGGAAAGCTTAGCAGCCTAGAGTGTATTGTATCCATATTTGATGGCAAATCTATTATATTTTACATAGTACGTTCCATCATGTTCATTTCTAATAGCTGGTAGGGTTGTAGCGTTCCTGGAAGGGGGGATATTGTGCGTTCAAAAAAAGTACATTACAATGCAATGCCACTTTGACAAAAAGCAAGTACTAGAGCTTAAGATTAAATTGGTTCTAGATATTGCCTTTTTGAAATAGTATGATTCATGCAGTGTAACTATAAAGTACCCAGTCAATTTTTGTTAGATTTATATTTTCATCACAGAAATCACTCCTTCTTTGTGAGAAAAACAAAAAGCAGATGAACCTGTTACAAACTATTTGTTTGATTTTAGTGTGTTTTAGTGGCTGTCAGTGTGTATCGCATCAAAATACTACATACCATATGTATGCTTACATTTTACAAAGACTTTACATCGGTACACACATAAGTTACAAAATGGCCGCTGCTTTAAAAGCTTTGATAGCTTTGACTGACTCAAGAGACGTAAACCAAGTATAGTACAAACTCCCTTAAATATAGTTAAAGCAGCATAACCTTGAAAATTGTCACGGGTGCTTACATAACATTTAGAAAAGCATGAACGGGTATATCACATTTTCTCAAGCGCACCTTGGCTTTCCAATATTGCAGGAGGCTATGGCTCTGAATAACTCGACTTGTTTTATTGATGATTCCGCATGGAATTCCGGTTTATTAGTAAAACTACACCTTTACCTTGTACTTTATATGGAACATAGTGTGGTAATGTCAGCACGGTTGCAAGCCCATGTTCCATGCAACCTGTGTAAAGAAATCAGCAGCAACTTGGCCATATGAGTACATCCTTATGTCTAGCACACACACACACCAGTTAGCATGCAATTGGTACAACATGAGCCAGTGGCAAGTGGTCCAGATTTCATGACAATAATGTCTCTGAATGTTGGCTGTGATTTGGTGAGATCAATGCAATATAACAGTGGATGGTGTCAATGGGTGCAATGCTAATACAATCTGGATGATATAACTACTAGAAAGGCAATTTCACGATATATAACTTTCTCTTTTTGTTTCTGCTCCTTGAAAATAAAAACCTATGGTGTAATTTTTGTAAAGATTCTTGAGGAAATGCCAAAGCTTCATGTTGGATATTGTCTGCACCTGCGCAAGGTGGCGATAGTCTGCTTTTTATTTTAATTAGGTTTTGTAATGGTTACATGATATCATATGGTTAAAAATATGCTGGTTAGAAACATAACTTGCAAAATGGCCGCTGCTTTAAAGCTTTGATAGCTTTGACTGACTCAAGAGACATAAAACCAAGTATAGTACAAACTCCCTTAAAGTAGTTAAAGCAGCATAACCTTGAAAATTGTCACGGGTCCTTACATAACATTTAGAAAAGCATGAACGGGTATATCACATTTTCTCAAGCGCACCTTGGCTTTCCAATATTGCAGGAGGCTATGGCTCTGAATAACTCGACTTGTTTTATTGATGATTCCGCATGGAATTCCGGTTTCTTAGTAAAACTACACCTTTACCTTGTACTTTATATGGAACATAGTGTGGTAATGTCAGCACGGTTGCAAGCCCATGTTCCATGCAACCTGTGTAAAGAAATCAGCAGCAACTTGGCCATATGAGTACATCCTTATGTCTAGCACACACACACACCATTTAGCATGCAATTGGTACAACATGAGCCAGTGGCAAGTGGTCCAGATTTCATGGCAATAATGTATCCAAATGTTGGCTGTGATTTGGTGAGATCAATGCAATATAACAGTGGATGGTGTCATTGTGTGCAATGCTAATACAATCTGGATGATATTACTACTAGAAAGGCAATTTCACGATATAACTTTCTCTTTTTGTTTCTGTTCTGCTCCTTGAAAATAAAAACCTATGGTGTAATTTTTGTAAAGATTCTGGAGGAAATGCCAAAGCTTCATGTTGGATATTGTCTGCACCTGCGCAAGGTGGCGATAGTCTGCTTTTTATTTTATTTAGGTTTTGTAATGGTTACATGATATCATATGGTTAGAAACATGCTGCATATATTTGAGAATGCCTCGCTAGTCATAATGATTATGTTGCATCATGTTCAGGCACAACCCTGGGTTGGCTTTATATGACACTTTGTTGCTAATAGCGTGGAGCTATTCTCCGCTAGCGGCTTGGTTATTAATTTTATTAAGTCATTAAATCTGCTTCATTTCCTACGCATTATTCTAATTATAGAAGGAATCTAATAATTCATGTAAATCGTAATAAAATAATTAGCATTGTTTTTCAACTAGTTTGAGATGCAAAGTTATGAATTTTGGATTTTGTTGAATTAGTGTGGATGTGTTTGATAATCCTACATTAACGAGAGTGAAAGCTGCTGAATTTAGCGTTGCATACAATGAGGTGGTTTTACATGTTTAACCCTAATGCCCCAGTTGCTTTTTGGCAAGGGGGAAAGAAAGAAGGAAGGAAGAAAGAAAGAAGAAGAGGAAATTGTTTTTTTCTCGGGTGCAGTTTTGAACCACTGACCCTTGGGTACCAGAGACGTGCACGGGCATACCTTGCCACAGGAGTGTAGCTTGCCTGGCCAAGCTTTTTGTCGCCATATGACTGTTCAAATGATGACGAAATCGCATCACATGGGATACCTGCCCATGCATACACTTTAAGAATTGAGGTTTTTTGATGTTTGGTACGGTTAGGGTTAATGCTATCAAAGTAAATAAGTAGGATTTCTAGTTATCAGCATCAGAAGCATTGAAGTCATCAAATATGGATTTTGAGCTTGGTAATCTAAATCACAAGGTATGGTCATAGTAAACATTAGAATGGCTGATCAGAGGATATGCTGGCAGGTCTTTATATTCATGACATTGATGATACGGGTAACAGTATGCATTAAAAACTTCCATGTAGGGGTCCACAGACTCATGGTAAATCCAATTTTGGGGGTCAAGTGGTCAAAATTGTGGTCCAAGACCTACTTGCAGATTCAAGTTATTATAAGCATATTAATGCAATAAAACAAAATCAGTCTTTCAATCTCTCAAATCAAGTTTTATTCGTGTAAATGTTGACAAAAAAGTGCACTCGGATTCGAACCGGTGACCTTTGATTTGAGTGTGATATACATGGACAAAAACATGGCCAAAATAATTCTGTTGCATTTTACTTTTTTCTGCAGTATAAAATAAATCTTTAATAAACAAGAAGTGAACCTCCAATTTCAATGAATTTTCAGTGTATTAAACAAGGGAAAGAATATGGCATTGGAAACGATATTGATTTAGTTTGACAAATGATTCCTTGTACTTGATCATGTCACAGGTAATGGTACAAAATGATAGGTGGTAATGGCGTGTAAATCACTGTAATGATGTTGTCGTAGCTAGGCACGCATATGCAACTAACATTCACAGCTAAACCAAACAAAGACTTCAATGTTTTACCTTTTACCAGCTGAAGACGGTTGGCGAGATATCCAGTTTTATTCATTCAATTATCAATTTGCTAGTGTAGTGCATGTTAGAATATGACTGTTGCTTAGTCAACTGGCTCGCGCTTTCATTGTTACGAACCACTGATCGAAATGATCACAACACAAAAGTCTATGGCATATCATAATTCGAAACAGGTGTATGAGCCCAGGCTTGAACCAGTAACCAATGTTTACTAACATGCATTATGGCAGCGAATTTTTCCTAAGCTTTTTTTTTTTTTTTGTTAAAGTTACTTCTGTAAGTTTCATTCAAAAGATAATATCAGCTATTAATTGCTTGCAATGTAATATTTTATATTTGTTTGGCTATTTAGAGAAAATGATGCACAAAAATGATAAATATATGTGTGACGTGTCATGTCAAAAGCAGACACTTTTGGGCAGGATCGTAAATGGAGAAATAGCCAAAAATCTGCCCGAGGTGATTTTTTCACAATTTGGGTTTGTTGCGAATTTGTGATGTTATTAATGTTAAAAATATTGTCTGATAGTTTCAGACCGAATATAACTGGCATCTTGTATTTTTTGAGACATTTTTCAAGGTAATTCCTACTCTCAACATTGTCAATAATATTTTTAAAGGCTGATATCTCAATTTCCAATTGTATATTACCATAACTTACAAACTCATTATTTTCGCTTAGGAATGTCCGATTTCATTGGGGAAAATGGCGTTATGGAGCAAAATATCTCTATATTTAAGATATGTAAAGACCTCAAAATTTATAACCTGCCCAAAAGTGTCTGATTTTGACATGACACGTCACATATGTGATTTGTTATCAGCCGATTTGCAGATATTCGCCCATTGCATGGTTCCGCCATATTGGAGGAGAGCCTCAATATGACAGCATACGTGAATGGAAATTGAACCAGTCATAGAACATTGTGTAAAGTTATTTAATTCATCCATACATGTCAATTGCTAGTTAAGAGCTATCTAACAGCATTTCTGATTGGTTGATAACTTGAAATGCTCATTTCAATTGCCAATTGTGACAAGGCTTTGAACTATTTCTGGTCAAACTTGCATTTGCAGATAATCTTATTAATACCCTCCTTGATTGGTTCAAAATTGAACACATTATTCATTTGGGCCAACCGGCAGGTAGTTCTCATAGAGTTAATAAGAAGTCAAGTTTTGAAGGAAAAAAACTGGCTCACTCTCAATACAGTGTTGGTTGCCTTACCCTATCTGTATCTTCAGTATGATATGGAAAAGTGAATTATTGCTGACTTCATACATGCGTAAAAAGAATTATCAAAAAGGGAGATTTTGAGTGTGAAGTACAGATCTAGGTGTTGCATACAGGAAATACGTGGGTGTAGCAATAAATAAGGAAAATTATAGATGTGATATTCATAACCCTTTTTTAATGTGTACGTGTAAGGGAGTAGTCTTGTGGGGATTTTAACCTGCCTTGTGGCAGGGAGGAATTTTATTGGGAAGAGGAGTTGAAATAATACTACAAATGATCAATGAATATGAAATGAAAAAAAAAAAGTCAGGGACTTGTAGCACACCCACCTAACCACTTAAGACCTTGACTTGATGTTGACATCGATAAAGTACAGTCCCACCATGACTTAAAGGGACACTCAGAGATGGGTTGCCACCAATGATTTAGAATCAAAGAGTACCGACTCTGCCATGTTTGTATGTTGCGCAAGGATGCAACTTAAAGCCATATTATAACATTTCTGTAAAAATAGATTATTATTTATTTTCCATAAAATGTTAGCTTTTACTGTCAGATATGTCCCCTTTTAATTTTGAGCCGAACAAGTGAGGTAAAGCATAGAAAATCAGAATTTACTACTAGCACCCATGCATGTTTCTCCCGCGGCAGTGAATTCTATTACATTCAAGCAGACTCACTCATCAGCATGTGATCGTCGGAACACATGCAAGACTGCTGAATTCAGAAACCATGCTTGCCAACTTATTTTAGCAAATGACACAATTATAGACCAACAGATACTTACAAAGGGATTGACTTTTGTTACTGAGTTACTGTAATCAAATTAATCTTACCAATTCTTGGTTAGGTAGACTATTTAGTACATAATATATCTCCTTGTGTCTCTTTAAATTGCCTCATTGTCCTGCTTAGAACAAAGAGGTTTTTTTGCCTCAATCAAGTTACTCAAATCTAAAATTAGCTTACTTACATCTAACTTTTAAGGGCTGCTCTTGAGGTCTCTTTCATTCACTTTGAAACAGGATGTTTTCATGTGTGACACGTCAAGCTAAGTGAGTGGTGTGTCTCTGGAATAAATTTTGGAGAAGTTAGTCAACATCAAAGTTGGAAATTTCTTATTAAAGTGATAACTTAAAGAATGAGGTGGCCTATATGCTAATGTATTATTATTCACAGAAATGTGAAGTATCTTAGAAACCGCAATTCCAATTATTGATGAAATTTTCAACATATTGTAGCTTTTGTAATCAATAAGAATAACAGATTTGAAAAGGAAGATGTTTTCAGACCGCATGATATGCCTGATAAGTTGATTGCAAAAGATATAAACCAAAGTATGAATATTTATTACTTGTGGTGTGTGTTGATGATGGACTCAGATACTGTAATGTTTTGCCACTTTCAAACATCTTCAGTTTTATTTCAAAAATGAACCTACTAGCTGGAGTCTGTATCCCTCTCATACTTAGACTGAGAGGAGGGGGAGGCTAGCCCAGAGTCTATATCCCTCTCATACTTAGATTTAGAGGAGGGGGAGGCCAGCCCAGAGGGCAACCTCTCAGGGTAGTGAGTGTACTCCACAAAAGTATACTAATATAAAGCAACAGAGCCCATAAGTAGTTGAAATCACCTGAATTTGTATTGTAATGGTATTAGATGGATTTAGCAGTGCCCTATATTTCAAACTGTCATCAGTAAATCATGTTTGCCAATTTGTGCAATGTGCATTTTAAAATTGTTTTCTTAGTTTTTCCAGTTTGGCCAAAATCCTCCAAAAATATTTTTTTTCCCCAACATAGTCTGTTTCAGTATGTTTGTTTTACATGCATGACCCATTTAATTCAAACGATAAGACTTGAATTATGAAATAGTCGTCTGCAAATCAATAATGCGATGCGGAGGGAGATATATATTTTCATCAAGATGTAGGTTTCCCGTATCATGTTGATGGTACGCTGCAGACAGCGCATTCTAATCCACTTCAATTGGGATTGTTATAATCCGCAATAAGTGCACATTAACCTGTGATGCAATGTGAGGAGTTTTGTTCCAATGTGTATTGTTTTTATACCTTGTGGTTTAATGACCTTTGACCTTGTATCCCACAATGCAGTATTCCAGGTTTATTTCTACTGGTAGTATTCCCATGTCTGCCTTTGAGCTTCTTGATTTTATAGACCACTTGACATGTGACGTCATTGCCCGGCAGTATGCGTGCAAATTATGGCAATTTCCATTGTTCTTTGCCCTGCAGTGTGCGTACGCATCGTCGTTTGCTCAGGGCACGTGCATTTTAAAAAGCCTACCACATTATATATAATACAAGAAGTGTAGCGGTTCCTTCAAGTATATCGATAGACCAGTCCCTCGCCTTTGTTGATAAACAATAATGTGTTAAGTGGTCTATACAGTATAGCTCAATATGAGACCCCAGGAAAATTGCATCATGGGTTATGGGGCGAAAAGTCTAAACAAATTAGCTCCTGATATCACTGATCTTGTTGAAACTAAATCAATCTATACCAAAATGCACTATACAAATAGTCATATTGATAAGTAGGCTATATCTCATCCTGCATGTATATATTATTGATGGGACCTTTCCTACTCGGCACACACTCCTAATGTTCAATTGCAGTCCGTACTCGCAATATTGAGCCTCCCAATGCGGAATGCGGAAGGGAAATGAACGTTGTCAAAATGAACATTGTATTACCAATGTTCAATTTCCTTACCACATATATTAGAGCAGGCTCTCTCTTCAATGCAGTGGTGTTATGTACCAAGTTGCTTTACCCTTTGCTGACGGGGATGAATTTCATATTTTATTACACACAAAATGTAAATTGCACAATTCTTTAACAACTGCTTTTTAAAGAACGATTGTCCCAATCCCCACGTGGACACCTTTTCATGTTGAATCTGATATTGAAATATTGAAAATTTGAGGGAAATTGTAATCAGAATTTTGAGGCATATAATCTGTGTACAGGTGGCAGGTAGGCAGAGAGGGTTAGGGAATAGCAGTACCTTGCTTACACCTGGTGGTGCATTAAAGTGAAACAGTTAATTGAAATATGAGGGAGAAGTAGGAAAACAGACCATAAATGAAAAGGGAATCCCACTACTACTATAAGCCTGCCAGCTAATCGTGCTTTCTATGTAGCCAACCATATCGCCACCTATTTGTTGATTGCTTGCTTGGTGATGGTTCCATGCCCAGCGTCCATGCTAGCTGGAAGAAAATGAGACTTAGGCTATTGAAATTACTCCTTCAGTGTTCCTCCATCACTACTGGGTAGATATGCATCTTTTATGAAAGTGTTGATGTAAGGGTCTTGAGGGGCGTCAAAACACAAGAATGTCAAACTTAGGGGTTGTATTTTTGAGTAGACCAATAAAAGGTAGCAATATTGCACTATAAATAGATGTTTGATGCACAGACATGTTGTCAGCTAGGTCTGAAATTTGTTACTTGTACAAAGTCGGCTATACTCCAACATAATGTTTTAAGCTTGACAGCTATGTAACAAGTGCTACACATCTAAAAGCCACATGGTGTAATTTTGTACTACAATTGCTATTTTATGTAATGAGGATTATCTTTATAATACGCTTATGAGAGAGTAATAATAATATGTAATTAAAAACTTTTGGCTTTCAGTTTTCTGCTTCGCTAATTCTGGGTTGATTGGAGTTAGCGAGCCGAAGCACCATCAAAAGCAGGAAGGGGCCAATTATAAGAAAATTCAGTATTAAAATTGCAGGCCACTGAGACGATATTTAACTAAAACTATTTATAACAATATCAGAGAGATAAATCGCCCTGAAAGGCAGCCAATTATGTATCACATGATTTTGAATGGCAGCAGGTGGTTTTTGAGATATAGTGCAGGTGGTGGTCGCCGTGCATTCTCTAATTTCAGTAAATATTCATCGTCAACCTTGTAATTGAATGCGCTTATTTTGAAATTTTAAAACGCTTGAAATATCACAAACAAATAGGCCTATGTTAATAAATAATATAAATACAAGCTAAAACCCACAAAACTATAACAGAGTATATGGAAAAAAATGCCATACGGCCGAACGGTTTTGCCGGCTCTCTCTGACCATCATGCCACCCGCTGCCTGATATAGTGTGTCTTGTCTTGCATTTATACATTTATACATGTGTGTATATGCCCCTCATCAGGATTATGTTAGTGTTCATGTTAGTCCTCAAAGGTGAAAGAGGTAAAGGCGGCGAACCTGTATATAAACAGTGATCGGAGTGCCCATCTCTCTTTCATTGGCGATTAGGCCAGACTCCTCCATGTAATGTTGCTATAGGGGGATCGCTACACCTCCTCCACAGTGAGTCTGTAATTACCTTCCCAGCATTAAAGAATGCCGGTACCCATTTATACACTTGGGTGGGGAGGAGTAATCGAGATAAAGTACCTTACTCAAGGGCACAACACAATGGCGTCGCCGGGGTCGAACCGGCAACCTTCCGATTATGAGGCGGTGCCCGTTACTCTCGTCCTCAAAACTGAATGATATTGTATGTAAAAACTTCGTTGGAACTTGTACACTTCAAATCCACATCTGTATTCATACTATTGGGCTATGCCATTTAAAATCCACACTACCCATGTGGAAGATTTAGCTGAGGTCTTCCACAGTGGGAGTCCGCATTTTGATTAGTAGAGACAAATTTGATAAATTCCATATGAAATACTCACTCCAGTTGTGGAAGATATATAGGTAAAGCCATAATACATGGAGAGTATGGGTTTCAAATTGATTGACCCTGACCAATTACATTTGAAAAACATACTCCCCTGTGGAAGATATTTCCACAGGGATAGTGTGGATTTTAAATGGAATAGACCATTGGTATCCCACCTGTATGGATTTTGTTGTTGTTGACAAGATTCAAGAAGAAGAAGCCATCTACATTCAGTTCTTTGTGGAATTTTACATTTCTTCCAACTGACACATTATATATATTGCAATACATTTTCTGATAAAAGTGTATGACAACCTTTTAAGCTTTTAATATTGAACCACAGTTCTGCAATATATCATTGATTTTTCAACCTATGCAATGCCAATGTCAGAATTTTTTTTTAAAGGTAATCATATAAAAATGAAATATTTTACTCCATATGGTAAATGGTGAAATATTTCTATATTCAAGAAATACATTTAGATTATCTATATTGATTTATTCATGTCTTAAAAAAATTAAGTGCTTTGTATTCTGATTTCTGTATTCTGATTTCTCAAAACAACTGTACCTGCGAATTAGTGCCTTATTTTTGATTTGATGCATATGTCAATACATTGAAGGAACTAAACGTTGAAAAGCAGCAAAGAAACAAAAATTATAATTGCATGTCTTCGTTCTCTTGATAGAAGTAAATAGCAGACTAATGTGTCACTCTGCTTGCCTGAAAGAGGTGGCAGGTACATCATCTGAATATTGTGCAAGACTTGTGTGAGTTTTGAAGACAGAAGTGTTAATGCTCTATTTAATGTGGAAGCTTTTGACATTTGTAGGGTAAGGGTCATTGCATTGGCATGGTTTACTAGTGGTTTGTTCCATTCTGGATGTTTTAATATCAAATATGAATGTTGAATTTAAAGCATTCCATTCCATTAGAGGATGGGTTCCAGATAAATAGCACTTAAACATGGAAAGCTATGATTTGGTTACATGGATATAGGCCTAATTGGTGATCCAACAGAAAATTATTTAAAAAAACTTGATACAATAACTGAACCATTGGTACTATGTTTTGTTGTTAGCTTACTTGATGTATGCTTACTTATCCAACATATATGTTAAATAGGCTTACTTGCTTGACATGCTGATTGTAACACCTGCTTTGACATACACTTACACTTAGATTTGATGGGTTAAAATTATAGGTTCAAGCCTTTTAGTTCCCCATATCCATTCTTGTTCCAAAACTTGTCAATTTTGCCCTTAAATTGGTTTGTTGTCTTGACATTCACCACTTCTGCAGGAAGATTATTCCAGGTGTCAATCACATAATTCTATCATCCCTGTGATGAGTAAATCCATTTTATGAGTTTGAGTTAGAGTTTGAGTTAGAGTTGCATTTTAGAGTTCAATTTAGAGTTTGAGTTACAAGCTGGAGTTAGAGTTGATTTTAGAGTTTGATTTAGAGTTAGAGTTACAAGTCGGGGTTAGAATTCTAACTCTAAAATGCAACTCTAATTCCAACTCTACCTCTATCTTGTAACTCTAACTCTAAATTGAACTATAAAATGTAACTCTAACTCCCAACTCTAACTCAAACTCAAACTCATAAAAACTCAAGACTCCCCTGTGATGGGCAATCCTGTGTTCATCTCAGCAATTGCGGTATATGAAAGGCGTCTCATACCACACATGCCGACTGCCTTGACATGCACTAGGATCTTGAAACATGCTCATCAATCAGGACACAGTTCTGTAACCTCAATAGGCTCTTACCTGCATGAAATGACCTTTCAGTATGACTGGTACAAAAACTCATACTCTGCAACTTGAGGTCAAATTTTGAGCTAGTATTGAATAGAGGTTATTGAGCTTTGCCAATGGAGATGTGTTCATATTGGCTCATAGTGACATGTTTACTCTCTACGCCTTTGTCATCTCACATTCCCCACTACATCATTTTATAAAAGGATGTTGTCTACTCAGCATGTTTCCTTTTTCCACAAGCAAGCCTTATATATTGGTCTCAAGTACTACCAAGGAATCTTACTTTACTTGTAAAAAGTCCAGACACCTGTTTTTCACAAGAGTTTCTTTGGAAGCGACTTGAAGATTCCAGGGATTAGTTTGGATACTTGAAACAGGTCTTACAAATGAGCATTTCCATGAAAGTCTCTTTGCAGCAAACCTGAAATCAAAGGTGTTTGGAAAGGCCACTTGCTTCACTCTCACTCCAGACAGGTGTCATTTGTCAAAGTATCGCTCTGCAACTGCATGGCTGCTTTTAAGTTTCATCAAAGACAATACTTAAAAGTTGCATTCACTTCACAGCAAACATTGAATTTGCCATTTTCCACTGTATTCTTCAGCATTTGACGGCCTTGGTTACCCCAGTGGCCTCTGTGAAAGTTTTGAAAATTACCAGATGCTGACGCAGTATAGTCCCACCCGCTTTTGGGTGAACATTTTTCAAAATTGGGGGTGGGACTATACTCAATTTCAAAAAAAAAAATTTTTTTAAAAGTTTTTTCGGTTTTGTAGTGTCCCTAGACCTAGACCTAAATGCTAGGATCATTCATGGTTGACCTAAAAAAAAAAAAAAAAAAATTCAAGATATTTTGTATTTTTAATATGAAAATTGATAATTTGTATTCATGTCATAGTCTATTAATGATTTCAAAATGCATTGAATTTGAATGCATTTTGAAATCATGAATAGATTATGACATTTTTTAAATTTCTGAAATTTTTCGAAAAGTTGGGGGTGGGACTTTACTCGAAGGTGGGACTATACTCGCGTCAGTACGGTAGTCCCCTTATAAAAATGTTAAATTTTGATCACAATTAAATTCAGATAAATCAAGAATTATAGATCCATGTTGGATCAGGTGTCAAACTTGCTGGATCCATTCTTATTTTTCCCACCAGTTATGCTGGGATGTAGAGCCAATATGGCACTGAGTACAAGCAAGCATTAATGCTTTTGACCCTTAGAGGGAGTTAAAGGGAAATTAGACTATTGGAACAGTATCTATACCTAAGGCAGAGCATACACCTTTAAATCAGTTGCCACTATTATGTGCTCGGAGTTACAACCTGCTATTAATCTGCTTTTATGATGCAATACTTTTTGTAACAAGCACTAAATTCTGAGACATGTAGCTTGACATTTTTGTTTCAAACATTGAACGTTATTATATCAATTTCTAATCATATAAATGGAAATTGATTGGAAGAAAATTATTGGTATAATTGATGAGCATTGGCGTATAATTGATAATTTAATTATGAGTGCTCCGAGTGTGCCAGAAGTAGGCCATTGATGCATAGTTCACACGGAATGAATACGCTCTTCTAAAACAGTTGAAAGATTTCGGCTGCGATATATTTCAAGTAATACCAGTGGATAATTTAGATGTGTTCATCATCAATCATCAAACATTTGCCAATGTACCATGGTAAATTAGCAGAAATATTGGAGGCTAACATATAATTGCAGTAGTAAATTAACCCGGCAAAGGCATTGTGAAGATAGGATCAGTCTCGAATTATACAAATTACATTTTGAAATCGGTGCCCAAAATACTTGATGCTATTTACATCTCCACATTATACCATGATATGAGGAGGAATAAGTATGACACATGATACCATCTTATGCATCATCTTCACCTACATAGTCTATCAGAAAAACTAGATTTGAAAGCCAATGCCTTAGTAAGCAACCTCAACAAGTATGCATTTGCTTAGATTATAGCTCGCAAAGAAGTCTTCAATTTCTGCAATTAATTCGTCCAATTTCCACGGCATTATAAAGTGGGTTTTCAGTTGCTGTCTGGAGTAGATAGCTTTAAGATTGATAACATAACACATAAGATTTACTTGATATGCTTTATTCTAGATTTGAATGGATATTATGAAATTAGGATATCATCGTAGATTTTGACACAATGTTGTGAATATATATTAGATACATATCGAGAGATGACGAATGATAATTGGTGTATATAACCTCGGGTGAAATATCCGAGGCAATTGGATGTATGAATTATAGATGAAGGCAAGCTCAATTGACCTTGAAAATGTTTACATTAAGTTGAATTATTTCATCATTCAGCAAGGCTGATTGTTTTCTTTAATTGCTTACACACATCACAGAAAAGGTCCCGTAGCAATGCAATTAAATATTTATGAATGATATAGTATATTGTTGTACCTGTTCATATATCCCAACAATGTCAATTACATCTAGCTTCAAAGAGAATTTGTAATGCATTGAAATGTGTACTATTACATATCTAAATACATCGATAAATATTACCCGGTTAAGGGTTTGAAAGGGTTCAAGGAGACTTGCGTCTTGTAAATTCCCTTTTTCGTGGAAGTGCTGAAGGGGATGTATCTTTAAGTATAATGCCACCAGGCTTTTATTAAGTAAATAAAAGCTAGAACACTTGTGATCATATTAGTGTGCAATCAGTATGGTGCACCTGCTTTAAACTTACCTCCTTAACTTCTTATACCGATCTAACCGTTACATTTTGTTACAGTAATTCAGGTGTAGAGTTAGCTGTAATCCTTTTAAGTGTTCCTGGCTTTTTTTAAACAAATTTTCATTTGTTTTTAAAAGTGTCACAGTAGCTGATGCAATTGGGGGAAGAAGATTGTAAATTTTTCATGTGGTATGTGTCGAGAGATTCAGATGACATGCACTTGATCTGCTTAGAATATAGTAGGTAATTTAGATCAGAGCGCAAGTGATGTAGCATGATGGTGTACCTATTATCTCGGTTGCTAAGGGATTATTCATTCAGTAGAAACCTCCCATGATAGCTACCTGAACATGATTGAATGATAATTATGTGTAAATGATGAAAACAAAGGCAGTAGTATTCCATGCACAGTTGAGCGTACCGTAAAGGTGAGATGGCTCTTTAAGCATTGAATTATGTGATGCCGTCAATGTGACAGATTTCCGTAAGCTAGGAGTATCTGAGAATTCTCACTTGTAATGCACAAAAGAAGTAGAAGGCATGACATTTTTAACTTCTTATGCAAGGCAACTATTTGGAAGATACATTTTATTGCCATGTTTGCAGTAATTACAAAAAGATAATGAGCTATGATTAGTAAATTCTTGTTAAGACCAGTTCATGCATATTTATGGGGTAGTGGTTCTTAATATCAATATAGACATTTGGGGAAAATCTGTGTTTTGTGAGTCAACACTTACAAATTAAGTATCCGGGTGTATGCAGAGCATCAAGGGGAAAGCAACGAATTATTGTCGGGTCTTGCGGTATTGACATGTTCAAATAGATAGCCCATTGTGAATACATAGCCAAGGCATGTGAACAGACAAAGACCTTGGAACTGTCGTTAATGGCATCATGGCCCTAGCATCTTCTCAGCAACTTTTTTCTCATTTTATTTTTGGGTTGCATTGCTATTAATTTGAATCGAAGGACGGTATTGCATCGTTGTTGATCTGATTCATCAGGTTGTCATATTACAAGTTAAAATTAGAAGTGGGATCAATAAATTTGACGATAAATTTGACATATAATATTTTGTTGCATGAACCGAACTAACGAAGGAAGGTCAGATCCACTGCTTGTGTAACAAAATTACGGGCTTTGTAAAGTTAGAAAGGCTGAATAAAGAAACGTGTAAGAAGATATCATGGGTATTTGATAAAATGTCACGTTTGTTTGTAAGACGGAACTTGATAGAGGTTTTGTCATACTTTGGTTAGGTAGCTGTGTATACAGATTGAATATAAAGATGGGACAATGTGGCTATTTTTAGTCGAGAATTCATCTTGTATTTGTACTATCTGTCCATGTGTAAGGACATCAGCGAGTCTTGACCTTAAACCGACTTGCAACTTTATTTTTAAATCACAGGGACAACATTTTTTGAAAAGTAAACTTTTTTTTGTAGGAATTAAAATGTCAGAAGCTATATTTAAAAGTTAAAGTGGACTGTTTGTGAGGTTAAGTTAATCAAATATACTTTAAAATTAAAAAAAAGGGGTTTTACACACAAGAAGAAGGAATTTAAGAAAATAACATGATTTGGAAAAAAAAACCCTACGAAGTGTAATATTTTGGTCTCTTTGTGAAGAACCCAAATTTGAACCACAATGATATAATTCCAACTCTTGCTGTTAGATCTGATAACTGTGTGAACTGTTATATTCACCCTTAGAAGAGTTCCTTATGATAAACGTTATCTAAATCGGTAGGGTTATCACTATGAAATTTTGACAATGAAAATCACACTGATATTTACCTCAACTCTGAAAACATGCTGAAAAGAAATTCAGTGTGAAAAATCACACTGAAAACAAACCCTTTGTTATGCAGTTATGCAAATGAGAATAATGCTCATTTTCACTGAAATATCTCTGAAAACTTTAACCTGGGGCAAATCACACTGAAAATCTACTGAAAAGAATTGACCTCTTGGTAAATCACAATGAAATTGTTCACAACCGTGGCAGTGGCGATTCTTTAATCCCACTGAAATTGATTTAATCACACTGAAATGAGCTGGCCAGTGCTATTGTTATGTAAATTTATCCTCTGAATCATTGCTCATTATAGCAAGTATCAAAATACTGAAAATACACTGAAATACTTCTGAAACACAATTTCAGAGTTGACTTTCTTTTGTTCTGGTCATTTCAGTGTTGAGGTTTGCTTTTCAGTGCTTTTTTCATTGACAAAATTTCATAGTGTATAGAGCATGGTGTGTTTGTTCTGGTACTATGTTTATAGTTTGTTAAAAAATTATGAAATAGTGTCAGAAATCAGATCAATCAACTCCCAATACCTAAACATAACATACCAGTAACATCAAAGTTGGTAAGGTGGTAGAACAGAATGAGTTCTGTTGCTGTATAGTTTTTTGTAAATTTATCTGTATATTCATGAATATCAATGAACCTCATCTGCATATATAGTTTGGATTCACCATTACCCACTTTTTGGACACAATATAAGTTTTTGCTGATACACAAAGTTAATAATTGCCTATTGTTTTCTTGTTTATTTTTGCAGTCGCTGGAGAGCACCCGCCGGATGCTGCAGCTGTCGGAGGAGGTAAGATTCACCTGTACCTATCCATTGGTTGCATGCTTGTATCTCTCAATTATATCAGTCAGTCTGTCTGTCTGTTTGTCTGTTCATCAATTTTGTAGTAGCCATGTGAAGATGACATATGTGTACATCCATATCAAAAGAATGCACTTGTCGGCTGCTACTTGTGTCTCATTTCACATAATAGCTCTGAATAAATACCAAGGCACATGGTTGAGGAATGTTCTTTGTATTCCTAAACCATGCGACCTGGGATGATTTGAAGTGACCTCCACTTCGAAGATGAGTCTATTATGTGAAATGAGACACATGTTGCAGCCGACAAGTGCATCGTTTTAATATGGATGTACACATGTCCTAGCTACCAGTTGTCAGCCTGTAATTCCTCGCAATTACAAGTTAATTACTGAAGAGTGGAGGTAGGTACGTTACCATGTATACAGCTATTTCAGGCTTGCAGGAATGATTGGCAACTGGTGGATAAGATTTAGATCATCACCATTATGGACATGATTGGTTTTGTATGTATTGATTCATAAGTTTACTAAGAATGATTTCAGAATCAAACCTGTCATGTCAACCTTATAGTTGACCTGTCTGTCAATTTCTCCATGATATGCATGTGGGATGGACAGTTACTGGTTTCATTTTGAAGTCTTTGTTATATCTTTGTGTGTGCGTACTTGTACTTGTGATAGATGAGGGTGACTTCAAAACTTTAACACTCCATTGTCATGAAAATGCAAGAAAGTTGTAAGTGACGATCAAATTCATAGACACTTACAACTTTTTATCTTGCATTGTTTTTAATACATTGGGCTTATTTCATTTAAAATCCATTACCACCCTGTGGAAGATTTTGAAATAACTTCCACAGGGGAGTATGAATTTCAAATGGAATGAACACATTAGGCCGTTGTTCCATTTGAATTTCATACACCCTCTAAGAAAGTTTCAACCTGAATCTTCCACAGAGGGAGAGTGAGTTTCAAATGGAGCTGCCTAATGTGCTCATTCCATTTGAAAGTCATACTCCCCCTGTGGTAGATATTTCCAAAATCTTCCACAGGGGTAGTGTGGATTTTAAATGGAAAAGCCCATTGCAAGTGCAGCCTAGTATTATATGGCCGTAATCTCAATATTGACTTTTGGTTCAGTTTTGAAGGCACCCCCACATGTATGTAACTGTGTCTGTCATTGTGTGTTGTAGAAGTTTTAGTAGACCAAATGTGACTTTAACTTGAGCTTCTAAACCCGATGGTGGCTGGCAGTTAAACCATTAAACCTATTAGAAAAGGTGGATGCAAATGTACACTTCATGCCAGGTATCATATCTACTACCATTATATTACCTAGCTTTGGTGTTGAATTATGTGATATTTCAGGTATCATTTGTGTTGAAGCTAGTAACAAATTGGAATGTCTTTACCATCAGCAATATTTAGAAGTTGAAGTTGAAGTCACAATTACATTTTGCGTGTTTGTTCCTATATGTATGTCCATACTTGATGAGGGATTACTGTAAAACTTGCAAGCTGGTTACGTAGATGTGAGAAGATTTTGAAATCACTTGCTTTAAGCAATCCACATGTCAGGCATCAGATTTTTCAGGTTTTTGAAAGAATTCAGGCAGTTTTGTTGTCCAAATTTCCACATTTTTTCTCAGCTTGCTTTGAGCCTCTTAAGGCTGAATTCATGCGCCTTTTCAGGCAGTTTAAAAAAAAGCGAGACTCATGCCTGACAGGGCCTAGATTTTGACAAGAATCATGGAATTGCTTCTCGTAATGATTCTCGTATTTAGCTTTGATTGCAAGAATCAACTTCTAATGTTATATCATCCAGTAAATGCAATGACTGTGATGGATTTTGATTCTTGCAAACCAAGATGAAATCTAGGCCCTGCCTGACATGTGCACAATCTTTGCAGGCAGCAAGTCACAAGTTTTAAGTTGTCCTTTGTCAAGGAAGTGTATATAGTATGTGTTGTTACAAGTGTTACAGTATCCATGTATGGAAATGTCCTGTTTTGTCTGTCCGTCTGTCTGTTTGTTCGTTATTTAACATCAACCTGTATCATCATCAAATTTAAATACTGAATTCTATGTTTTCTAAGAATATGCCTGAGATGGGCATCAGAAAGTACAATGTTATCAATTACCAGATAGATATTAGTGCTATAAACTCAGGCATGGGATTTTCCAGTGGAAACGCTAGAACCAGTCTTTTTTGATGTCAAAATTCCCGCAGTTTTATTTATTTTCAGCCCATTTTTAGGTGTTTTTGTCCAATTTTACGCACTTTTCCAGCTTTTCCAGACTTTTTCATAAATGCGTAGTCCCATGCCTGAAACTGGATTGTTGATGTTTGGAATTCTTTAAGAATATCATATCACTAAGTTTTCAATGGTGCATGCATATACTTGTGAAGTGAAAGCAGGAGGGTACTTGTATTATAAAAGATAGCCCGATTGTATAATTAAATGAAGCTTGGAGTATAGAAGCTTAAATCCTCACACAAGTGTAAAACAAGGTAAACATGTACTTAACGGGTGAAAAAAAAGGAGAGGTAAACGAAGGAGATGGAAATCTGTTGTTTCTTAAGTGTCTCTTTAGTAGTCAACCCAGGCGCTAATTCACCTGTATCAATTTGCACTGACAACTTAATATGTTGTATCGGCCTTTTGAAGCTATCGGTCCAGCAAAACAAGCAAATGACGGTCAAGCTTGAAATAATCTGAAAGGGCACTAGTCACTCACTCACTCATTCACTGTAATTCGCTATTGATGTGCAATTTGCAGAATACGTTCTTCACTCTCATGTCGAACCTTTGCGGGCACACAGTTCAGATTCTATCGCTACTCAGTTAACCCTTTAACCTCGTCTTGGGATATTCATATTAATGCCATTGGGCTTTTTCCATTTTGAGATCCTTACAACCCCTATGGAAGCTAGACATGACCTACACAGGGAGGGTGAATTTCAAATGGGGTTTCCTGAATTGCTGACTCTATTTGGAATCTACACCCCCCTGTGTGGGAGATTAAGGTCTTGTCTAGGGGCTGTATGGATTTTAACTGGAATAACCAATGTACATCAGCAGGGTTGTGTTTATGTGTTAGTTACTACCCTGGATCAGGATCGGGGGATTCGGGAAAATAGCTGTGCTGCTATAATTGGCAATATCACGAAAGAAATGATATTCTGGAGAAGCATTAACCCTGTCAAATTGCAAATTAAGCTTAAGTTGGTGATATACATTTATTGTTTCTCTCAACATTTAATTTGCTTACCGAGAAAGCTTTCATGCAGTTGTTGTTGTTGTTGTCAGGCTTTGTACTACCAAGACTACATTATACAATTTCTGTAACACTGTTTGGAGCCTGTGAAATCCCCACCAGCCAGCGATAACCTGACTTTATTTTGACAACCAAAATTTGTAGGTCAAAGGGTTAGTGGCTACTTGGGTGTTTTTTTCCATTGTAAAACTTGACAAGAACATTTATGTTGAAATGGAATGGTTTTGTATCTTTTTAACTTTGCAGTATGTAGTGTAGTCATGACACATGAAGATTTGGGTAAACTGGAAGATTGGGTCCAGAATTTGGGTTACCAAAATATTTGTGTGGGCAGCCAAATATCTGGAATATAGGGCTTGCTATTGTCAAATTTACCATCCTTAGTGATTAAGATTCCTCTCATTTCCCATGTAATTGTTCAAACAAGCCTCATGTATCATTACTCACATTTTGAGGGCAAATATTCCATAGTTACCAGATTTGATCAGTTGATGGGATGGTTACGATATAAATCTTGTATAATACAAGATTTTCACCTTTAATGTATTCTTATGTTATCGTCAAAATCTGTATGCAAGTCATGAATTCTGTGCCAATTACATAATGGATCTGCAATTCAGAGCACACTCTGAAGGGCACTATTTTTACCTCATTTTCATCCGTTCTTGTGAATCGGTGAAGGGTCATTACCGTAAATATGGTTTGAATACAATGAATAAAATGATAATGCCTATCTCAGTATCGGGTAGTGTAGTACATACGAAAGGAAAGATGGGTAAATTTGCAAAATTGAGGCATAGAAACCAAAGTGGCTTTTAGGTTTTATTTTGTGCAAAGTAATGTTTGAATTTGACCCTAAGTTACGTTGTCTCAGTGATGCAAGCAGGGTAGTAACTGTTGTTCTTGGATTAGTTTAGGTCGGGTTTCTTGTTCTATCATGGTCATTTTAGAGTTTTGATGTTTGCACTTGTTAGTAAGTGGAGTTAAATAACTCAACTGGAGATCAGGGATGAAGTATAGAGGAGCTAGAAGTGACATACATTACACACAGCATTCGAAATAAGCCCTGTCGCAGTGCAATTTGCACCCAAAAATTTGCCTGTTGCGATACAAGTGTGGTGCAAAATTGTACTGATTTTATGTGTTGATTGTCTGAGACTGCACCTCAAATTGCTCTGCGTCAGATGAAATTGCACCACAACTTTCAAAATGGGGTGCAAAAGTGCACCCAAGGTAAAAAAATTAATTTGAAGTCTAAATTGGGCTATTCCATTTAAAAAATCCACACTACCGCTGTGGAAGATTTTGGAAATATCTTCCACAGAGGGAATATGAATTTCAAATGGAACAATCACATTAGCAGCTCCATTTGAATTCCATACACCTTCTTCGAAAGATTCAATCTGAGGGATATGGTGAGTTTCAAATGGAGCTGCCTATGTGTTCATTCCATTTGAAATTAATACTCCTCCTGTAGAAGATATTTCCAAAATCTTCCACAGGGGTAGTGTGGATTTTAAATTGAATAGCCCAATTACACACTACTAGAATATTCATCTCATTAGTTAGCCTTTATTA
Organism: Amphiura filiformis; assembly: GCF_039555335.1. Taxonomy (NCBI): domain Eukaryota; kingdom Metazoa; phylum Echinodermata; class Ophiuroidea; order Amphilepidida; family Amphiuridae; genus Amphiura; species Amphiura filiformis. Next base: position 73,826,964 of record NC_092632.1, on the reverse strand, counting down.
TGTAAGGTTTCTCATCATTTGGATGTATGGTTTAGTAGCCTATGACGACCTTGATAAATCAAAAGTTGAAGGAATGTCTCAAAGCTGAACCATTGGTTGCTTTGCTGCCGACCAATAAACAGCAATATAATGTGTGCATTGTAGAAAAGGAAAAGTATGAAAGGACAATCAATGATTTCACAAATCAGACAAGCTCATAAAATGTACACAAATTACGATTTTTGGATGTTTGGAACAAACAATCATAATCTTCTGTTAAAGTGTGGAGATGGATAAAGTGATCTTAATCTAAAGACCCTGAAATCTGACATTTTAACATAAAGGTACATTCTCTTTCAAGTGAGGGTGTCAAATTCTGACACCAAAGGGTTAATGCATAAATGCGAGTAGTTGCAAAGTTGCAATGTATTGTGAAATAAGCAGGTAGACAAAATAGCTTAATTCTCTGATCGTCCCTCCAATCTCAGCCAAATTATTTGTAGCATCCACAGATGAAACAACACAATCTCTTTTGTATGAGATTCTACATGAAAGTGTGCATAATGTGTAAAATAAGCAGCATAGTGACATTAATCAGTTTGATTATGCCGACGAAGCATTGAGCGAACGTCAAGGCACTGAGTGCTACAAGTGCAGCAGATTTCTATCAGGATGAGATGCACAGAAGAATTCCCTAGAGGAGAACCTGACTGGGCTATTCTAATTGAAATCTACACACCCCTATGGAAGACATGACCTTAATATCCCACACAGGGGGTGTAGGTTTCAAATGGAGTCACCTATTCAGGTAACCCCATTTGAAATTCACACTCCCTGTGTGGGAGATAAAGAACATGTCTTCCATAGGGGGTGTATGGAATTCAACTGGAATAGCCCTATGCTGCTGGTAATGACAACAATGATTGATGATAGATATAGCAACACACTTCCTGTGGCTCAGTTCATTAACTTCTATGCAACATGTATAGTACAAAATATGAGCTCAAATTGTGGGGTATGAGTTTTTGTACTCAACGCATTCAACAGGTCATTCAATGTGTGTACAAACATTAGTGTTAACAAACTGTGCCCTAAAAGATGAGGATGTATGTGATGCTACATGTAGTGCAAGTCCATTGAACCATGTACGTCACAGATCGGAAATTTGAAAGCCGACCTTTATCTTAGCTGTACTGTATTTATATTTTCTACTGTGAGATGAAAATATGATCTTACGCAGCACTTCGAATTAAAGGTTCGCTTTGCATGCCTTATCAACAGATTCTTATTTACTTAGAATGAAATTACAGAATTTTCTGTTTTGCTCTCCGCCAAATTTGTGTTTTATAAGTTCTGTGAATGTAAGATGGTAGGGTTGTTGGTGATTGATTTAACAGGTGGTATTAGCTGACAATATCTTAACCCCCTGAGCACTACCTGCCGTTCTAACATTGCCTCTGATTGGTCAATTATATGATATTGTCACTTTAATCACCAATCAGAATGGAGCTTTGCAAATAATTCACCCTAATTTTTGTGTGTGGTGAAATATTATTCTAACAATGTTGCTGATTGGTCCAATTGATAATGGAAACTTGTTTTTGGCCAATCGGCAGGTAGTTCTCATGGGGTTAAGAAAGTCTTGGTTATAATACTTGTACAGGTGATCACACTCCACTACGGATGGTTTGAAAATAAGCCATTTATACTACCTTTTACTGTTTTAATGATTTACGGTGTATTTACGGAGCATTTGTGGCCTAGTTTTGAGAATGAGAAGATGGATTTGAATCATTACAAGATGTGTATAAGAAAATAATCGATAACTGATGATGTGATTGTAAATGGATATCTGCTGTACACTTTACATGCAGATGCTGTATCAAAATGGTGGTTCTTTGTCTGTTCCAGGCCCGTACGCAGAATTTTTTTTGGTGGGGGTGCTGATTTTGAAAAAAGTGGCCTTTTTTCCGGGGAAGTGGACTTTCTTTCCAAATTTTGGCCCATTTTTGACCAAAAAAAATGTAAAAAACCTGAAACCTGCACCCCCTGTGTACAGGCCTGGTCTGTTCCCTTGTCTGTGGGTGGTGTTTTTGAAACTCAAATTATTAATCTTTTTATGCCTTTTTGTGGAAATTTTAATTCTATAAACTGTACATTTGTGTGAAAATTGAGGCGCTATTTAAAAATATCTAAATTTAGATTAGCCAAATAATAGGAGTTATTCACTTGTCATTTGTTAGTCTGTTTGCCTATGTTCTAATACAATTTGACAAGTGTCTACCCCTTGTAAATATGCAAACAAGATTTGAGCTAAATAGCAGATTAGCACCAACTTTTCTTAAAAATGACTCGGTTTTATATGCAATCAAACAACTGTGATGTGTTGAATGAGTTACGACTATCAAACTACAGTCTAAAATGTCTACATTTTATGTTTAAAATTCCATGTCACCCTTTTCCTTAATAGAATACATACCTAAATTCCTCCTTTCTGTCAATATTGATCTGTCATCAGATGAGATATCTTACACTTCCCACAATGCATTTCTTCCCTGTACTAATTTGCTATTCAGTACAACATGGGTCATGCAGATCTTGCCATTTGAAGACATGTTTTGTCACTATCAACCCATATTGCACAGTACTGTATAGCAAATCAGTACAGGGAAAAATACATTGTGGGAAGTGCATCTTCTTGGATCAGTCCCATACAGGTACACAACAAACTTTTCTGCTAATGTGAAATTTTAGGCATCACATTAGTTTTGCCAAAACTAATAAAAGCCATACCTTAATGCATCATGCAAATCTTGGTTTTACTGCCATAAGCTTCCTTACATTCTTGCTAGATACTTCAATTGCCCATACAGCCCATATCGGTATTAAAATGTAATTCAGCAGGGACAAGGATTATATGGGTTATGAAAATGGCACTGCTTTAGAAATTAATGCGCGCAGGAGGAGGAGGATTGGGTATTTGATGCAAAGAGCCCTCGCACCCTAATATCCTCTGTTTACGGCAATATGGTTCAATAACCGACTTGAGATTGTCTTGAATTAGTTTTGAGCCTTTGTTACTACTATCTAATGCCTTGTAGAAGTTGTATATGCCTTGGAGCATATTTATTGTGGTGAATATGTATTCAGCATGAATGGAGGTGCCAGCGATGTGTAAAGCATATCAGGTGAATGGGCTAGTCCATTTAAAATCCATACTACCCCCGGTGGAAGATTTGGCTAAAGTCTTCCACAGAGGGAGTATAAGTTTTGAATAGAATAGACAAATTGGTAACTTCCATTTGAAATTCTTCTCACTCCAGTTGTGGAAGATATAGGAAAAGCTATAATACAGAGGGAGTATGGGTTTCAAAATAATTTAATGACCAATTACATTTGAAAAACATACTCCCTCTGGAAGATATTTCCAAACTGTTGCACAGGGTAGTGTGTATTTCAACTAGAATAGCCCAATGCAGTTTTGGTCATCTGTATAGATAGATGTCAAATTTAATGCCATGTCCTTGATTATATCAAAGGAACTTCTTCATAATCTACATAACAATAATAGAGGAATCTTCACCAATCTGGCCAAATGCATATTTTTGCTGTAATTTTGAAATTCAATCTAATGCAAATAACACCTTGGTCTGGGGCGGACATTTTATAAATGTATTTAGAAGAGCAGCAACGACAGCACTTGCATTACATTCCAGATGTTAAATCTACATCATATGCAAAATTTGAGGAAAAATGAACGAGTCAGTTTTATTTTAGGGCTATTTGTCTATAACTGGTCTTTACATGCAGCCCTATGGAGAGAGTGCCCGTTGAGGGCGGTCTAACCAACAAAAAAAAAAAAAAAATGTGATTTTTAAAAACTGACCCGCATGAATTTTCTAAAATTTTCAGAGTATGTAGTATGAACATGTAGAAATATAATCAAGTAGTTGCCCTATACTTGCTCTTCTCCGAAAAAATAAAAAGTCCTATACCTCAATGATAATGAAACCTAGGTGATAAGCACATGAGTTGGCTTTACTTGATTAGTTGAAATGAATAGAACTGTGTATGGATGGAGAAACTTGTTCATTTTGTGAAATTTGCCTTAACTTGAAAGTGCTAGCAATTCTATATACAGATACAGTGACATTGTATTCCCTTGATCTAAACATGTAACAACATATTTTGCCACTGACCAATAATATTGTAAACTATATTCCACCTTATAGTCCGGTTAGGTCAGCCGTATCAATTTCGCACTCACTTGTGTAGTTCATTTATTACACACAATTTTTTGTTCCAGAATTGCTCATATTAAATGTCTAGCCAGAACAGCCCATATTAAATATCTAGCTAGATCACCTGTGTAGATTCATGTTATTTATCAAAGAGCAGCCATCCTTGTTGGTCACAGAAGGCAGCTATGTGTATTTCATGCAACCCACGCCGGAGAGTTAAGTCTGGATTAAGATGTATACTTAACAGTTCATTCCAAGGATAATATTTTCAACAGTTGTATGCATGCAGTGCTTTCAGTATCTTTTGTCGTTAACATAATGTAGTCGGTCGTCTTGAAATGATTTTGCAAAGATTACTGAATTAAAACAAGAATATGTGTTATCACAAGAAGTGCATATGGTTGGAACAAAAGGAAGACGAGGCTCAAGAGAATAGAGAACATAATGTAGTTGGGTCGTCTTGAAGTTGAAATGATTTTGCAAAGATTACGGATTTAAAACAAGATGTGTTATCACAAGAAGTGCATATGGTTGGAACAAAAGGAAGACAAGGCTCAAGAGAATAGATTCCATAATGTAGTCAGGTCATCTTGAAATGAGTTTGCAAAGATTACTGGTTTAAAATAAAAAAAGATGTGTTATCACAAGAAGTGCATATGGTTGAAATAAAAGGAAGACGAGGCTCAAGAGAATAGATAAAGTATTTGGGTCAGATTTCAGTTGATGCTTGTTGGTAAAGCCACAGGTCATCCAGATTTAACTTGGGTTAGAATAAGGACAAAATGCCATACTTCATTGTAGATTACACCTGCGGGTTTTCAGAAATAATATACAAAGTCATTCACATTATTGACATGAAAGTAAGAGGTGCAGAAATATATTCGAGTTGATATAATGGAAAAGAACATGAAGGATCCAAGACTATAACAAAAGGGACATTTGATATGAGTGGAATAGCAAACTTGCTAAGTATGCTATGATATGTAAAACAAAAACTTGAAAATACCAGGTAGCTCCTTGGTTGGGCTATTTCTGTTGAAATCCATACCCCCCTATGGAAGACACAACTTTAATTTCCCACACAGGGGTTGTATATTTCAAATGGAGTCACCCATTCAGGTAACCCCATATGAAATTCACACTCCTTGTGTGGAAGATGTAAGGTCATGTAAGGGGTTGCATAGTATTTCAAATGGAGTCACCCATTCAGGTAACCCCATATGAAATTCACACTCCCTGTGTGGAAGATATAAGGTCATGTCTGCCATAAGGGGCGTATGTAATTCAACTGGAATTAACTGAACTGACTGCGAGATGAAGATTTATTTTGACTATATTGAGTTGACAGGTGGGAAGACAAAAACAAATGCATAATTCAGTAGTTTTAAATGATTACATCTGCTGTAGCTGGTTATATATTCACAACTGTGGTACTTAACTCTCTTCACGCGGGTGTCGACTGCAGACGACACATTTTGAAAAAAATTCAAAAATTTCAGAATTGTAAATTTTCATTACCATATTTGGAATAAGCATGAAAAATGCATTAAGATGAGTACAAACAAGCCTAGTATTGGTTCAGTGGTTCTTTAGGTAGCTCTTGATATTTCGAGAAAATATCTGAAAACTTGGACTTTTTATGTTGAAGCTTATGGCTAGCACGCAGAGCATTAAGAGTTGCCATCCTTACCAGTAGTTTTAATCTTGTATGAAAAGAAAGCATTATCTGTCCCATGGAACTTAATGTAAATTTCACTTCAGATGCGTATAATCTATTCAGTTTGAATTCAATTTGATTACGCAAACAAAAGTTGAGCATATGCTATCAGTTGCAATCCCGGATTTGCTATGTCATGGGATGTGTGTAGTCTTTGATGGAAAATGATTATTGAAAGAAGCAAACTATTATAAAAACTAAAGAAAGATTATTGGATTTGACCTTATTAGCATCCTGGGCACTTCAGTTAGTCAAGGTGGGGGGAGGGGAGGGGACTTATTAAAATAATGAAATGCAAGTCAAAATTTACACACATAGTTAAAATACAGTGTATCTGAAGGCAAAAACATAATAATCCAAACTGGAAAGTCGGATGGTCATTTTATTTTCAACATTTGACAGAATTTAGTTGTACATGTGTATTTAAGCCAGTGATCACTTGAAAAATTCATAGGGGGTGCTTTTAGGGGAGGGGTACAATGCATTATTCCATTTTAAAATCACCCTACCCATGTGGAAGATTTAGGAAATATCTTCCACAGGGGGAGTATGAATTTCAAATGGAATGAGCACATTAGGTGGCTCCATTTGAAATATATGCACCCTCTGAGAAAGCTTCAACCTGAATCTTCCACTGAGGGAGGGTGAGTTTCAAATGGAGCTGCTAAAGTGATCATTCTATTTAGAATTCATACTCCCCCTGTGAAACGTATTTCCAAAATCTTCCACTGGGGTAGTGTGGAATTTAAATGGAATAGCCCAAGGTTGAATATGGTTATTGTCAAGTCATACAATATTATCGGACCGGAGCAAGAAGAGGCAGCCAGAATCAATTGTTAAATCTCATGTAGTATAATACATCTCATTTGTACTGTTGCAACAAACTGACACACGTTTAAACACCGTCTTTTAAATCACCATCATCCATTTAGCATATTGGTTAGCCAAAGCAATAATACCAAATCTACTAGTGCACCCGTATTGCACCTGGGGGCAAGAGGTTTGAATATCAAGATATCAGTAGTCAAATAGTCACGCACTTGTCAAATCCCACGTCTCATTGCGTTTTATGATGAAACAGTCACAAGGGCTGAGCTACGCATAGATATCCCTCCCAAGTCTCGGCTATCACCACCTTTTGCTTGTATAATGTAACTGCCGAGATACCCAAAAGCCTCGAGCTGTACTTCTTTTTATTAATCATAGTCTAGAAAAACAATCGGGTAGTGCTTGTTGAACTTTTAAAGATGTTCCAACTCTGGTCTGGTGTAGTGTGAGAACAGGGTAGTGTTTTTAGTAGGGTTACAATAAAAAGCGACTTTGTAATTGCCAATGATTATTAGTAAGAGTTTGTTTTAATGCAGTTGTAGTCTGAAGATGAATTTGAGAGTTACCCTATATCAGCATGATCATACAAATTTATAATGTACAGACAAAGTCATTGTTAACATACTAACATAAATTAATCTTCTTTTTCATTCAATGAAAAGAATTCACTTCCTGTCTAAGTACGATTAAACAGAGGCTTATAGGGGAATTATCAAATATAAGGTTTTAACAGTTTTGCCATCGTAACATATTGCATATATAAGTTGAGAGCAGGAGAGTGATCTTATATGTGAGTCAAACCCAGGACCTTGGGTGTTCGAGACATGTACCTTAACCATAGGAGCTCCTTGATTAGACAGACTGTCTGTAAAGTTGATATACATGTAGAAGCTGTCACTCAACCCTTCCTCACAAGTTTGTAAATTTTATGTAGCTAGTACCAACACAAGCAACACATGTACCATTCCTCTTTGTATTGGTAAATAACAAGGGAAAATGGACACTAACTAGAGGAATTAACCAGTTTGATAAAGCTAAGACAGTTTCACATTTTATGATGGCAAATTGTTGAAGCATATTGACATTCAGCTAACAGGTGTGAGCAGACAACCACACATCCACAGATATTTCTCCACGTGGTATGCAGGGACTGCCTTTTGAGGAGAGCGAGAGCAATCGCACCCTACTGCTCTCCTTAAATCTGATATAGGAGAGTAATTTTTAGCTCTCCTTAATTGACCATTCTCGTACATTCTATTGTAAATGCTCTAAACAGCTCTCCTTGAAGGCTCCAGAAGAGCTATTTTTAAAATGCTCTCCTGCAAATTCCAAAAGACAGTCCCTGGGTATGTAATGCACCCCTAACAAATCCACACAAAAGCTCAACGTCTCAAATACTGAAAGTGCTGATAAAGGTCCAAATTAAGAATAGAATTTTATTTACACAAAGATTTTTATTTTGTAAAATGTTTATAAAAAGGACCAGCATATCAGTGGTTAAAGTCCATTTTTTATATGCAAGCCATTTTGTCTTGGCAAAAAGATAACATTTGGAAAACCCAGATCCCAAATAAAAACTTTTTATTTATAGAGCCATGTAGGAAATTATCCCTATGTGTATAAATGCACACATCCCAACATACACACCCTGCTTACCCATTCCCACAAATTTATTGTGTAAATTGAGACCTTTCACCGAAGAAATTTGCTGTTAATCAAAAGCTATCTGTTAGTTCCGAAGCTGACTGTGTTAACTTATTCCAGATGTGAAGGACAGCGGTAATGCAATATACGAGTTGCTTTCGCTGAATACACAAGAGATTTATACACAAACATTGTTTTTGTGTTTCGCCTGGGGAAGAGTTATCATAGGACATTCAGTTCCCTCGCTACAAAATTGAAATCTATTTTAGGGATTGTCAAATTGCTTTATCAACAAGTTTTTAGGTCATGTACAGCACCTTGATATGAATAAAACATCGCTATTAATACAAGTCTGCATTGACTTCAGAACGTGCAGAGATTTTTGTTTTTGTCACTTTTCAAATTCAATTACAATGTGCGCAACATTGATGGGAGACTGCTATGCATCTTGTGAAGATCACATGTTGATGTAAGCAGCTGTGTTTAGAATACTTTTTCCCGAAGACAAAACGTTTAATATTAGTGCAAACTACCTCGGTTCGAAGGTGTGTAGTTAGTATGTTCACTATTGGAGCCGATATACATATTGATCAAATGTTGGTACAAGCAGCCGTCTTCTGAAGATAGTAGGCTCAACATCGGACAATACAATACTACGTTCTGTTGTATAATTTTTCTCAAATATTTCATTGTAATACGTAAAATGTTAGCATATAAAGATGACACATTAACAACGTTTGCTTCAATTTTAAGTTGTATTGTATGTAAGTTCTCTGTTGGGGCAGATTTCACATTGTTGGCACCATCCGCTATCCACCATCTTCTGAAGATAGCATGCTCAATGTTGGTTTTTTTGTTTTTTTAAGAGAGGGTTGGCAATATTTGACTTTCCAAACTTTCTTCAAGTATTCTTCAACATTTGGTGTGTTTGGTGATGCTGTTCATCCTTCTGCGCAATGACCTTGAAAATGTGTATTACCCCTTCAATTGTTATTTTAAGAACTCTCTTTGCAAAAGGCTGACACTATATCCTTATTTTCTGTGCAATGACCTTGAAAATATTGAGTTCCCTTTCAAGAATTGCAAAAGGTAGACACTGATCCTCTTTTTCTCTGTGTCCTATTATAGTTTAAGCTAATAATGTTAACTGTTACTATAGGGAAGCATTCATATAATTTTGAATATCAAATATCAATGTTACTTAACAGTTCACTCTGTGAGATCCATCAAAATGTGTTCAGAATATCATGATTGCACCTCGTATGCAATGCAAGTGTGATACCAAAAAAATAGATTTGTGCGTGTTTAAAAGTTAACATGAGATGGTACTATGTATGATAGCGACAATCTACCCAAATACCAAATATAGAGGAATCCCACTTATCACACATAAGCACCTTCACTGTCAGCCATATCAGATGTTTGTCTACACCAGGTGTAGGTGTCTGAATATAAACACAGCCAAAAAAGAAAGTCTCCAGTAGTGCCATCCCCATTTAATCAGATTCGGATGAGTTTATGGCAAAATAATTTATATAATAATTTTCTATACACCTTCCTGCGAAGATTGATACCAAATTTGATATTAAAAGTTTACTCATCGTGAGCATAGGAACCGTTGTATGGAAATTAGTGCAATTTTAAAAATGACAAATTACAATTGACCACGCAAAAATCAATGCATGGTATCAGCTTATTATGTGGCCTGAATCGTGCCCGTACAGGAATCATTGTACACTTGCCTCGCACAATTGAAAGAGCGGGTATTTGATTTGCATTTTGAAATGCATGGGCAAACCTTTAACCTGCCGGCCTATTCAGGCGGCGTAATTCTTGGCACTCACGCTAGCTCTGCTACGTGATACAATTCCTATGTCATTTTTAAAATTGCATGAATTTCCAAACAAATGTTTCTATGCTCACGATGATTAAACTTTTGATATTAAATTTGGTATCAATCTTCGAAGGACAGTGTATAGAAAATTATTATATAAATTATTTTGCCATAAACTCATCAGAATCTGATTAAATGGGGATGGAACTACTGGAGACTTTCTTTTTTGGCTGTGTTTATGATCAACACATGCATGTGCTGTATAATTATCATGAGTGGTATATAGGGCATAGGATAACACAGGTGTGATTTGGTCCCCAGATAACACTGGTTTAATACCTGTCATCACTTGTCTCACAGCCAGGAGCTTGGTCAGATGAAATTGAGCACGGCTTTTGACAGTCCTTGCCGATGATTCTGTATCTAGCTTAGTATCACTATTGTGCATGGAGCAATCTGTATTGCAGTATTTATATCAACTTAAAGCTGTAATATTAGCACATTACATATTGTACATATTGGTATAGCTTTACAGGTGACCTACATACTTATCAACCGAAGTAGAGAGCTTGCGATTTCCGAACATACGTATCATACGCCCGTGCATCTATTCAAAATCACTCTCATGTGACGGGATTTTGCACGGGCGTATGATACGTATGTTCTCTAGTGTTTCTTTATATTTAGTATGTCATAGATACGATGTGATTTACAAAGTTGGCTAATATGTGACCTATTGCAGCAGACAAAGATTAAAGAATGTCTTATATTCAGGTATGGCAACATTTAGTTTGATTTGGAGAATTCCCCGGGAGAATTCTAGCTTTTAGAGTTTTGGTAAATTTGAGTTACTGGATCATCTACTGTTTTGAAAAATTGAAAAGTGGATTTTTTTGAGTTGCTTAAAATGAACATTGTTAAGGGCATATCGTATGCTGATCTGTTATTTTAAAATGTTAGTGGTTTGTTCCGATAGACACTCCTGGTCATACCAAATGTATTGTGTATAAACTATTAACCCTCTGGACATCAAACAGCATTTCTGATTGGTTGATAAAGGCTCATTTCAATTGCCAATTATGACTAGGCTTTAAACTATTTATGGTCAAACTTGTATTTGCAGATGATCTTATTGATACCCTCCTTGATTGGTTCAAAATTGGACACAATATTCATTTTGGCCAATCGGCAGGTAGTTCTCATGGGGTTAAGTTATACCAAACGTAATGTGTGTATTCTTGTTAAAAACTAGATTATAACATCAACCCCCTTTCAGAGTTTAATCTAGAAATTTGATACAACATTTCCTATTCTCTGTGGTACAGTATTTTAAGCTTGTATACTATAATTCAATAGATTTTCAATGATAATCTATTCAATCATTCCATTCTACTTTAGATTTATTTCCAAGAAGTGAGTTCCTTGAATGCAATCAATTCCATTTCATTAGTGTAAGAGATTCAATAGGTATTGTTGCAAACTATAGGATATAGGAGATAAACTGTTAAGTGTTATTGCTTCGTTCTATTTCCATTACTTTACAGCCCTGAACGATTACTTTTTAAATGCATCAATAATTTACACCCTATATACCACTGTACAAAGTTTGCACTCAATGCAGTATACTATTTTAAATAGAAGTTGCATTTTTTCATCAATTGATTTATTTAAAACATCCAGGAGCCGTTATTAATGAGCAACGGATATACACCGAGAAAGGAAGGAAAGAAGAACACATTTTCTTTTCCATAAATAATTCAGATTTGTGTACTATTTGCGTAGAACCGATGTCACAATGTAAAATATAGCATACAATTGACATCACCTTTCTAGTAGTAGGGGTTGTTGCCTGTGCTTAATTTTTTCTGACATTGCAGCACAAAAAAACGTTAAATTGCTTAACCATCTTCAAGTATTCAGAGAAAAAAACACCATACAGGTACACCAGCTTGAGCTGTCAGTTACCTGTCATGCCTATAATAATCAAGTGCAGCATCAATTTGCAGGTAGCAAAACTCAGCAGCAAGGTACCTGGAAACACTGTGAAAGGTTTCTTTAAAGCGAAAACGCTTCTATTTTTGTTAACCCCCTGAGCACTACCTGCCTATCTAACATTGCCTCTGATTGGTCAATTACGTGATATCTTCTAACATTGCCTCTGATTGGTCAATTACGTGATATCTTCACTTTAATCACCAATCAGAATGGATCTTTGCAAATAATTCATTCCAATATTTTTGTATGGTGAAATTATTCTAACAATGTTGCTGATTGGTCCAATTGATAATGAAAACTTCTGTTTGACCAATAGTCAGGTAGTTCTCATATAGGGTTAACTCAATGCAGCAGCAGCGTTGAGATTTCAATCTGAGATGTGTCGTTAAGTCCAGTCGAGGTGCACTATCTAGCTCTCGGTACAGTTGGTTTGCCCCAATTCCTGCAAAGCCAGGAGTGTTTGAGAGCGAACGAGAGAGAGAGAGAGAGAGATTGCCATTCAGTTTAATGATTTACAGGTTATCAACCAATTACTTTATGTGTCGGTAGCTACGTTTGTTCTTCTCTTGCAGGAAATTGTTATCATTTGCTATCACATATTTCATGTCAAACATTTGTTTCCCGTATTAGCTTTCCTTGGCCTTTTCTTCCTCGCAAAAAAATGTTGCGATAACAGATGCCCAAATGTCATCCTGCTGTTTCATATTTAACAGTGTTAATGGCCGACCATACACATGTTAGATTTTTTTTAAATCATTTGAATCATTACAATTATTTGAAAACATTTGCAACATTATAACAACCTACAGGTTAGCTTGTATCTGTATGCTTAATCATAACCAGGCAAATATTATTCTAAAAAGTATAATCAGACATATTTTTGCTTGCAGGGTGATTAAAAAATGTGACCTTTTATTGGCACCTTGCAGAACATATTGGTTAAGATGATACGTATACATTTAATTATCTAATCAAATTATGGGAGTATTAGAAGATGTGCATGAAATCTGAAGTTTCTTTTATTTCTATCAAGATAGATGCTCCCTGGATTGAGGTCAAGGGATTAAACTATGATTTAGAATGCAAATCCAAAACATTGGTGCCCCGGTTATCTTCCTTGCCATCGGTTGCTATAATTAGAAAGGTTGATATGAATACAATGACATTGGATTGTTACTGCCACTAGAAAAATACTTATTGCACATACTGAGTAAACACTCTTACAATCCTGCACACCCTAAACACATGTGTGCACAATTACACACCCAGACTTGTGTCTGGGGTTTTGTCCAATGTGGAATTGTTAGAATTTCATTTACATATCATTAATATCATATTTTCTTAAAGGACATGTGGACTGCTATTTGCAGAAGATGACATGCTTAGTACAAGAGAAACTGCTTTTGTCTGGTATTGAAAAAAGAACATGATATATTTAAGCAAATGGCTAGCTTTTTAAGATGATATATTTAGCATGTCAGACTGCTATCAGACTTCTGGTCAGACTGTTATCTTCTGAAGATAGCATGTAGTATTGTGTCAAAATGCTATCTTCAGAAGATAGCAAGTCTAGTACCATGTCAAATCAGAAGATAGCAGGTGTGCACATTCTAGCAGCTTTATTTTATTGTGTGAACATACCAGACTTAGATGATGATACCTACATGGCTTGGTTAGCAACTGAGGTACTGATGTTTAATGAAATACAGTAATAAAGCCAATCAGAGCCCAACTTCTGTGTTATGCATTGTATGCACTACAGTGGGAAAAAAGTGCTATCTTCTGAAGATAGCACATTTTGTATCTGGTTGTAGCAGGTCTAAACTTATTTCAAGATAACATGCTAAGTAGCAAACTACTCCCATTTGAAGATAACATTTTAGTACCAGATCAAATTACTGTCTTCAGCAGATGGTATTCATCTGAAACTGCTCTCTTATGAAGAAAGTGGGGTTAGCATGATGTTATTAACATGCTATTTACGCGATAGCAGAAGATAGCATGTTAAAGGCAAAGTATCATGTCATATCAATCTTAAGCTGAGGGTAACTGGTACAGTATGATACAAGTGCTGTGAACATGGCAATTATTGCGCAATGTTTATTTTCACGCTTTTCACACAAAAACATGCAGATATGTATCTTTTGTGCGTAAGTGTATGTAAGAAAAGTTAAAGTCGTGAAATCAAAAACAAATGAAATAGCTTAAAATTGGCAAAGCGCAAAAAATGTGTAAAAATGACTATTTTTGCCGTCAACATTTCCTGACTCCCTCAATATTAAAGGAGTATTTCGTGATCCTAGCATCCTCTATTTATGTCATTTTTCATTCGATATCCACGAAAAAAACCTATTCTCAAAATTTCAGCTGATTCCGATTTTGCGTGCGCGAATTATGCGTGATTATGTGTATTACACTGCTCCATAGACAATGCGTTGTAATTTCGTTCTGGTGCACCAGAACGAAATTCAAATTTCACGATATCTTTGCTAAACGAATTAATCTGCAAGAAATATTTTGTACATAAACATTATGTAGCCAGAGGTTTCCAGTGATATAAAAATCTCAACTTTTTTTTGAGAAAAGTGGGGGATGAGGCTGTGGATCACGAAATGCCCCTTTAAGCGCAGTGCAATCTGAAGGTAGCATTAATATTGAAGCACTCGTATGTCTGGATATAAAAACTGTTTTTCAATATCTACGGATATTGTCATTTAGCTTGTTATGATTTATTGATTGATTTCTTACACCAGAGGCAATTAGTATGTTTGAAAGTTCACCTTTCAACCCATGTATAGATTATTTGGATAAAATTTGTTTATGATCACATCAAGACTGTGCCTTTTGTCTTTCTAACAAATAATGCTACAAACTTTATTGCAAAACAGCATTGGCATGAAATCAATAGGCTACAGACACTGTAAAATGATACATAAAAAGGGCAGGTAGTTAAAAGCATAAGATATGATTCTCAAACCTTGTGTAGTTTTTTTTTGTGTGATTAAAGGAGTATTTCGTGATCCTAGCATCCTCTTTTTATGACATTTTTCAGTACATATTCACGAAAAAACCATATTCCCAAAATTTCAGTTGATTCCGATTTTGCGTTTGCGAGTTATGCATGATTATGTGTATTACACGGCTCCATAGACAATACGTTGTAATTTCGTTCTGGTGCACCAGAACGAAATTAAAATTTCGCGATATCTTTGCTAAACAAATTAATCTGCAAGAAATATTTTGTACATAAACATTATGTAGCCAGAGTATTCCAGTGATATAAAAATCTCAACTTTTTTTGAGAAAAGTCGGGGGATGAGGCTGTGGATCACGAAGTGCCCCTTTAAGGCTTGCAACCAAGCTATAACTCTCTTGAATATTTTCAGGTATCACTTTGTTACACCCAGCCCAGAAAAGAGTTACAGGTCATGCAGGCTTCAAATTGCTCAAATCTTAATAAACACAACATCAAGTTATTCCTAAGGTTTTAATGATTCAGAAAAAGTGTATATAGTTAGACCTACCTACAATGTATTGTTCTTGATTTACAAGCAAAAAGGCCAGGGGTCAAAACCAAAGATTGGTACAGGTTCCAAGATTGAAGAATAACACAGCAGACAAACATTTGTGTAGATTCATGACAAAATAGGTAAGAGGGTTTTGTTTAGCAGGATGCAATACTATTATAAACTAGGCCAAGGTTTGACTACTTGTATTTGGTTTCTGCTTAATGTGTAAGGCTTCCCTTATCAGGGGAAATATGTCTTAAACCAATTTTTCAAGCTGCAGCAACCAATTATGATATAAAATTGGATCGATTGAGCCCATATTTATTGGTGTCCAATATTTTAAAACTCATAGCGAGACCAATAAATATTGGGCGTAAAGCATCCAATTTTATCATTATTATGTTTTGGATCCAAAAATTGTACACACTTGGATTCAACAAAACATAATAAGGTTTGAAATAGAACCATGTGCCTTCAGACTTTTGGAAAACACACTAGAAGCTTATTGTTGTATCATGTTCACCTTTCTTGGAATAAACCACAGTCTTCTCAAATCAATTTCAATTTCAAGGAAATACTTTGCACAGAGAAAGAGATGTTTGTGTTTGCAATTGAATACACTGCAATATGCAACAGCCTAGTGGCAGTGTCCCAAATGAATGCCCAATTCTGGCCAGTATTATATCAACATTTATTGAGTGTCCATTGATTTGAAGCTTTGTTTTCACTGCACCTGCCGACTTGAAGTCCCTCGTTGTTTTCTTATTAAAATGACTTTGATTAGGAAGAAACTAGGTGTATGGTCTCCTGAGGGGTAGTTGATGTGTGAGGTGATTTTGAATATTATTGAAAAGGTGGTAAATTAAACAACTTCTTTCCCATCTAGTTGGTGACCCACTGCTTGATATTATTATCTTACACCGACAGAGCTTCTTGCAGCTTTGAACATTTACTGAGGAAGTAGACTTAAGTCAGTATATTATTTTATCATACCACTAAGGGAAACATCAAAGAACACCGCTAACCGGATATATATTTGTATCTAGTCAGTGAGTGCGTATTTACGCTTTATATCTAGTCAGTGAGAGCGTGTTTCGCAAGCACGATATGCGTATACGGCGAGGTACGAGTATAAAGGCGATCTAATTTTTGTAATGGTTTTCCTATTTTAAAGCAATTAAAATGTATAAAACGTAATTATTCTAATATTTAGAATGACTTAGTGGTATGATAAATTCGTTATTAGGTTCAGCATTGGTATGGTACGGGAAATTATCGTGCACTCAGTGTCATACTGGGTTCAGTCCACTTCATGCACGATAATTTCCCGTACCATACTGACACTGAACCTAATAACTAATAATCTTACACTTAATCTTGCAGCTTTCAATTGAATTGAGGAAGTGGACCCAAGTCAAGAAACTGGATCTTAGTGATTTCAGCAACTAGTTATATTGTGGTAAAACATGAGAATTTGTAAGGCAAGTGACCCGATGTCGTTGCTTGTCTATTATCGTGCCATTAGCTAGGTAGCTTGTCAATTTTCATGGTGACAGTCTGGATGAATCGAACAAGATGTCTAAATAATCAGATATTCTTGTTTAGTAGACTTGTATAACCATGCAAGTTGATTGTTGTGTGGATAATATTTTTAAACTGAGCAGTAAGGAACAGTGTGTTGCATTATCTTGCAACACAATCGTAACGCACACTCTCAATTTCAGTTCATGTGATTACGTTGATTTTGGGCAACATTTCAGAATTAGTGTTAGGATTAAGGTTAGGATTAGGGTTAGGATAAAGAAAGTAAGGTTAGGATTAAGATTGGGGTGGCAATGGACTATTCAGTAGAAATTCATACACCCCTGTGGAAGACATGACCTTAATCTTCCACACAGGGAGTGTGAATTTCAAATCGAGCTACTGATTGGGTGACTGAATTTGAAATCTACGTCCCTGTGTGGGAGATTAAGGTCATGTCTACAACAGGAGTGAATGGATGTCAACTGGAATAGCCAATTTGCATATCAATTTTGACACCATCATTATCATATTCACACTGATAATGTATTCTACTGGGCGAGCTCAGCTTGTTGTTGCTGTTGTTATTCCGTTCGCGATGTGGGTATTATGCAGAGGGTCAACATCCTACCTAATCCAGCTTACTACGTCTTTAGATCAGTCACATGGGGAATCTAACACGTTTCTCAAATTTCGCCATCATCTAGATCCGACACGCTGCCAGCCAAATCAAGGTACACATTCAGTGAAATGAAATGCACTTTTCAAATCAGAGTGTGTCGTAGCTGCAAACCATGTGTGCTCTATTTACCCTGTTTAGGTATCCTAATTATCGTACTTAATCAAGAAGGCAACATTGGCTTGGAATAAAGTGCGTTTTTTCCCAATGATGAAAATAGGTAATGAATCAACTTGCATTGATAGGTTTTTCAATCAATATGAATCGTACATCCAGCATAGAATCAACAAGGCTGTCTTATTCTCAAATGCGAGTAATCCTAAAATGATTGAGCGCATAAGTTGAAAAGAAGAATCGCTGTCTCCCAGGGATATGATAGTCAATGCTTATGATATATGCTTAAGTTTAAAAAAATACTCATGACTCTGACGATGTCACTCCTTATCATTCATTTTGAGATAACAGAGTGTATGATAACTAATTTGAGCTGACAAAAATGGTAATTTTACTAATTATAAACACAGATACCAATTTAAAACAAGGAATCATTGTTATGTAACAATTGAAGTTTCTTTCCCAATCCTGAGTATATTACCTTAGAATTAAGCTATTCCAGTTGAAATCCACACTCCCCCTGTGGAAGATTTTGGAAATACCTTCTACAGAGGGAGTATGTTTTTCAAATGTAATCAGTCAGGGTAAATCATTTTGAAGCCCATACTCCTCTGTATTACGGCTTTACCTAAATCTTACACAACTGGAGTGAGTATTTAAATGGAAGTTACACAACTGTCTATTCTATTCAAAATTCATACTCCCTCTGTGGAAGACTTAAATCTTCCACGGGGGTAGTATGGATTTGAAATGGAATAGCCCATTGCATTTCCCTAGTCAATATTGCTGCCATATTTGCCTGGAGGAAAGATGGGATTCTTTCCCTGTCAGACAATCTGGGCATGTCAAATACATGACAAATTATTTGACAGGTTTTGAAAAGATACTTTTTACTAGATGTGGTGTAATTCAACTTATTGGATTGGTTAATATGCTGTGTTAAATGCAGATGAATGAAAGAATAGGGTTATTGGGTTATGAAATTGTTAGTAATTGTAATACGATCAACAGCTTCGGAAGTGTCGTGGGATCAAAAGTTGAAAAGAAGTTTGTCACGACTTAATGCACCTGACAAATAGATATATGAGGTGCTTTTGAGGAAGTGGAAAGTAAAATATATTTATGAAATAGATGCATTTGTAGGATTGCAGGTTGAAACCAGGTTAAGATTGTTTGATTGACAAATCTAATCCAAATATATTTGCCTCATGCCTGCTTACTTTTCGTATTTGTGAGGGTTGGAAAAATGGGGAATCCTGGACTCCCCTGAAGTTTTGGCATTTGGACGGAAATTTTGCTTTTCCAAAAAATAAACAATATATATGTTGCTATGTTCATGGGAAATTGAGCTTTTTTTCCTGGGAATTTGCTTTTGATTGCTCTGTTCCAGAATCATAATAGAGGTATTAATTTGACAATAATTTTTATTATTAACACTGTTCCAAAGCAGAGACAAATCTGGTAATATGTTGATGCAATATTTTGAATGCAAAATGCAACCAACATTCTACCAGCCCTTCATCCCATCAAACACAAAATGTTCTATCCCTAATAGGATTGATTTTCCCTAATACTGTAAAATACGCTACGTTCCATCAGACAAAACCTCCCAGGTTTTTGTAAGCGCTAATTCTCCATCAGTTGGAAAGTCTATCTTCAAGAGTAGACTTGACTGAGATGTTGCAAAAAGTATGACTGTCTGTCCTTGTCTTGTATTTGGTGCATAGTTACCTTGTTCCGAGCCAAGCAGAGCACTCTATATAGTGAGATTGGATTGAAAACCGCAGGGAAATAACAAGTGTTATCTATGGCCACGTGAAATGGTCCTGGGAAACCAAATACCTGTCTGCAAGGAGAATGGTATAGCCTTGCTTGCTTGCTAAATATAGCCATTATATATGAACGATGGTAAAACAGCTTGACGGAACATTGTGACTTAACAATGTGGACGGAACATTGTGACTTAACAATCTACATTGATTTTAACATTGCCATGAAAATGTCAGACAAATATAGAGGCATGTTTTCTTTGTATAATTGCATTTTATAGGCAATTCATCTATAGCTGCATTTATAACCATACCTTGTGTTTTTCCGTGCATATTGGGAGTTTATAATATCAAAAAGGTCTGCTTACCTGACTGGTACCGGGCAATAATTGTAATAAAAGAATGAAATTACTGAAAATTTAACACTTCAACTTTCTATAAAATTACATCCCATCGTCTCAATTAGTGATACGTAAGACATTGTATTGTTTTTACTCGGTTCCCTAATTGAATTTCCAGAGTACATGACTACGAATCGGTTCCCGAACTTCAATCGAATAACCTTATAAGTCACATTTTTGGAAACACCGCCTTTGGACTTAACCCCTAAAATTTGCCTAAGGAGCTTGTTAAACTGCACATCTAGGGGTAGTAAATTAGATTGAATAACAGCAAATGGCTCATGCCCATGATACAGTTTTTGTGTGTGAATCTGATTTCAATACTTATGTGCGTGCGTGTGTGAGTGATCCTCATAGTTAGGGTGTCAATGTCTCGGTTGAGTTGCCTGAATTAAAGGTGTAATTATCTAACTTTTATACAGGGTGATACAATATCATTTACTTCAGCTGTGATAACTTGCGTTAGAATAACAATTGTGTGTACGAGGGTTTTAGCCAGGATCCAAAAACTGCCCATTCATATTTTACCAGGCTTTCCACAGACCTGATGGTCAGTCCGAGCTGCCAGTGATTCAAAATGGCACCTGTTGAACTCTAATTGGACTATGATAATGCATCAGAAATTGCCTTCTTTTTTGAAGGAAATTCTACTATAAATTAATTTCATCAGAGATTTTTGTTAAATTTTTGTGTCTTAACTTCAACACAAAACGATCAATTATATATAGGTCAATTGCATAAAATATGAAAATAACCCGCTCTGAAAGTGTGAATTGCATTCCTCTGTGTCTACTGCTAACACCATACCATGCCAAATTTGACAGCCTCGCTCAAGCGATAAGAAAACAACAACAAAAAGAAGTAATAAAAGTAAGAATGTACTTTTATTCTATGTTCATTTTGATGTCCGATTGCTTTTGTGTTTTCTATTTCTCCACTTCTGTAACACATCTATACTTATTCCTAAAATTGCAAAAACCTGATAGGTGTTCTGGCTCGTCAAATCGCCGATAATCCCTTTAAGGGGAGTGTGTCAGAAGTGAAAGACAAGTGAAAAGCGCCTTTCATGTACCTTGAATTCAGTGCAACTAATACCCTTGTCTTGATACAACACTTAATGATATCACCCCATATTTACAATTTGTGTAGCTCTGATATTCCCAAGAGGGACCCCTCGTCCATTAATAGAAATAAGAAACCGTGAGGTGATAGAATAAGGCTACGCAAAGTGGACAGTTGCAGCGAGTTAAAATATCACTTTCATATATTATAGCTGTTGGACGGTTATATATTACACGGTAACCTCATGTACCATGTGAACAGGTTTAACTGTAATCTGTATCCAAATATGTAATGCTGCTTGTTGCACAATGGCAAGTGTACTAATAGTGTTTTAGCAAAGAGTAAAGGAAAGGCTCAACAGGTGTGAGAAAACTATATAGTTTAGCATAAGTACAAATGCTATATTTGGAGGATAACAATTAATCCCAGCAACAGACATACTATCTTCAGAAGATAGCAATTAGCCTGGTAACAGGCATGTTTTCTTCTGGGTATAGTAATTAGCTCAGTAACAGCCATGCTGGCTTCTGAATTAGACAATTAGCCCAAGTAATAGACATGCTATCTTCAGTAGATAGCAATTACCCCAGTAACAGGCATGCTATCTTCAGAAGACAGCAATTAGCCCCAGTAATAGACATGCTATCTTCAGAAGATAGCAATTAGCCCCAGAAATAGACATGCTATCTTCAGAAGATAGCAATTAGCCCCAGAAATAGACATGCTATCTTCAGAAGACAGCAATTAGCCCCAGTAATAGACATGCTATCTTCAGAAGATAGCAATTAGCCCCAGTAATAGACATGCTATCTTCAGAAGATAGCAATTACCCCAGTAACAGGCATGCTATCTTCAGTAGATAACAATTAGCCCCAGTATAGCAATTAGCCAACAGGCATGCTATTTGTTTATTAGTCCATCCAGTAACATGCATGTTATCTTCAGTAGATAGCAATTTGCTCTGGTTGACTCCGATACATTCATAGGTAATTCTACATACTAAAAGGAATCCCAGAAGGGATCAACATGTCATAGCAAGTAAATCTTCAGAAAATAGCAATTAGCCTGGTGTCAAAGATGCTATCTTCAGTAGATAGCAATTTACCCTCTGGTTGACCCATATACACATACACAACCTCTAAAAAACTGACAAAAATCATAGCCACAATAATGTGCTATGATGCAGGTGGTGGATGACATGATCGAGCCGGCAACTTGTGAAACCGCCCGGCCGTATGGCATTTTCAATATACTTGGTTAGTTTTGTGGGGTTCATTATCGAACCCCAACGGTTTTAGCTTGTATTTATATTACTTATTAACATAGGCCCATTTGTTTGTGATATTTCAAGCGTTTTAAAATTTCAAAATAATCCCATTCAATTACACGGTTGACGATGAAAATTTACTGAATTTAGAGAATGCAATGCGGCCACCACCTGCTATGATGCTGCATTTTGATAAAATTATTTTGTAAAATATCATTATTCGTAATACCTGTAAGCCATAGAAATCAAAAACAATTGGGTAAAAATCTTAAATTATGTTAGCTGTTAGGAATCTCTGACTCGGTACCAATTTTGATCACTCATATAAATTCATTGTTGATGCTGAAGTTTTAAATTTCGGTATTGAGAATAAAGTGTCCTATATTGTATTCAAATCATGTGTGTGGTGTGAACAAGATTTTTCACGTGTAGCTTGACTTTTAAAGGATCCGACTTAGACATCTATGTGATTGCATAATGAAATTTGTGGGGGTGATGCCCGATCTCTTACTATCCAAATATCCTACTGTTTTCTTGCAGGGGAGGTAAGGGGTACAACAGAATGAATTGTTTTGGCCCGAGGCTTGCATGTCTGCAGAGAAAATTGTCTGCCGTTAATAAGCTTAAAATCTTATCAGTCATCTTATCTGCCATGAACAATTCATGACATGCCCTGGTTTAGTCGAGGGAGGCAGATGTATTCAACTCATTTATCTAAAGCTTATGATTGTGATTCTAAACTGCGATGAATTAAAACTGTATTGTATTACTTTTCATACACTCTTTTCCCCAGTCGTTTGTTTAGTGTTGTGAAAAAAAAAGGTTTTATATTCTATTATCATGCAAAATCATATCTGTATTTAAATTTTGCACAATTTTCAATTGATTCTGGCTGCACTGTATGCATTGTTTAATTCTGGTAAGCACATACACAAAATGGGTAAATTCAACGAGAA
The DNA here is from genome assembly GCF_039555335.1 of Amphiura filiformis. NCBI lineage: Eukaryota > Metazoa > Echinodermata > Ophiuroidea > Amphilepidida > Amphiuridae > Amphiura > Amphiura filiformis. The sequence continues at coordinate 73,803,448 of NC_092632.1, read as the reverse complement.
TAGTTAGTTGACTGAAACATTTAAAAGAAGAGAGATTCAGATTTTTATAGCTGTGGTTCATAGCTTTGAAACCAACAGTCTGTTTAGTGCTATGGTTTATAATGATCTTATTGTATCTTAAAGAGGCGGGGTCTGATTTTTTTTATGTTCTGTTTTTTATTTTACATTGAAGGCCTACCATTAAGATGATGTTTTCAAATTTTGAGTTGTATTGCTTCAGTGGTTTTGGATATGAGAAGCAAAAATGTGTATAACAGTACCCTACAGGATAGTATATACACTTCCAGTGTGGTTACCACAAATCACCAAGTTTTTGTTCACAACATTAAAATGAAAAATATCACAGGCATTAAATTTTACAGTGGTAATGAGAAAAAATGAGCTTTCTTCTGAAGCCAAAATCTAAAGTTTTGATACAAACAATTGGGGATGAGGCTGTCGGTCGGGTCAAGGACCTTTAAGCTTGGCCAGATTTGAGTAGAGTCTGTTTTCAGTAAATATGTGAGGCACTGTACAATTAGTGTAATGAAGTAGATGTCAGTTTGTAGTGGAAATATAATACAAAATAACAAAGCGGCTTTCATTTCCAGTATCTTTCCACCAACTGAATCAATGTACGACATACTGACTGTGCATGAAACTAGAACACACATGCCCAAAGAACTTCCCAATTGCCATTACAAATAAGAAAAACCTGCAGGGTTGTAGCATAGGTTACATAAAAAGGATGCCACGTTAAATGAGTTAATGATTTCTTTGATAGAAACGATGGAGAGAGAAATCCCAAGCATCTCATTTCCTGTAATCACGTATCATGCTTATTTTGGGGGCTTTGGAAACGCTAGCCCGGGGTCAAAGTAGGGGCGGCAAAAAGCGAAGGCGGCAAAAACAGGGCGGCAAAAAAGCGAAGGCGTCAAAACGAATTAGCAAAGAAAAAAAGCGGCAAAAATTGAAAAAGCATAAAAATTTTTGAAAAGCGGTTGCTTTTGGGACGCTAAGCGCCTAAAATCCTTTTTTTTTTTTTTTTTTTTGCTCTTCACTTTTTCAAGCGACCGTGAAAAAAATTGGGTCAACCTTTTCGGGCTGTTAAGGAAGGGGCGGCAAAATTGTGTCTTCTTCAGCCCCCCGGGGTTGGGGCGGCCACGGTACACCACTGCGTATGGCATTGCATTTTCTGTTGTTAGAAGCTTGTTGCTCATAACCACACTCGTGCAGATATGCAAACTAGCATAGTGGTACTGGTACATGGATTGCAGCTTGAATTTATGTTGTTTGTCATTGGCATAACTTTGTAAGTAATATATTAAGCTTGTTCTCATAATGCAGACTACTTTTTGTGCTGATTGACAGAAAAATGTTAGTCCAATAATTGTGTTGCTCAAGAATCATCTATCTTTCTATCTTTCTTTCTTTCTTTCTCTTTCTTTCTTTCTTTCTTTCTTTTTCTTTCACTTTTCTTCTTTTCTTTTCTTTTCTTTTCTTTTCTTTTCTTTTCTTTTCTTTTCTTTTCTTTTCTTTTCTTTTCTTTTCTTTTCTTCTTTCTTTCTTTTCTGTTCTTTTTTTCTTCAATTTTTCTTCATCATATCCTGACCTTTTATTAGGAAGAGGATTAAACGTGCCAATATAGCACTGTGTACTGCATTGGATTACTTAAAAATGGACCCTGCTTTGTATAATCCACATAAAATCACAAACACCGTAAAAGCTTAACATTACTTGATAGGACTATTTCAGTTGAAATCCATATCCCCCTTATGGAAGACATATCTTAATCTTCAACACAGGAAGTGTAAATGTTAAATGAGGGGTTAGCCGAGTGGGTGACTCCCTGTGTGGGAGATTAAAGTCATGTGTTCCATAGGGGGTGTATGGATTTTAACTGGAATAGCCCATTTTGTGGCCAATGACCATACCAAACAAATATCATGAAATCAAGCAAGCAGCAAGCATAATCATAGGATCAAGTGCACACAAGCAAACATCTTCTGTTCATGCAGCAAAACAAATAATGTTTACTTCAGTTTAATTTTGTGGAAGGAAATCGGGCCATTTTATCGACGCAAATGCAAGAGTGTATGAAATTAAGATGCCTTGAAATTAACATAGTTTTACATTAGTTGAAATGGGAATAGATGAGAAAAATAGAATCTATTGAACTTCTGTGAAAAGGTCAATTTTTTGTTTGGATTGTTATCTGATGGTCTTGGGATCTGGAAGGCCCACAAAACAAATAGAGACAGAGAGGAAGACGAGAATAAGAGACTATACAAGAAATGGGCTATTCTAGTTGAAATCCATACAGTACACCCCTGTGGAAGACATAACATTAATTTCGCACACAGGGAGTGTAGCTTTCAAATGCAGTCACTCATTCAGGCAGCCCGTAAATTCACACTCCATGTGTGGGAGATTAAGGGGGTACTACACCCCTCGATAAATTTGTGTCTATTTTTGCATTTTTCTCAAAAACTAATAACACAGTGGTAAAAAAAGTTATGTATATTATAGGGGCAAGGAATCCAATTACTACACTGGAATTTCAGTGATCCAAGACAAGCGGTTTGTTATTTATAACCAGAAATAAGGTACCGCTAGGATATACCTCGTTTCCTATCATATATACTGAACCGCTTGTCTTGAGTCACTGAAATTTCAGTGTAGTAATTGGATTCCTTGCCCCAATAATATACATAACTTTTGTTACCAGTGTGTAATTATTTTTTTTTTTTTTTTCAAAAATAGTCACAAATTTACCACATGGGTGTAGTACCCCCTTAAGGTAATGTCTTCCATAGGGGGAGTACGGATTTTCACCTGGTAAATCCCTATAATGCACAAGTAAGAGACCCAAATAGTATAATATAACAAGATTTACAGCGAGGAATAAAATATGGGAAGAGAACGGGTGATAAAGAGAAGCGCTAATAGAAATGAAGTGAATCAGCACTAGATTGCCAAACAAATCTGTTAATATGATTGATAATTCTTGTGAAAGTATTTTCACTACTTTTGCAGCAATATTTCTAAAAGGTTAAAATAAAAAGAAGTGTAGCATCGCTTTAGAGATATCCTGCCAATGATTTCTTTATTTGCTGTTTTATTCCCCACACCGTCCGTCTACCATCACCGCTACCTGAACAACCCTCACCAAAGAGGATTGGTACAATGTTGGTACTCGACTCAGCTTTTCATTTTTTGGTGTTGCCTTTGCTAATTTGTGAATTGTATTTCAGATACTTGTTAATTTATCACTATGGTTTCTATTAAACTGCCACCTCATCAATGGTGGCTCTGAAAAGAGCTGTGGATGCAATTATTTTTAATATATAACTAAAACCTTCCCATTTCCTTTACATTTTATTGCTTGTTGTCAAGTTAATGTAGAACATATCCTCAAGTTTAAGGAGTTTAATTTTCTGATAAAAAAAAAAAAAAAAGAAACAAAGATAAATCTTAAAACTTCTTTGCATTTGCAAAAACAACTGATTAACCAGTAGCTTTTAAAGAACAGACTTTCTTTCTTGCTTAATAAGAGTGATGCTTTCTTCTCAGAAATGCAGTCCAAGTTTGGTATGATTCGCATTAATGATAATGCCTCTTAATAGGTTACCATCATCTCCATATCAATCCTTTGTGTATGTGGGGGTTTCTTGGCAGACTTACTCCTTCCCAAACGTAATAGACAAAGATTGAAAGCCACATAATCAAATCTAGCGGTCCCATTATGTAGTGCCGCGGTAAATTGATACTAAAAACCGTGTGATTTAAAACTTTGAATCAACTGTTTATACGGAAGAGAAATATGAGCTATTGAGACAGGATTGCGTAACTTCTGTCAAACATGTTTTATAGCACGTAGACACATGGTAATCGCAGGGCGGTTTACTGTTGAAGAGGTACAAATGGGTACGTTGATAAACTTATGGATTGGCTGTAAAAGGGCACCATGATACACTGGTGTTTCAGTTCCTGATTGCAGTGTTGCAGGTTCAAACCCTAACTGTGCTATCCTGTTGTGCACATAGAAAAGGCCCTTTACTTTTATTGCCCCTCTCTACCTAGTGGTATAAATGACTTATGGATTGGCTGTAAAAGGGCACCATGATACACTGGTGCTTCACCTCCTGATTGCAGTTGCAGGTTCAAACCCTAGCTGTGCTATCCTGTTGTGCACATAGAAAAGGTTCTTTACTTTTATTGCCTCTCTCCACCTAGTGGTATAAATGACTTGTGTATGCTGAGAAGGTAAAACAGATTTGTGCTGCTTCGAGATTCCTGTGAAGACCTGTTTTAAGGCAGACATTTTCTAATGACAGCCAATCTATACACTTTTGTTAAATTGGGCTATTCCATTTTAAAATCAACACTACCTTTGTGGAAGATTTTGGAAATATCTGCCACAGGGGAGTATGAATTTCAAATAGAATGAGCGCATTAGGCAGCTCCATTTGAATTCATACACCCTCTCAAAGAAAGATTCAACCTGAATCTTCCCCTAAGGGAGAGTGAGTTTGAAATTGAGCTCCTAATGTGTGCATCCCATTTGAAATTCATACTCCCTCTGTGGAAGTTATTTCCAAAATCTTCTGCAGAGGTAGTGTGGATCTTAAATGGAATAGCCCATTTAGATTTTTACATGGTAATCTAATGTTGCCGGAGACGGCTCATTAAGAACAAGTCGGTGCAAAATTCATTGTGTGTGTGTATATATTTAAACTATTGACGTCAAGATTTTGTTTGAATTAGATGCATAAATTATGCTTACAATTATACAAGAGCCTCAGGAGACTGTTTACCTTAGAAGATACCCACGTTAAAAAATGAAGCAGAGATAATTATTGCACAGATTATTCAAGTATTGAGTGAATACATTGCCATTTTTTTGGTTAATTATTATCAATATAGATGACAATTTATGCTGTGTTATCGTAGGTTAATTACAAAATGAACTGGATCAGTTGTCATACATTAGTGTTTAATAAACCAGAAAACTTAACCAAGATTTATCTGTATTTAGGAGAAAGTAATCAACACACGATGTTGTTATAAGGTTGTATAATGCGTCACTTTGAGGAGATGACGTCAGTCCGTCGTCAGGATCAGGTAATAAAAACAATGACAAATGTCCAGATAAATAACTGGATAGGTAATCTGCTGCAAGTAATGGCATGATTTATTTGTGTTTTTCGTATTTTCTCCTCACTTACGCAGTGGGGAAAAAAAGCATTTGGTTGGACTTACAACCAATCAGAATGTTGCATTTTTGAAGAGTCATGGTGCAAAACGTGACATAAGCCATGATTGTGCTGCCATGTGCAACTTTGATCAGTATTGTTGTTGATAATTTATTGATAGTTAATAAATGCATATCACTTGTTGAAATTGTACAAAATAAAGCATGCATACTGAGAGGTTGATGCGTTTAGATGCATTAACATCTCAATACAAGTGCATTATTTTGTACAATTTCACTCCTAACAAGTGATTTGCATTTATTAACCTATTTCATACACAAGAAAGAATTCCATGATATTTGCTAATTTTATATCAAAATTGTCACTAAAAATGTTGGAAAATATAAACAAAATATACATGCATCAACCTGCAAGAAAAATGAATGTGTCCAAAAGCACTACACGTAGTACACGTTGTGCGTGCCCGTACATATATACACAATCAATGCATGGTTTGCATTTTTCTAACGTTTGCTCTCTGCCAGGGGGAAAGGAGGATCGGTTTTTACCCCGTGAGAAGTCTTACTCGTTACTCCCATCCCGGGATGCTGGCCGCCTGAAAATTGAAAGATTTTGGCACCTTTGCTGTACTTTTTAGCCCATTTTTGACCATTTTCGTCAAAGTTGCCTTGCCCCCTCCCCCCCCCCTCTGAAAAAGTCCTGGCGCTGGTGCTCCTCCCAAGTAGCCATTGCTAAAGTATCTCTATCCATAAAATAACATATGGATACAAAATATATACAGGGCAGCCTTTTATTATATCATGTTTTGCAGGTGTACTCTTCATGTAGATAAGGATTTAAAAATTATTCATTGATGATGATACAGGTTGTTTGTAACTGTACAATATGTTGTTAACTTTGTGGTTTGTATATACTGTGTGTTTATGGTGTGTCTACTAATAATGCATTGCCTATTAGTGATACTGTCAAATAATTGACTTAGATTTTATTATTGTCAGCTTGTTGTGTTCCAAGCGAACAGAAAATTGGCAACTTATGTAATTCTACTTACAAACGCTGAAGCGTAATTATCTTAATGTGTTTGAATTGTTCTTGCATTATAATACATAATAAATGTATATATAGACATGTGACTTCTGTGGAAGAGAGCTCTCTTTCTTTTTGGAAAGAGGACACATTTCTTTAATGGTGATCATTATGTTGTGTGTTTTAAGACCGCATGGTTTCAGCACATGCAATCTACATAACCATCCTCTCAAAACTGATGGTAAGCAATCTGACGGAGTAAAATTTGCCATGTATAAGCTACATGTGTGTAGTCATATTTTGAAAGGCTCTTTTCAGAGCCATAAGCATGCATGCAAACAGTAGCCATTCTATCCACAGCTCTTTTCAGAGCCACAATAGACGAAGGGTCAATCTGCGATGAAGTCAGAACTGCTCTAATGAACAACCTTTTGAAAACCATAACTATTTTTAATTATGTTAAATTTGTCAAGTCATCCTTTGCCTTGCCAAGGTTCTAAGAATAACTCTCTTCCAAGAAGTTAATGCATTTTTGCAAGTAGCATACACCAATATTGCTAGAATGCAATGAATATATCAATCTTGTAAGTGCATTATTACTATAGACAGCAAAAACTATTGTCATAATCATGTGTGAAATAATTTACTTCTTGAATCCTCTGTGATATTGTAATGCTTTCTTTCTATACACTGTAAACCCATATGAGAATGGTACCCATATTTAACCCGTTGTTGTGTAATATTATACTTTCCCTTTCTCGTTTCCATATTGAAGTTACTAGTTGTTACATAGAATAGTTACCAACCTCTTGTAATGATCGTTGGATCCTGACTTTTTAAAATTGGATCAGATGCTTATTGTTTGATATTCAATGGCTTGTTGTATGTCTTGGTTAATTGGTGTATCAGATATCTCTATTATATATCTTGAGGAAGAGATGCCGTAATGGTTCTTTTTGATGAGCAACAAGTAAGGTTGTCGTATAGCAATTTGCTTTGGAATTCAACCCATGATCCACGTTAGACCCAAGATGGTAACCGTGTTGAATGTGTGGATTTGTACATTGTAGAGTCAGGACATGGGTATCCAGACTTTGGTAATGCTAGATGAACAAGGAGGTAAGACTGGTGGAGAGTTGCGTGCAGGATCCAATATATAGCATGAATTCATTGGGTGATTGGGTGTTCATTGTTGACTTTATGAGGCTGCATACAATTCAGAATGGTCACATATTATTTTCCTCAGAGTTGGGAAAGGAAACATGTCTTCGTTACCAGGATTTAAACATTTTGTGATCATACTATTCGCTGTTGTAGTGTGAAGTCAAAATTGATGGTTGTCAAGGTAACTAGTTCACACTATGTTCTGAACCTCGATCAAAATGATCACAATGCAAACTCAATGGGTTGGCTAACAGGTGTGCAAACCATGCGTGAACTAAGACATAATTTAATATGATGCCAAATTAACCTTTTGAAAAAGAAATCTTAAATCAACCACTTACAATATATTTGGCTTCACCTGATACTTCTGAAGGTGATCAAATTGTTTTAGATGAAAATTTGACAAAATTGTGACTTGTGTATAACTTTTGGAAGTTAAAAACTTTACACAGAAACTTGAACTAAACAAAGAACTAAAGTGACAATAGCCTCATAAAGTCATAAAGCTAACCTTGGGTGGTGAGAAAGTTGCTAACCAACATTAAGCAATTATATACTTATTTTTTTTGCTTTGTCATATTATTGATACTGACACACCATTTTCCCATCTCATCTCACTCCTCGCTTCCGCATCACTCATTCATCTGGGCTGCCTACCATAGAGCAAAGAGGCGGGATCAGCACTCTGGTTATGTTGGATGAGCAAGGAGGTGAAAGGATAAATCTTATTATTTATAGTTGTCTTGATGTTTCTATAACCTCAATGATCCTCCTCCTCGTACCAAGTACCAAGTGATATATGTTTGCTGGAGTTGACAATTTTGTGCTTAGCTTCATAGTGTTGTCATCTAACCCCCCTGCCTATCCCATATTGTCTCTTAAATAATGTAACAATTCCTCGACTCTTAACTCCTGACTCACTTTATCTTAGAATATTAGTATCAATTGTACAATGTAATCATATTTCAATTGGTATCTTTTCAGAAGTCTAACCCTCTTTCATATATTTTATGTATTACTTAACCTATTGCATATACCTATAAGCTCTTTAACATTACTTTGCAATGGTGTTGAAACCCTGATATCTGTTCTGTAAGCCACTTACCAATGCATATCTCAGGCCATATTCCGTATATTCATGTTACATTGTGTTAGTTCTACAAGAATTCTGAAAATCTATGTTATTTCAAGTTCTACTACCTTCTTTGATGTAATGACTTGATAACTTCATCATTAGTGTGTAGTATTGTTGACAACCTACTGCCTATTCTGCAACCCATCAGCCAATGCTTATCTCACAATCCCTAGCTTCTTCAAGCTACACTATGTCTGTTCTTAGACTCCTCAAGATAAACAAATCCTGATACCTTCTTCAATATGACTTTATAATGTATAAGGATGTTATCATTTCCTTGTAGTGTTGTGAAACCATGCTACCTATTCTGCAAGCCATTAACAATCCCTAGCTTCTTCAAGCTACCATACCATATGTCAATTCTTAGACTCCTCAAGATAAACATTATTCAAATTCTGATACCTTCTTCAATATGACTTAATAATGAATAAGGACTTCATCATTTCCTTGTAGTGTTGTGAAACCCTGTTACCTATTCTGCAAGCCATTAAGAATCTCTTAAGCTTCTTCAAGCTACCCTATGTCTGTTCTTAGACTCCTCAAGATAAACGAATCCTGATACCTTCTTCAATATGACTTTAGAATGTATAAGGACTTCATCATTTCCTTGTAGTGTTGTGAAACCCTGTTACCTATTCTGCAAGCCATTAAGAATCTCTTAAGCTTCTTCAAGCTACCCTATGTCTGTTCTTAGACTCCTCAAGATAAACAAATCCTGATACCTTCTTTAATATGACTTTAGAATGTATAAGGACTTTATCATTTCCTTGTAGTGTTGTGAAACCCTGCTACCAATTCTGCAAGCCATCCACCAATCCCTAGCTTCTTCACGCTACCCTATGTCTGTTGTTAGACCCCTCTGGATAAAAATTATTCAAATCCCGATACCTTCTTCAATATGACTTTATAATGTATAAGGACGTTATCATTTCCTTGTATTGTTGTGAAACCCTGCTACCAATTCTGCAAGCCATCAACCAATCCCTAGCTCCTTCATGCTACCCTATGTCTGTTGTTAGACCCCTCTAGATAAAAATTATTCAAATCCCGATACCTTCTTCAATATGACTTTATAATGTATAAGGACGTTATCATTTCCTTGTATTGTTGTGAAACCCTGCTACCAATTCTGCAAGCCATCAACCAATCCCTTATCTCTAGCTTCTTCAAGCTACCCTATGTCTGTTCTTAGACTCCTCAAGATAAACAAATCCTGAAACCTTCTTCAATATGACTTTATAATGTATAAGGACTTGATCATTTCCTTGTAGTGTTGTGAAACCCTGCTACCAATTCTGCAAGCCATCCACCAATCCCTAGCTGCTTTATGCTATCCTGTGTCAGTTCTCTTAGATTTCTCAAGATATTTTCAAATCCCAATACTTTCTTCAGTGTGATGTGTTGATAACATATAAAGACTTCGTAAATAGTGTATGGCTAGTATTGTTGACAAACTTGACACCACCTATTCTGAACCCATCAACCAATATATCTCACAACCCTTAGCTGCTTTATGCTAACCTGTGTCAGTTCTCCTAGACTTCTCAAGAAAAACATTATTCAAATCCTGATACCTTCTTCAGTGTGATGACGTGATAACATATAAAGACTTCATCATTAATGTGTAGTGTTGTTGATACTCTCTTCTATTTAATGGTTTTTTAGCCTCGTTTGAAGTTTGATACACAATTGACATTCTGCATGTGACCTCATCAAAGTTGTGTTATCAAAATATCAAAATCCTTGACTATGTTGAATGTTGCCTCAAGTTTTCTGACTTCTGTGATATTTGAACTTTATGATTGCAAACCTCAAAGTACTGTATCTTGACAATTTATGTACTTGTTGGAAATATAAATATGACCTTGAAATGTCTTACCATTATCCTCAACCAACAAGTTTTAACCTTTCTGTTATAATGTTTTATCTCTCTTCCGCAAATTGTAATTCTTCGGATATATATTACATTACTGACGACTGCCCACTTCAATCATGTCATATTGTTTGACTAAGTAAGTCAAGTTACTCCACGACTTCCGACCCTAAAACCATCCGACTTAATCAATTTTGTTGTGTCCTTTAATGTGACTTGAAATTATGAGACATGACCTCATTCAAACTTTCTGTCCTCATAAACAACAGGATGTTTAATAGAGATACTTCGTCCTTGTGTTTATTGGACTTGTGGATTCCAGCAGATGCTATGAGCATGAGATATTTAACTAGGATTTAAAGTGGATTTCATACAATTCTCTTCTGCTATTACTGGAGATATGTAGACAATCTAATGACTGATGTGACCCTCTTATCCGACTTGACCTGGCTCAATTGATTGACTCACAAAATAGTATTCTTCATGACCGTATTTGCGCCAGGCAGTGATCAAGATGCAATCTGTTTCATTGAATATTTAATCAAGCAGCAACTTGTCCAGATTACTTCTTGATAAAGATCAGCTCTTCTGCTCTTCTTATAGATCCGAAATCTTGCCGGTGCATTTTCATATCATGGACGTAAACATCAAAGGACTTATCATTGAGTTTCTTTCAAACCAGCGCTTTCATAAGCAGAATCTTGTACCATGTTTTCTGTCCCCATGATTAAGATTATGAAAGAAGTCCATTCATTGCGCATAAGTATGTTTACTATTTTGCTGTGTATTACCCAGTATAAGTGTATACTTAAGTCCTGGTACCTGGGAATGAAGTATTATAGCCCTAGAATAGGTTGACAATCATCTCTGAATATACACTCATGCTAAAATGTCAGATGTCAACCGCTAGCTCAACAACTATTTTATCCGTAGATTTACACGTAGATATGGATGAAAATAAGCTTGACATTTCCATATTGGCATGACAAAAGGCATTTCCGGCGTATTCTTCTGGCAAAAGTACAAGAAATGCTTTTCTTAATATTTTGTCAACATTTGGAGAAAAAGAAGCAAATGTTTTGATTAGGTAGGAATATTTGAATAAACATATTCTGACATTTCAAAGCTGTTTAAGTTTTGGAAGTTACATGATATACAGGAATTATACACCAGTTGAAATTAAAGTCTTCAGAACATTTACAGCTTATTCTTAAAAGCGTGAAGTTGCACGTGTTGAACTGCTCGATGTCTTATCAGCTTTATATTAATCCCAATTAAGCCCAATCCCAGCTTTGGGATATTAGGGAGCAAACCAGGACACTTACCTTTTCCCTAATATGGAATATACTGTGTTAGGGAGTGGTCGTAATTTAAGAGTTGGATGGCCAGTAAATTATTTGCCTGCATTTGTCGAATGAATTGGCTTCTTCTGAGGTAATTTGTGAAAAATGTCTTATTATCCACTTGTTTTTCATTTTTATCATCATTAGTTATTAGTATTACCTACGTACATGCTATTTGGTTTCTTACATGTAGCTTAATTATTTCAAATGAATTTTGCACTTAGCATTATTATATTTTGTTTAACGCTGCTGATGAGAAAACTGAATTATTTTAAGTGTGTATAACAGGGAGTCATATATAATTTGTATTCATGGATGGAGGTATAAAGTATTGATGACTGGGCCGATAAAAAGGTTATAATAGGCAATGTTTAGTGTCCTGTGTTTGTTAATTTTTATTTATTTGTTTATTTTAACAATAACATTATTATTTCATGTTTGTTATTCCATATGAAAACATTCCGTGTTTGTCATCTTTATTTTAAATGTTACTCGTTGAGTTTATCATTTATATGTTCCTCGTTCTTGTGTCTTATTTTACATGTTATTCATTTTATATTATATATATCGGCCATTGCACAGCTGAAAACTGTCCACAAAATCATTATTGTGCATTTTATCTGTGATCTTTTGATCCATTCTTGAGATGTCAATAAAACAAGTTGACTGTATTTCACAAGTAGCATCAACACCTTTACACATTACTTAATACAGGAAATGCCGCAAGTTTTTGTGTGAAATAGAGTCATGCTACGTGTCAAGGCTCACATCGTAATTATAAAACCTCTTGGCAATGGTAATCATGCCAGGGAGCTCTTGAAACAAAGTCTGCTCTTATCCGTCTGACAAAGTTAAAGCTGACGTCTCCTTAATGCTGGCGCCTACTACCTAAACGTACCAGAATGCGAGAGAAAATATTAAAATTAGTTAATTATGGAAACACAAGTACTTTGCCATTATCATTATGCACACGCATGTTTTCCATATTTATATTTTTCGATTTGAAATCAACTACAAATTTGTGCACTTTTTATATTCATTTTTGCTCTCAAAATTTTGTTGTGGTTATGCTTATAAAGTGTACGAGTATTTTGTATGAAATTGCACACAATGTGACTAATTTTCAATGTGCAAATTCAGGAACATTGATTTTCAGTGAGCAGCAAAGTTTGACCACAATTTTCACTTTTTTTTACATTCATATACACACTGACAGAAGTGAAACACTTACATTAGCACTTATTTGCACAGATCGGACATTTGATAACACCACATTTTTTATTTGCCTATGCGTATGTTTAGAGTCAGGATATTGGTATCAAGACATTGGTTATGTTGGATGAGCAAGGAGGTAAGGTTTAAGCGTGTGATATTACGCGTGTGCTAGCAACATACAACTCCGCCGTGTCAATAGCTATGGTAACTCTTCAAGGCTTTCACAGGATAAATGGTTCCTCCGCAGTCTGTATGATTAGATTTCAAATCTAGAATCCGCAGATCACGCATGTAACTGAAAGCTGCTCCAAGCTGTAGAAAAAAGATAAAACTCCTGGATTAAGTTTGGCATATTATATTAAACAGCTAGTTATACATGGGAGGAGTAGCAGACTTTTTGGGGGCGCCCGCTACGGTGGGGCCCTTATTGTCAATATATGACAAGGTCTCATGCCCCATATTGCCTATCTACCATGTCCAGTTTCTTTCCAAGATGCAGCTCGTGTTTTGGTAGATTTTAAAATTATGAAAAGTTTGGAATCAAAAGACACTGCAACTAAGTTGTTTTATCTTCTCAAATGAAAACCTCCTAAAATCTTGTGAAAGTCTCGGAAGTTAAATTAGCCATTGGCACTTAGATCAAAACAAAAACATTAAATAAAAAAAATGCTTTGCAGGGAATTCAATTGCTCCTTTAACTGCACCATTACATATTAACTGACATAACATATTTGTACCATCTCATTTTATCCCTATCTATACCTACCCACCCACCAATCAACCTACCTACCTACCATCCTACCTACCTACCTACCTACCATGGTGTGTTTCTACTCCATCTGCGGTGCTAATATAGAGCAAAGATGCTGGAATCAGGACTCTGGTTATGTTGGATGAGCAAGGAGGTGAAAGGATAACTTTATTTTTTATGTCTTGCTCTTCATGTTTTTTTAAAATTTGATTCAAAAGAGTTCACTGCTTTCTTAAGATATATAACCTGACTTAAGTCAACTTTTTGATATGTTGGCATTACTTTAATTTATAACCTGACTTTGGTTAATGTTTTGATATGTTCATATTAATATGTATTGAAAGTTATATCTATATACTATTGAATACATATTCATTTTTAATGATGATTTTGAAAATATATAGATTCAAACCTTTAGCCTATGCAAATTACGACATTCCAAAATTATACAAAGACTTATATATTCAATGAGATTAAAATGCAAAAAAAACAACCCAAAAAACAATTGGTATGTCTCAAAGCTTTTGAAACTGAATATGGAATGTGCCCCCCCCCCCCTTCCGACTCAAACTCAGTCAAAATAAGTTAAAGATACAGTCTAAGACTCTATAATGAAATCTTTTTGTGAATTTAAAGTCAAAGTGTTTATTAATTATTTTTGTGTATAAAAAAATGGAGCAAGTATAAAATTTGCCAATATTTGAGACAAATTTGCAATACAAAATTAACTTTTTGCCTAATACTTTTACCACACCCTACCTTTAAACCTAACCTGTGACGTAACCTTTAACCCCACCCTGCTTTTAAAGACAACACACAGTATATACAATGCTTACAAAAATATTGCTGCAATTTTACAGTGGTGGTCAGGGGATGGATCCACATAGGGACAAATGTGGCATGTGTGCCCCACCCTCTAAAACAAAGTGCTAATGGAAAGAAGGAAGAAGACCAAAAAAGAAGGGGGAAAGGAAGGAAGGAAGGAAGGAGGAAGAGAAATAGAAGAGAGAACTTTTTATACCCTAAACTGCAAATTCTGGATCCACCGCTGTGTCGGAAGATTTAATTTATTTCATCATTGTTGAAAGATACCCTTTAAATGTTTCTTCAGTTCTTCTTACTTATATTTAATATTTTTAGTTGAAATGTTTACTGTCTTTATTTGTTTTATTGAATTTTTGATTGTAGTGTTTCATATGAAATGCATTATCAGAATACTAACAGTTTCATTGCGAGAGACCATAGACCCCAAAGACCATGACTTCTGCGACTGACCATCTAGTCTTGACCAACCTTATTCCAATAAAAAGACATGTTGAAGTCCATTAAAAGACAAAGGTGGACCACCCATTGCACTTCAAGAAATGTAAAGGTCTAGAAGGTTGACTGTATCGGCTTCTCCAATGTGTATGGACTATTGTATACTAAATTTTATTTGAGAAATTCTCCCAAGTTGCAATCCTACTGGATGAAGGTAAAAAAATGAGGACATGTTCCGTCTATTCAGAGTGTCCTCTTACAGAAGTTCTAGGTTATATATATCTTGAGAAACATGAGAACTGTATGATTGTTAACTAATTATTAGTAACCCTTAACCTCTAACCCTGCTAACAGCTATTCCTGTGTATTGCTGATGTAGCCTTGAAATTAGTGACCTTAATTTTTTCCTTTGCTGCTAACCAACCGCTCTAGTTTCACCTAACAGGCATTTGCATGTATCCATAAAGCGAAAGAAGCATGATGCAGTAACTAACAAGTGATCGGGAAAAAAAATGCAAGCTGAATGAATTTTGTTTGCGACCCATGTCAATGGCCATAAGATTGAAATCCTGGGTTGTTTTGGTACGATGGAATGTTTGCCCGGAGTAAGTGCTAGGTCATGTATTGGAATGAATTGTGGGCTATTGAAGTAGATAGCATAGACGGAGACAATGGTGTACCACCTTTCACTCATTGGGCTGTTACAGTTGAAATCCATACTCCCCTATGGAAGTCATGGCCTTAATCTCCCACACAGGGAGTGTGAATTTCACATGTGATTACCTGAATGGGTGACTCCATTTGAAATTTGCACAACCTCTGTGGGAGATTAAGATCATGTCTTCCATAGGGGGTGTATGGTGATACCATTTGAAATCTACACCCCTGTGTGGGAGATTAAGATCATGTCTTCCATAGGGGGTGTATGGTGATACCATTTGAAATCTACACCCCCTGTGTGGGAGATTAAGATCATGTCTTCCATAGGGGGTGTATGGTGATACCATTTGAAATCTACACCCCCTGTGTGGGAGATTAAGATCATGTCTTCCATAGGGGGTGTATGGTGATACCATTTGAAATCTACACCCCCTGTGTGGGAGATTAAGGTCATGTCTTCCATAGGGGGTGTATGGACATCAACTGGAACGGCCCGTTTAGTGAGGTGATGAGGAGGAGACAAGATGTGTTGTCACATTTACATCAAAAGAAAACCACCATCGGTTTCATGTAAACAATATTGTGTTTTCAATCATTTCTATGCCCCAAAATGATTCCCAAGTGATACGATTGCATTACTTTCTTTTCCAAGAATGTAATCATGTATTTGGGTTTTTTACATGCAAGATACTAATTAAACCTCCTCCGGCTACACGAATCCAATCTGATTTCACTTTCAGTTTTCTATCATATATGAAACTAGTTTCTAGTGAGTAGTTTCCCTTCAAATACGTCAAAGAAGGAAATGAATTGAAAATGCAATAATTAAGAAAGATGTGACATACTTCGTCAAATAACCAATTTCGCACCCAGAAATACATGGCAATTTGTGCATTAGACATGCGACCTTGTAATATAATGCTTGTGTCAATGTGATAACTTTCGTTCAAAAACACGTTCAGATTTCCCAGATTCTATCTATTTTCTATATTCACTAAAACATTTATGGTGTGTTAAAGTACATCAAGACCTACAACGTATATGGAGACAACACACGGGCACATGGTGTCTAACGACACTGCATTGGCGAAGTAAACACAGAGTTCAGATAACATGGAATTTAATAAAGACAGAGAACACCCGTGCAACCAAATGTAATCCTAGCCAGTTATGTAACGTATCATTTTTTTTCTCGCTTCTTGGATACCGCTTTGCAACTTGCGTCACCGCCGACTCGGAACATTTTCACAAATTTTACCTGCATGAGCTAACTAATAAGTTGATCATTTCTCAAGCATAGCTAGCTATCTTCTTTCACTTCATTCCCGTCACTCTATAGTGTGTGTCTTCATCCATTAATATCACCATTTATATCGTAGTCATTTTGTATGCATGGTAGTGTTGATTAGCTGTGAACTCGTTGATTTTCTTTCATGTCATATGATCATACATGATGTAGTGGCTTACCAAACTAGGCTAGACAAAAAGAATATATGAATATTTGAACAAATTTATTTTTTGTACTTGAAACGTGTTACAAGGAGGTATCATTTTATTCAACCTTGTTATCATTGGGCAGTCATATGGTTAATAATTGGCTCCCTTGTGTTACACGGTAACAATGTTAGTTTGTGTAATAATCAAAGTGAGACTTTACGCAGTATTCTGTTGAGATTCAGCTCATACTATTGCCTAGCCGTTTGAAAGATAACCGTAACATCATGTTCATCAAGTCAACCATTTAGTGTTTTTCTTTTGATTTTGTAATATGTGCATGAAACGTGACTGGATCAAATAACATGGAGATACATTTGTAAGTTTCACTCAGAGAATAATAACTTGTGTTACACAACAGAACAGAAAACATTAGTCCCACAACATGAATATAGTCAGGTGGGTTGCCATTCTGTAATGTGCTATTAGGCAATGGATGATTCTGAGATGCCACTTTTTGCCAAATTTCCTGATTTTAGGGAATTTTGCTCAAATTCTGTGCAAAAGTTAGTATAATATATTTTATAAATGTTTTTTTTTTCTTCAGACATTTTCAAGACTTTTGAAACTACCAAGTGGCATTCTGAGAAATTTTAAAACTTGACTTTATTTTGATTATCCAACTTTTTCAAACATCATTTGGCTTTCTTTGGTCACAGTTTTATGATACTTTAAACCATCACAAGTCAAAGATGCTCCTCAAAATTTAGAAAAGGATAAAATTTTCCAAACAATGTTGATGTTCAGTGTCTCCATTTTGTTCCACCCAGTCACATTTTAGTATATCATTCAATTATAGATTCACTTTATTTGACATGATAAGTACTCTTCAAATTCCTTCATGAAATTGTTGTGACATAAATTTCAGAAGAGATGAAATATGAAAATTTTCGGAAGAAAAGGGATGATTTGTTCCTATTCATTGGTCTTGTCAGGATGAAAATGACATGCTTTGCAAATGCAAATGTCTGTAATTCTATTCGTAAAATCAAAGTGACTTTGTAACAGCCTAAAAAAGAATACTACTTGATTTAATTACTTACGTTGGCCTAAAATGGTGAAGCAATTTGAAATGTTGATTGATTTGATAAATGGTGCTTGAGCATGTCAAGTAAAGACAGATTTATTTGTTTCAAGTACACAAATTGCAATGTTTTGAATTCACACCCAAATGGAAATTCAAAACATTATGTTTAACAATGGGCTATTCCATTTAAAATCCACACTACCCCTGTGGAAGATTTTGGAAATATCTTCCACAGAGGAGTATGAATTTCAAATGAAATGAACATATCAGGCAGCTCCATTTTAAATTTCATACACCCTCTGAGAAAGATTCAATCTGAATCATCCAGAGGGAGCATGGGTTTCAAATGAAGCTGCCTAATGTATTAATTTCATTTGAAATTCACACTCCCCATGTGGAAGCTATTTCCAAAATCTTCCACAGGGGTAGTGTGGATTTTAAATGGAATAGCTCAATCATCATGCCTGTCACATTTTTGTAATAATAGTTCATCTAAAGTTGTATAGCAGTTTTAGAGGCTATGATTCGCCGGGATTGAAATCTAAAGTGGGTGTTTAGATATCATAATTGAAGTATAAGTGCTCTGAAATTGCTACTGAAGGTTACAATTTATTACTGTTGTGCTGGTGTGTAATAACACCAAGAGTTATTGGATTGGCAGCTATATGTAGAACCATTGAAATGGGCTAGTCCAGTTGAAATCCATACGCCCCCGTATTGAAGACACAACCTTAATCTTTCATACATGGGGTGTAGATTTCAAATGGAGTCACCCATTCGGGTAACTATTTGAAATTCGCACTCCCCATGTGGAAGGGGGTGTATGGATTTCAACTGGAATAGCCCAAATTTACAATTTCCGACTGTGTGTATTTTTCCTACACAACAAAGATTGCATTACTTGTGTTATAACCCGCAGGGCATAATAATAAATATTTATTAATTTGAGATGCGGTATACAAAAAGGTGACTCAAATTAATGCAAAATCTTATCCTTTTGAATATGTACTCTTAAAAGCTCTTTGATAAATTTTGATTAGCCTCTTTGTGGTCTAATACAATTACTGAAAAGAAAAGATGTTTCAGCTTGGTAGGGTAGAAGAAGGTCACGCAAATGCTTAATTTGTATAGTACAGATGTGCAAATTACTTGTAGCTTTTGGACTTGGCTACTATACATACGATTCTTTGCATATATTACCAACTGTAGCTGCAGGTTTAATAGAGACGGCGTATTTAGAATTTTTGAGAAACTACGTAACTTGAAATTGGTTCAATTTACTTATCCCATCATAGCATTTGACGAAGACAGCACAGTGAATTGTTAAGCTTGATTAGCAATTACAGAGCACTTGAGGAAGGGCTGATTTTATTTGATATACTATTGTGCAAACGAATCCTGCAAATAAACGGTCTCAATAAAAAGCACAGTGGCCGGGAATGATACGAGGAGAGCAGATTCGATATACGACTCTTAACGATATACAATGGGAAGAAGATCCAATTGAAAAGGGCTGCTTTGCATATGAAATGATTCTGTATAGGCAATTCATTTAGTTTCTTTGGACGGATCATGTTTGCTCTTGGCGTTGATAAATGGTATGGGGGAAAAACAGACATCAAATTCTGGCTCAGTTATGATATCGATTGCAGTATGATATTAAGGTTTTGATTTATGTGTTATGATGACACCCAATTAAGTTGATTGCAATTGGTAGTTTGATGCATGTGGACCAGTATTGACAATCAAAATATTGTCTTTTGGTTCTGATTTATCTCAATTCATTTTCAAATTTCAAATTGTGCCTGCTATCCTTTGGTTGTATATCTTCCAGGAGAAAAATGAGACAAAAAAAAAGAAGACTGAAACAAAAATAATTTTCACATGAATTTGGATTTCCCCCTATTTCTGCTCACCCCATCAAAATAAATTATCATGTTATTTTGGAAAAAAACCAAAAAAAAACCATGTTGATTACTTACAACACCACCCCAGGTAAGTACATGTATACAAATAGTACATAGACTCAGCATACTACAATTACCAAAGATAAGTCAGACTCAGCATACAATTACCAAAGATAAGTCAGACTCAGCATACAATTACCAAAGATAAGTCAGGCAAAAAATATTGGGCAAAAAACGTTGGGCAAGTATTGCCCAATGTTGAGTAAAAATCAGATGTCTAAATTATTGAGCACGGAACAATTGGTTTATGTTGGGAACATTTTTACCAAAAACATTTTGACTTATAATTTAGTCCGGAGATTTAGTCTGTTGATGTTGGGGAAAATGAATCTTAAGATGTTTGGTGCTTTTTTTAATTACTTAAGTTAAAGATTGACTGGAGCGCTTATCAGGGTGTAACCAAAAGCCAAAAGTAACTCAAAACTTTCATTTAAATGTAATTTCTATTTAGAATTTTAGGTAAGAATTCAATCTTCATGTTTTTTAAAGAGACAGAAGGCAAGTTTCTCAATTTAAATAACTGGATTCATTCTAAAATTGGTGAGACTAGTAACTTTGTTGATTCTGTGTGCTGTTTGTATATTGTGATATTTAAGTACAAAGAAAACTAACTTTATTGCTTGGATTTAATCACAGAACAATTGGACCGCATTGAGGAAGGTATGGACCAAATCAATGCCGACATGCGAGAAGCAGAGAAGAACTTAACGGGCATGGAAAAATGCTGCGGTCTTTGCGTCTGCCCCTGGAAGAAGTAAGATCGCTGGCGAGCCATCGCTTACCAGCTGGGTGTATTTTGTGTGTTTGATGTTATGTTTTTATGCATGCAATAACTAACAGTTGTTTTGACGTTAAACAAATTGTGTTCAACAGAACAATTGGATCGTATCGAGGAAGGGATGGATCAAATTAACGTGGATATGCGGGAAGCGGAGAAGAATTTGACAGGGTTGGAAAAATGCTGCGGCATCTGTGTTTGTCCGTGGAAAAAGTAGGTTTTTTTATTGGCAAACCGATTTGCAGGCTCGCCAACTCCCTTCACAACTCGCCAAGTTCTCAGCATGTCTCTAATATCGGCTTCATTAAAAAGCTCACATTTGCGGTGCAGAATTTGTCCAACTTTATTATTGAAACTCCTCCCAAGTCTGCTCATTCTGTTTCATTTATTTCCGTTCAAGAAAACATGTTCAAATCTCTTACATCTATATAAAGAATCATTTCCCCATATATTGCAAATCATTTTCTAATTTTCCAATTTCAATGTCTGTCAGCGCAATATTTTTTTCGAAAGCAATTAATCCACAAATTTGACACTTTTGTTAAAAGCCTTGATCATAACCCAAGCTGAGCTGAATTTTTCTAATAATGAGAAATGTATCATCCCTTCAGCATTTTTCTATATTTAGCATTTTCAAAATTGATGTTTTATAAGATAACCTTTTCAAATAATTCTTGTACTGTACTCCAATGTCCCTGTTTTATGATCATGAAATCATTTCGGTTTGAGGTCTTTTTTGTGCAACAGTTTAATTATTTCTAGAGTTTTTCGTTCACATTTGTGAAAGTTATTTTTGAAAACGTTGATAAGAGAAATTCAGGACGATTCTGCATTGGAAAAAAAACCGCCAATAATCGCAGCCACAAATAACAATGCCACGTACATTCACTACTCACGTATACTTAAGTGCCATCTCAAGTGTTTTTTGAATCACATTCTCAAGTCATTTTTTGATCACATTTCTACCAATTTAGTTTACTGCTGACAGGTGTATTCGGTTTCATTTTGACTCAAGAAATCGATTTGCACATTAATACAAGGATGGTAACATTTTGTAAAGCAAGATCAATATGTACATGATGCAGGGTTGTTATTTTGTGATGATCCTGTTTTGCGGGAAGACTTTCAACTGTGATCGCTTTGAATAATCCTAGCACTGTGTGCCCTAGCACCGTGTGCTTATTTGATTGATTGATTGATCGATTGAGCGATTGTGTACAAAATTGACTGGAAATGTGATGCACAAAGTAATTTATGGGGCACTAAAGCACTCACACGCTTACGTATAATTGGGCAAAATGACTCAATTGGTTTCTGGAAGTAATTTTGATTTATACTTTTTAAAACGTTTCCTTAAAAAAGGTTACAAAGCTAGAAAAATGCCAGAGTTCTCAAAATTCCTTTTGACCAAACGTGACTCATTTTGCTCAATTATATGTCTCATATCCCGTCATGCTTGCAGGTAGTGTGAGCTGGATTTAAAACAAAAGCAGCAGCTTGTGGATAGAAAGTAATCACTAATCATGCTGACATTCACAGAAAGTTAAAAATAAATAGAGCTGTAACAATAATATCACATGTTAATTTCTATGGGACTTCTGTGGTAAACTAACCCTACTACCTACATATATCCCATAATGCTGTCTGAGAAGACCATCATTAGAGAGGAACCAATCACTGATGATTTTGTCATAGAAAGAAATTTTTTAAAAAGAGCTGAAGAAATATCACAAATGCATTTTTCAGGGACTCCTTGGTTTGCTTACCAAATCACAAGCTATTATCTGTCTCGACTAAAAGTTGAGAGTAATGCCATGTTGGATTTTGCAGATTTGAACCGCGTCCGGTAACCTAATCCCATGAGGTGTATACACACAAGTTGAAGCGTTATTTGTCCGGATGCTGGTGTCGTGATGCAACTATGTAAATGCATTTGATTTGAATCTGCTACTGTGAAATCTAACATGGGGTTACCCTCAACTTACGACGACACAAACAATAATAATTCTATTTGATAACTAAGTTCTAATCACTGAGGATGCTGACATGTCAGAGAGAGCTCAAGATATATCACAGATGCTTTTCTTTGGTAACTCCTTTTATGAGCTAACCTACTCGCATCCCATAATGCTCTCTGATAAGACAATTAGTAGAGATACACTAATCACTAATGCTGCTGACATGAAAAGTTTAAAAAGGGCTTAAGAAATATCCAAAATTCATTACTGGGACTCCTTGGTGCACTAACCTACTCACATGTATCCCATAATGCTGTATGATAAGAGAATAAGTAGTGAGAAACTAGTCACTAATGATGTTGATTTGGAGAGAAAATTTTTAAAAAGAGCTTAAGAAATATCACAAGTTCAATACACTGGGCTAGCTAATACTCCGTGCTTCTAAAAATGGCGCAAGTATTAAAGTTGACTTTTAAGTGAAAATAGCTTTAATGAAATACAGCATTAATGATTTTATTAATAGAATATATTCATCGCTGCGAGCAAACAGATTTTGACATAACATTTACTCTAATCTTTAATAATCAAATTACGGTTGAAATGCACAATACTTGCCTCATAGCATTAATAGCAGACAATTTGAATTGTGCATAATTGTCACTTGAGAACCTATTTCCATACAGATAATCATCATATTGGAGGGAACATGAGATGAAATAATGATACTCTTTCAGACTCTGTAATTTGGTTTGACAAGCAACTGAAATTGTAACTGTAATCTTATAATAGGATCACATATATTAAAGGTAATACATTGTGGGTGATGAACTTGAAAACACCGACAAATGGGGACATTTTCTGATCTAAAACCCACCAAATGGGGACATCTGATGACCGGGGACATTCCCGGTTGTAGAGACTTCTCTCCCTGCACGCTCTATGGCTAAAAGTGCCAAAAATGGTGTTAATTAAGATGTCCCCGGTTGTCAGGAGGTGTAGAACATGTACAAATTGTAGGTTTTAGACAAGTTTTGTGTGTTTTTCGCACAAATGTCCCAATTTGACACATAATGTCCCCAATTGACACACAAATGTCCCAATTGACACACAAATGTCCCCAATTGACACAAATGTCCCAATTGACACACAAATGTTCCCTATTGACACACAACTGTCCCCATTTGACACACAAATGTCCCCTTTTGACACACAGATGTCCCCAATTGACACACAGTCCCCAATTGACACACAAATGGCCCCAATTGGTGATTTTTTGGCTAGAATTGTGTGTCCCCTTTTGGTTGTTAACAAGTGGGGTATGTTTTCGCATGGATGTCCTCATTTGCCAGTACACACGCATCCTACAAAACCCCACCCCACAGGTGTAAACAATTTCATTTCAAATTAATACACAATCACCAATATCTATAAAAAATGATATTTTAATCTTTTCATAATTTTGTTTTGTAAACTTGATGAAATACGGTAATAAAGTAAGTACTTAGATAAACCACCACTCTTTTCTGCGACAAATATCCCCTTCCCCATTTTGAGAATACTGACCAATACAGTATCTTTAGACACACAAGTAGTGAAATGTAAACAACATGATTATTATTGAATTTATTCTTAAAGTAAAATACTGACCAATACAGTATCTTCAGACACACAAATAGTGAAATGTAAACAACATGATTATTATTGAATTTATTCTTAAAGTTACCAAACAGAGAAAACATATTTCTAGCGTTAAAAGTGGATTTTTTAAACACAGTAATCCAGACACTTTTATTGATCCCATTTTGTTGTTGTTGTTATTACGATATCAGGCCACATATAGTATACCTTGAGCTTTCATCTGATTATTAGCGAAGCTGAGTACTAGCACTTGTAAACGTGATAAATTTAGCCCGTTAAATCCCGCACAGGCAGGAAATACACAACGGATGTGGTAAAGACAAGGGTCTGCGCTGACTATGCACTTGACAGCTTAAAAATGGTTAAATTTAGTTTGTCACTCTGAAAGACAAATCCTCTTATGTTGTTTACAACAAAACAATCATTTTTAACTCATTTCAGAAGACATTCTGTTTTGATTTGATTTGGTACTAAACTGTTACAAAAGAAGCAACAGAAGCAGTAGACACACAAATACAAAATACATTGCATAAATATAGTAAAAAAGGGACAATAAGAAAACCAAGGATAATTTAAATGGCTTTGCAAAAGATGAAGAAAATGAAAAGCAAAGGATTAGCTTAACTCCCTCCATGCGGGTGTCGATTGCAGATGACAAATTTCATTTTTTTTAAACTCAGAAATTTCTGAATTGTAAATTTACATTTGGATTCAGCATGAAAAATGCATTAAAATGAGTACAAACAAGCCTAGTATTGGTTCAATGGTTCTTAAGATAGCTCTTGATATTTTGGGAAAATATCCCGAAACTTGAGACTTTTTATGTTGAAGCCTATAGTCAGCAGAAAAAGCATTAATGAATGTGAACATCGCTCAAATTTATACATACAAATACATACAAATAAAATATTGATGAAATCTGACATTCATGAACTTTCAGCTGAATAAGAGCAAGCTGTTAGAATCATGCAATTGGTCTAAATATATCTAAGCCCTAAAATCTTAATGGCAAATTCTCATGCGATCGAAATGACCCAAGATTGAGAAGGGGAATGTTTTTTGAACGAGTCCAGCATATCCTTTTTGAAGATGAGAGTCAACAAGATGCAGGGACACAAGGGATCTGTAAATAGAACGATATTGATGCATTGCGCTGATGCGAGTCGGACATCTCTATCTCAATGAGATGTGCACAATTTTTATGTCAAAAATGTGTAAATAAAAGATGCATAGGTTAAGATGGTACCGTAAAAATGTGTAATTTGCAGTGCGATGAATTATTTAGCAGCAAATTTATAGATTTGTTTCACAAAATCATTACAATTTTAAAGATACCTGCAAAATTTGTGAACTTGGAGAAATATAACTGAGTTGGGCTGAACAGGCATTCCAAGAGGGAGCTGTTGACCTCCATGTTAGGAATAGTGGAAATTGTGTTAGTAATAATAATAGTAAAAGAGATTTATAAAGCGTCTTGCAAACAAACCTCAAAGTGCTGTACTATCTCTACAGCTACCAAAAGGAAACACAACAAAGTAAAATGAAGAGCAAACAATGTAAGGAAGAAGGAAAAAAAATGTGTGCAAAATCCCTGCAGTCAGATACAATGAAAAACATACAAGCATTCATACATAAGCAGACAATTAAATACAGCATGTACATCAAAATGAATCCATAAGTTTAAAAAAGTGTGGGACTTCAAGGACACCAAGAGACGCGATTGATCGAATTTGTGCTGGCAAAGCATTCCAGAACTTTGGTGCTGCTGCTGCTACAAAGCATCTGATACCGTAATATAGAGTCTACATGGGATGAAAGTACCTAGGGTTGTGGGCATTCTTTGACCTGCAGTCCATTAAAAAAAAAATATTTTGAAAGGGATAGTGCAAGTAGACCTCATCTGCAATAGCTGCCAGGTGTCATATGTTAAGTATCTATAGGGCAGCTATTGTAAATTAGGCCTTATTTGCACTATGCCCTCAATTGACCTTTTTGGTAAATCCCATAAGCCTTTGCGAGTACACCTGAGAACTCGTCATTTGACGTCACACCGACTTGCAATGCGCAGTAACGATATTGGATAAACGATGTGCGCATCGGTGTAGATCGGCGTGACGTCAAATGATGAGGTCTCAGGTGTACTCGCAAAGGATTATGGGATTTGCCTAAAAGGTCAATTATTTATTATAAGCTATTTGTTTTGATGGCTGTGGGATTCTTTCGTTCAGTTCTGTTGGACTGTTTTGTGCATTTGTGATAGAAAAAATGGTAATAACTTAGCCTACTGTAAAAAACTTGTTATAAAGCATATGTGCCTATTAACGAGTTGCTCGAACAAGAACTAATTGTTATGGTAGTTTAAAAAAAGATGAAAAAGATAACAAACTACCGTAAAAATTTGTTCTTGTCTGAACAACTCGTTAATAGACACATATGCTTATTAACTAATTTTTGCAGTATAGCATTTATATAAAGATACTTTTTAAAATGGAACGTGGACAGGGGCAAAACTTCAAGGACTAACATAGTTGAACATAATCAACCATAATTTGTTTATTTGTAGAGTAGCATTTTCTTTAGTTGTGTTGAGTTGTTTTAATTGACTAATTGTAGAATTATGACTAACTGGTATTGCTGCATGATCCTGATAGTATGCATGTGTAGATGAGTAATTTAAACTCGGTCTACCCCGGGGTTCCTGAAATTTAAAAAATAGGTAACAAATTTGAATGAGTATTTTGTAGACTATTCTTTCATTATCGTCAGCAGAATGCAAGACCTTTTTTGCACGGATCAGCCATTTTAATCCCAAAACGATCGGCTCTCCCTACAAATGCATGCACTAAAAGTGTTTTTCACAGCAATGCGTACATGCATTAATTAAGCATGCACATGTTAGGCTTACATGCACACATATCACACACTTTTGGGATAGAGCCTCATTGTGAGATGACCGCGCAAAGAGACTAAAGAGTCAGTAGCACTGAAGTGCTTTGATTTTTTTTGTTGGCACTTATGTCTTGCATTCGCACAAATTTCAAATCAAATGCTTTAAGCAGAGATCACCGAAAGGCACTATCATTTTAAAAACACTACATATTGCATGTTAAGGAGTATACTTTAGCTCTGTAGGGTAGCTTCAAGTTTGCAAGATGAAAAAATTACTGTATAAGGGGTAACTTTCCTTCCCTATACTTGTAATACATTATTGCATATTTTTGGGAGGCGTTTTTTTTTTTTCGCGGTTGAAGCTCTAATCACGAAATTTGCGAAAATAAAACCCTCGCGAAAATTATCACTTATACAGTAGATGAAAATCCCTGAAAATTGTATGCAGTTGGACTGTTTTTACCATTATCCCATAGAGGAAGAAAGACAAGAACATGATATATTTGTGGTAAGGAAATGATGTACAGAGCTCAAAATGTGACTAAAGTGTAGGAAATGTTTACTGTTTTTGAGAAACTCACAAATATTGGATTTTCCATTCAAAATGTTTGAACCATCATAATTAGTTACATTACACATCAAAAATTATGAAAATGTTATCACAAAATGGTTCATTTTCCCCTTATTCTGTCGAGTTGAAGAGTCTTGGGTTCCTCATAATATTTCTTGCTCAGTGGTGGTGCCAGGAATTTTTTTCAGGGGGGGGGGCATTAGGAGGGCAAAGTGAATTTCAGGGGGGTAAAATCAACAAATTATGTGCAAAATCGCTACAAAAAGTGGAAATGTTCATAATTTTGAGTTTTTACTGGGGGAAAGAGTTCTGACTGGGGGGGCATTTGCCCGGTGCCACTGTTCTTGCTTAAGATATAATTTCATTTCCTTTCATCAATTTTTGCTTCAAAGATCAGGTGATTATTTGGTTTGATTCCTGCCAAACGGGATCCTTATGTTAAAGACACAAAATAATTCTCCATCAAATAATCTTGTATATCTGTAAATCAAAGTATTTGCCTTTTTTGCATGATAGACATTTTGTGATAATAATTATGGTAGGTATTATCATAATGGGTGACTAATTCTTCACTTTGTTTTGCACCTGCATGTGTGTGTCTTTACAAATCGCATGAACATACCAATTTATGCTAAAGAAATTCAACTGTTTACCAAATAAATATTGGCGTCATACTCCTGACAAGTTCGAACATTTAAAAGATCATTTTGCTTGTGTACTACGGTTGAGCAAATTTGCTTACGAAAAAATATTCATGCTCATGTGCAGATTCATACTTGTGCATTCATCCTTTGCTGATTAAACATGAACATGATTTGAAAAATAGGCGATATATTCAAAGGCTGCTGTGTGTGGTTTTTTAAATTATATTGTTATTTTATGTTAATAGATCATTGTAATGGCTAACTAGGCAGGGGCATAGAAAATGGGATATTCCATTCAAAATCCACACTACTCATGTGGAAGATTTTGGAAATATCTTCCACAGGGGGAGTATGAATTTCAAATGGAATGAGCACATTAGGCAGCTCCATTTGAATTTCATACACCCTCTGAGAATGATTCAACCTGAATCTTCCACATAGGTATGGTGAGTTTCAAATAGAGCTGCTAACGTGTTCATTCCATTTAAAATTCATACGCCCCCTGTATAAGATATTTCCAAAATCTTCCACAGGGGTAGTGGGGATTTTAAATGGAATAGCCCAATACAGTGACTGTGTAAAAAAGTCAACCGATATTAATTCGAAAAACAAAAAAAAATATTTTAAACTGTTTCAATAATAATAATATTTATGAAACAATCACACAGGGCAGCATTTAGTACATATCGCATTCTAACTCTTCATTATGTAGTCAATATATCAAAAATCACAATAAAAAGAAGCACTCATACTGGATATTAGCAAACGAGACGATTATTGTGAAGTAGGACATTTACCTCAGGATAGATTTTGAAGAGAATGATTTCATCACATGTTAGCCCCACTTGAGACGAGTGCTTCAATAAACCCAAACTGAACTTGAAACTAATATTGCAAAACCATCTCTGATTACGCATCAGATATGACAAAATCCATTCGGATAAATCACTCAAGATTTTCATGTTTTCATACCTGGCTATAACTGCCATTAATTTTTTTTTTTTTTTTGCATAAAATTGAATTGTGAATCGTCTAACCAAGTCTCATTTTTCTCTTTTCTCCCGTACTCTCTTTGATTTCTTTTTTCGCTATTTTTTAGATTCATGAATTTTGAGGCTGGCGATGACTACAAGAAGACGTGGAAGTCCAATGATGATGGCAAAGTGAACACGGGTCAACCAATGTCGGTAGCTGATGACCGAGACGGCCCCATGGCCAACTCATCGTACATCACTCGGTATGTATGTTTGCAGTAAAAAGGTATAATAGCAAACTCTTGCTTTTCCCCCTTCAATTCTATGACCATTTTCATGCTTCAGAGTTGGTAAGATCACCACAAGATTCCTATTGTGGCCGCCTGCACATGTACACCGTTGCACAGACTGGTACACACAGAGTACCTACATATATAGTACCAATGCTGCTACTGTGCATGACCTACCAGATTCACTGAAATGGTACTACAGAATTTTGAGGCTGGCGTTTTTAAAACTACAAAATATGTGTCGGAAGACTGCATGTGTTTAAGTCCAATGGCTCAGTGGGCTGCAAAGCAAACTTCACTGGTCGAGTCAACCATCTTCATTATTTTATACTAGATTTGACCCGAGTCACAGTTCGAAATTCCCTCAATCGGTATGATAGCTAATAACTCATTTTCGTAGGCATTTTTCACAGCTTTCGGATGAAATGATGATTTTCTCATGATTTGCAAATAAAACTGTGATATAATAGCAAAAACATGCTTGCATGTTTTTCCCCTTCAATTCTATGACCATCTTATGTCATAATTGGCTTATATGGCAGAGTTGGTAAGATCACCACAAAGATTCCGAGCGATATTTTGGCAACTGCCTGCACATGTACCACTCGTTTTATCATCATAACTGGTACACACAGAGTACCTATTATGCGGATTTATATAGTACCAATGCTGCTACTGTGCATGACCTACCAGCAGTGGTACTGAAATGGTACTACAATCATTGCATGGTACACACAGAGTACTACACAGTACACACAGTAGTACTACACAGTACCAATGCTGCTACTGCGCATGACCTACCAGCAGTGGTACTGCTAATAAGTCTGTTAGCCATCTTCCCATGTAAGAGATTTGCAGCCTCCCAGCAATGTCACAGTTCAAATTCCCTCAATCGTTCAATAATTGCTTTTTGATTTTCTAAGAGGCATGATTGATGAAATTCAGATGATTTTCTCAAGCTGATTATCGAAACAATGGTACTACACTGCATGATACTCCTCTGGTACTGCACAGTACCAGTCAAGTACCTGGTGGCGGTTTACCTGTGCAGGTGGCAAGTAACAGGAATCTGGAAGTGTAACAAGCAGCAGATCGTGCAGCAGATGTTTAGGGTAGCCTTACAAGACAGAATCTTAATCTTGATCATACCTGTTGATTGGATATTTTCAAAGAATTATTCAAAATGATCTTGAGGACGATCCAATCAATTTCTTTTTTGACCAATATGTCTAAAGGTAATTATTTTATTGTGATTTACTATGCATTCCTTAGGTGCTTCAAACCTATTGGCCTACTGTACTATTGGCCCGTATGCACCCAAAAGTTAGTCCAGGTCTAACTTTAGACTAGATCTAAACAATAAGGTGCAACCACAGAATTAGAGGAGAACGTGACTCGACCGCCATCTTGATATAGGCATGGAGCAAAAATTGGGGATATTCGATTTCCCTCGGAATACACTTGAGACATTCGTTGTCATGCAAGTGCGACATGGATGATGGGTGCATTTGAGAGGCGCGCTTGATGCGACCTGCATGGGAGTACCAAGACGCTTCAGATGAGATGCAGAATTGCTTTAGTTCGTCTCTGTGCATTGTCGGCAAGGACCCGAATACCCCCAATTTTCTCCTCATAGCTGATGACGGGATTGTACATGGTGGTATAGGGAGTCCCTGTTCTCCTCCTCTAATTCTTTGTGTGCAGCAAAGAGTACTGACTTCACCATATTGGTTTCTGACTCACAGAGTGCAAAACAGTGCACCTCGTGATTATATTTTCTCTAAAAAGAAGTAAACAAAAAGAAGTGGTCCGAGTATATATAGATGAGCAAAGAAACATCCCTGTGTAAACCAATCGCTATGGTGACCCTGCTCTACACCTCTATCTAAACAAAAGCATATCCGTAGCTATATTCAAGTTCCCTAGAGAGTCCATGTGGCGAAAGTAGTCAAAATTGAAGCGCAAATAAAACCTTGAATCCAGTCAGACGCCCAGTGTTTGAGAGGAAATTGTGAACAGTTCCCGTGTAAACTTAGACCGGTTTGTGGTCCAGCTGCCTAGCGAGAGATCATTGATTTATTGATCTATGTGTACCAAGAGGAAAAGCCCTCAAAAGGACAGAGAAATTTAAATAGTGGGAGCCAGCATTTCAGCCAGCTGAGAAAAGGACATTTTTATGTTGTTTATCTTGGCCTTAATGGGAAAAGTGGGCTGACTAGTCTGGACAATTATTGAACCAAATACGATTTAGTTGTATGACTAAGAGTTCACTTCGGATACTAAATGTTCCGATTATTTTATTGAGCGTTAAAGGGGCATCCCGGACTCTGAGGGACATTCAGTGAGTGAAGCGTGATACAATGTCTAACAAAAACAACCCCCGATGTATCTTTACTGGTGCTGACTAAGCAGTGCCTTAAACCAACTGTTAAATATAAGTGAAAAAATCGGTACAAAGTTTATATAACGATATAAACCAATCACTTTGTGGCCTTGCTCTACCCCTCTATCTAAACACAAGCATATCCACAGTTATTCGAAGCACCCTAGAGATTCTGTGTAGGCAAAATGTAGTCCATATTAAAGCGCAAGTAAAACCTTGAATCCAGACACCCGAAGAGGAAATATGAACTGTTCCCATGTAAACGTAGACAGGTCTGCGGAACAGCTGCCTAGCAAGAGATCGTTGATTGGGCAATTCCAGTTGAAATCCATACACCCCCATGAAAGACATGACCTTAAATCTCCCACACATCGGATGGGAATTTCAAATGGGGTTACCTGAATAGGTGATTCCATTTAAAATCTACACTCCCTGTGTGAGAGATTAAGATTATGTCTTCCGTATGGGGTGTGTGGATTTTAACTAGAATAGCCCATTTCATGTATTGATCTATGAAGAGCAAAACAGGCCAGAGTAATTCAAATAGTAGGAGAAGCCAGCCAGCTGAGAAGAGGACAGTCTATGTCTTGGTCGTAATGGAAAAAGTGGGCTTTATACTAAGCGAGAAAATTATTTAACCAAATACGATTTAGTGTTTGTGGTGAGGTGACCATAGTTCATTCAGATACTGTAACCGCTCGGGTATAAGCCTACCTTCGACAATAAGCCCACACTCTATTTTTCAAACCATTCTGGGAACAAGGGTGCACTTGGGTATAAGCTCAGTAGTAATTTTGGATAAGTTCTTAAATCATATCAATGATTTTCTTTCACATATAAGAACAAACAAAAGTCAAAAAAATCAACAAAATAAAGACAAATCTATCCAAATTCAGTGCACCATTCCTATATCACCTCTAAAATGTTGCTTTAAGTTAGCCTTTTGGAGCAGCCAACCATGGGAATACAATATAAATTCATTATTAGTTGTCTACTCACCCACATTTATCTAATTTGTCTCACCAGAGAACGAACATCAAGAGGGAAACATGTACTTTATAATGCAAAGTGACGGATGAAGCGTGGATGATTGTGTACCATTTAGATGTCAATCGTAATATAGTTTAGTGAAAGTTTAAAGTGATCAAAGATACAAAATGTTGTTTCAGGTCCATGTACAATGAATATATTAAAAAGATGATATCCCATTTTACATAATTTGTTTAGTATAGTCAATACTGTCGAGAGTTGAAAGAAGTAGTAATAAAAGGAACTTTTTCAGAAGTGTTGGGAGTGGATTTGAGGGTCAAAATTACACCCATTGGAAAACCGCAGTACTGAGTATCTCACTCCCCTCTCCTCATCTTTCAGTATTGGAGTCTTACAGGTTGTTTTTTCTACCACTAGCAAAGTTGTTCTTGTCTCTTTGTTGTGCTCTCTCTCTCTCTCTCTCAGGCGATGTCACCATACTTTACTGCATTAAAATACTGTGAAAATAGACTTAAATAAGCCCATGTGTGCTATTCTTTAAGGTTTGCGTATGCGGGTAGATTTCTTAATGACAAAAGAAAATGTGCAGACTAGAATTGGGAAGTCCATATGGTCCAAAAGCAGTTAAAAGTATACTTTTATCATCAAGAGGGGCAGAAGCAGGCCCTTCTCACAGCAAAAACAGGGTAAAAATATCGAAATATTCCAAACTAGAAAGAAATATTAACAAGGGACACAGTTTCCTAGTTAAATTGAGAACTGTTCAAAATGCCCCAAAAGAGGGCAAAGTCCACTTTTGCATGCAAGCAAGTTGTGGGGGGGGTCAACATTTTGGAAGTATCTGATGAAGCAGGTACTACTTTGGGCTATTCCAGTTGTTGAAATCCATACACACCCTATGTTGAAGACATGGCCTTAATATTCCACATAGGGAGTGTGAATTTCAAATGGGTTACCTGAATAAGTGTCTCCATTAGAAATCTACACCCCCTGAGATTAAGATCATGTCTTCCATATAGGGGGTGTATTAGGATTTTCAACTGAAG
The DNA here is from genome assembly GCF_039555335.1 of Amphiura filiformis. Lineage (NCBI taxonomy): Eukaryota > Metazoa > Echinodermata > Ophiuroidea > Amphilepidida > Amphiuridae > Amphiura > Amphiura filiformis. The sequence goes on along the minus strand of NC_092632.1, from coordinate 73,769,177 downwards.
TAGCCCAATATGGCACTCTAGATGAACTCATTTGATTTGTATTAGTTAATATCTTAATATGCTGGAATGATTCAAATCACAGTTGTTTGAACATGGGATCAAATTATTAGGCTCAAACAAAATTACAAATTGATTGTATAGCTGCATCTAAAAGATATCTGTACCCTTTGAATACAGATGTTTTTGAGTCAATATCAAAATTTCCCTCAAAAATTATTCACTTTTATAGTATTTTTCAAAAGCAACTGAAGTAGAATATCTAATGTCATTTGTTGTATTTAGTAACAAAAGGTGACTCTTTCAAGCTTTTGATACAAACACTTTATTGTTTGATGAAATATTTTATGAAATTTCCTTGTTGCTTGTTTCACATATTCCAGCTGTTTTTACAGTATTTCACTTATACCTATTTCTAAAATAAAGAAAACCCGATTTAGGATAAATACGCCTATCTATAGTTTGCATTTAGTTAATAATGGAGCCAATTCTATATACATCAAACAGCCGTGAAATATTGACCAACAAGAAGAGTCAAATTATTAGGCTCAGTGGAATTACAAATTGAGTATAGCTGCATCTGATATCTGTGCCCTTTACCAATTTAAAGAAAATAAATTTATCTCAAAAGTGTCGGATGAAGTGTTTTAAAAGTAACTGAAGCAGAATCATCTAAAAATAGTCATTTGTTGTATTTACAAGGTGACCTTTAGTTTGACTGTGGACTGTACTATTACTAAACCTATTTTGCTTAAAACTTAGCATATTTGTATTTCTCTTTGACTGTATGTATAGAATTTATAACTATTATAGACAAAATTGTATGTACAGCCTTGGTTCTAAAAAACTGTTTGACTTTATCCCCGTCATATTGGACAAGATTTGAGTAAGATTAGATTTTAAAACTTTCTAAATTTAGTACAAGTCCTTATTTGTTTCAAGGATTACCTTATATCCTTTTAGTGTGATAGATACAGGCAGGTCCAATTTTTAGTAGTGGAAATGCCACAGCCTATCCACTTCTAAAAACTGTTTGACTGCCTGTCATATTGGATCAAATTTGAGTAGGCAAAGATTTTAAAACTTTTCTCATTCTTAGTCAAGTTAAATATTTTTTCAATAACTTAAACAATTTTTTCCAAAAAACTAAGCTACCGTGATGTAATATCCCTATTATAAAAAACTAAACTTGTTTAAATTAACCTATCTGTTGCACCTGGTTAACGGCGTTCGAATCCGCACCTAGTCTACACTATAGCGCGATATTTTCAGCTTAAAATTACAGTCATTTTACATCAATGCCTGATGAAGGATCGTTAAGCCTGATAGAGAATATCATGCGATTGTCCAAAATGAAATGTGTCTGCGAACTAGACCACTCCCACTGACTAAGAATGAACCATCTACACATGGCAGCTACACATTGCAGGTATTGCACTTACCCACTTCTGGCACTGAGTCAAAACATTCTGGGCATTGCAGCTTAGTTGGCAGATCTTTCATGTGCAAAAAACATTATCATCATTTTTTTTTCTTTCTCATTTGTTTGAATTGATCAGGATAACCAAGGATGCTCGTGAAGACGAGATGGACGAGAATATCCAACAAGTGGGCAACATTGTGGGCAACTTGCGCCACATGGCCATTGACATGCAGGGGGAGATTTCCACGCAGAACCGACAAATAGAGCGCATCAATGAAAAGGTATGCACTGCCCTCTGTCCAACGCATCTGATTTTAGCGATAAGTATACCTTTGATCTGTGCATTGGATATCAAATCTTTGATTGACATGACATTTGAACATCAAGAAATTCCATCTGATATCAAATATTTTACTTTAAAAGTGGACATTTTTGCTCTACGTTTATTTTGGCGCTTGCCACATTCTAAGCAACTACCGTGACAATGCAAATACAGGTGTATTCTTTTTGTGTAGAAGTCATTGTCAGGAAGCTTCGAATTATGAATTTAAAAACGAGCGTAACTGTTAAAAATAGGTGGTGTGCGATGCTGAAAAATGGTAAGTCAAAGATAGGGCTATTGTATTTTAAATCTTTACACCCCTATGGAGGATATATCTTAATCACCCACACAGGGGGTATAGATTTCAAATGGAGTCACCCATTCAGGTAACCCCCATTTGAAATTCACACTACCTGTGTTGGAAGATTAAGGTCATATCTTCCAGAGGTTATATGGATTCAAATGCAATAGCCTTAATCAAGGAGGTTGCCGAGTAAGTTACAAATTTGGTAAGATGCTAAATTGTAACACAGTATCTTGGTGTTCACATGTCAAAGAAGTTTGATTCCAATGCCCAAAATAAGAATATTTTTATTTTGAGGTTCTGTTGGCATTTTGGGATCCAGCCATATGGGAGCATTGCTGATTACTGCTGTGGTTGCTTTTGAAGGGTCTCTTGGTATTTCTTGAATAGCTATCTCTCTTTGTACCTCAAAAGGGATCACACACAATCAGCATCAGATTTATAACATAAAATAGTTGATTCTTTCATTTCCAGGCATTAGGATGCGGTATCACACCCTTAAATTTGTTCATATCAGTGATGATATAGTGTATTGTAATGGTGGGATTATAATAGTTGGTGGTTTGTCATTTACATGAAGAAAAAATCAGTTATAGTTGCCAAGGTACAAGCATATGGGATATTCATTTAAAATCCACACTACCCCTGTGGAAGATTTTGAAAATATCGTTCACAGGGGGAGTATGAATTTCAAATGAAATGACCACATTAGCAGCTCCATTTGAAACTCACCCTCACTCTGTGGAAGATTCATGTTGAATCTTTTTAGAGGGTGTATGAAATTCAATCCTAATGTGTTCATTCCATTTGAAATTCATACTTCCCCTGTGAAAGATATTGCCAAAATCTTCCACAGGGGTAGTGTGGATTTTAAATGGAATAGCCCAATGGGCCTGTTTTACAAAGATTTACAATCGCTGTTAGGATTGATGCAATAGAGTTTATGCGTGGTAAATCAATTGTAAGGTTGATCGAAAGGCTCTGTGAAGCAGGCCACAGATTCATAACTTGGTTTGCAGATTGCAAGTAGAAAATTGGTCAACAAAAGCAAGGTTAAAGGAATCCATGCGTCCAGCTTGTGTGTGTTGTCATCTGATATGTTAACCCCATGAGAACTACCTGACGATTGGCCAAAAAGAAGTTTTCATTATGAATTGGCCCAATCAGCAATATTGTTAGAATAATTTCACCACACAAAAAAAAATTGGGGTGAATTATTTGCAAACCTCCATTCTGATTGGTGATTAAAGTGAAGATATAATGTAAGTGACCAATCAGAGGCAATGTTAGATCAGCAGGTAGTGCTCAGGGGGTTAAAAACAAATGATGGTAGCATTGATTATGTGGTTCGCAATGAATATTGTGCCCGCACCTTAACTTTGGCTACCAACATGCAATGTTCACCCCCAAACTTCTGCCATGGGTTGTATCTGGAGGATTGGCTTTACTGTGCTTCACATCGTGTGAGCTGGAAAGTGTACAAATAGTAAATGTTAAGTGTAGGGAGTGGAGGGTCTTCAGGATACATGTTTTATGTTGTTGTTGTAAGTCATGTGAATGTGTACACTTAACAAGTATTGGTCGATTCCTGCACAACATGATTGCTTTTACCATTCCAGACGAAAACAAATAAATTAAAAAAATGGTCATCCAATGATGAAGTAAAAATGGAATTGCATATCATAATCATATCCGGTATTTTTTATTTTTTTTCATGCAGAAAGTAAGTGTAAAATTGTATTTTCAATAACATTATAATCACAAGATATTGCACAAGAAAGCAGCTAGGTTGTCACTAGAGGATTTTGATATTTAAATACAGCTGTTTAAGGGGTGGGGTATGAACGTTTGGACAGTATTTATTTTTAGACATTAGAGCACATTCAATAAGAATGCGATATCAAATAATTTTCATTTTTGAAATTAGCATGATTTATTGCAAATCATTAAAAATATTTTTGATATTAACAGCTTGTAAACTTTATAAATTGATGATTTATATTTTCAAAAGCTATTTAAATTTTGACAGCCCAAAACACCCAAAAAATAGTTTTTGGGAAAAAAATCCATATCTTCAATATGAAATCTTTTCATTTACAAAAATATCATCACATTGCAGTTTCAAAATTTGAAAAATATAACATTTGTCATAAAATTTGTATTCAAAAAATGCTCAAGGATCACATACAGCTACAAGCAATTAGCATATTGTAGAGCTCCCAAGATGACCAACAGTGCCCTCTGTAGTTGTTCAAGGATCACATACAGCTACAAGCAATTAGCATATTGTAGAGCTCCCCCAAGATGACCAACAGTGCCCTCTGTTGTTCAGGGTTCAAATTTATGCTGTTGAAAGCATCTCATTTTCGGGGGGGCACTCACATACCATTATGTGTTGTCATCCTCAAACAGCCCCTCAGATTCGCAACCTTAAACACCAACCTTCATTAAGTGAAAAATATGAACTATGACTTCAAGTTTGATTTGAGTGCCCCCGGACATTTTCCTTTGGTAACCAAACGCACAGTGAACTTTCAGACGAAAACTATGTTGTAGTTTATTCTGCTGGTTTTTATGAATAATGATCATTATGTGATGAATATGCCAGGAAGTTGTGTGGCAGGCATCTACTGTAATGTTAAGGGTGCATTATTCATATCGTTGTGACTTACTTAGTGTTTGTCTTCCACAAGTATGTGTGTGTGCTTCTCTCTGTGTTTTATTTGCTTTTGAACTGTTTCACCATAGGCGAATGATCAAAACTACTCCCACACGCTTTAGTTAGAATGACAGCCATAAATTAGTTACTTTAAATTAAGGCTGTTTCTCACACAAACACTGAAACTGGTCTATTTTATGATGCGGTTTAACTAAAAAAAAACCCATCTCCGGGCATTTTATCCTTTTGTCAAATCCATGTAGAGAAAAAATCAACATGTTTTTGTTTTTTTTATGTTTGTAATAGAATTAGGAAACCCACTTGACATTCAAATCTATTTGCAATCAATTTATTCTCAGCAGGAATAATTTAAGCAGTACGTCAAACGTTTATGTTCTCAGCATAAATGGATGGCATGATTTGGCTTATTTATTTTGCGCAAGTATATTTGATTTGAAAGGAAAAACAGAAGTTATTTGTAGCAGATTGAGGGGATAATGACTGTGCGCGTATCGGTTGTTTTTAACCCTCTTCGCGCGGGTGTCGACTGCAGACGACATGTTTCAAAAAAATTCTAAAAATTCTAAAATTTCCGAAATGTAAATTTTCATTACCATATTTGGAATCAGCATGAAAAATGCATTGAAATGAGTACAAACAAGCATAGTATTGGTTCAGTGGTTCTTTAGATAGCTCTTGATATTTTGAGAAAATATCTCAAAATTTGGACTTTTTATGTTGAAGCCTAATGGCTAGCACGGAGAGCATTAAAGTGCTGTGATACAAATGATGGAGTATGAAGAGGGATACAGATTTGTTTTCACAATCAATATCTTAAGAAGGAGCATTCGTGTAGTATGGTATGCTACTCCTGCCTGTCAGACACCCTGTTGATTTTTTGTGTCATTTTATTTGCATATTTATGAATATTAATGAGCTAATTTGCATTTGCATATAATCCACTCTCCAGCTTTTAAAAATCACCGATTAACTTCAAACTTGGTATTTCCATTAATCCACTCTCCAGCTTAAATTCGCAATCACCGATTAACTTCAACTTATTATGTTTTCAGGGTTATTAGGAGTTAAGAAAGTCTAATAATGATACATAATTGCAATTTTACACAGAAATGGTTTATTTAACAAATTAAAAAATATGATACCAATTTTGTGAAAGTCCAAGTATAATATACGTTATTTACTTGGCTTTAGAACAGTCAGTACAGCACCAGCAATTTACGAGACTCTGCCAGAAAATTTGGCATTTTTTGCAAAGGTCATTGTTGGGTATCACTAAGTTGCATTTTGCATTTTATATCACCTAGACTCCATTTATTGAAATGGAAAGGACACACATCGTTAGAAGTGCATCTTGATTTGAGCCATCCTTAATGATTATATCAAACACTTCATTTCTAAACAAGTCAATTATAAATGTTTTTGACTTGTGATAGTATATGCATAACACAACATACTCGTTCTGGAAAACCATTGCAATGTGAGTGTTCAACAGATGTTTTACGTGTGTTATAATCTGCTTGCAGTTATGTCCATATTTCTTCAAGTTATTTTATTACATTGTTGATGTATTGCTAACATCACATTAATACATTCTTTCGCCACATCTCCTGTGTATTAACCCATTTCATATATCAGGGCGTTCCACTTGGGCGCCGCTATTACAATCTCCACCTCCACTACTTACATTGCCACCATTTCAATAAATGTCATTATCACTGTTAAAACACCCAACTACATGCTAAAGGTCATATCTTGGGGTTAGCTGTGAGGTATACAGAGCAACACTTTACAATGAGCATATGATTGTGCTGCAAACAATTATTTTACAAAAGCTACTCAAATATTGAGATAAATAAAGCTGACACCAGGCTCTGCTGCAGAGGGAATGGTATGGGTTCTATAAACCTCCAAATCTCCAAACTTACTTGATGATATATAGGGGTTGGAGGAGCATCCTAATTTTGCACTCAAATATTGAGATGTGCAATTGGTATGGGTTCATAACGAAATCCCAAACATAAATCACCAGGGTGATATTGGAAAGTTAGCTGCTGCATATGAACGTCAGAGGACATCAGTACCTGCACTTACGTATAGTAGCACTCTCACATTAATAGATAGCAGTGATTAATTTAATATATATTTGGCCTTGACTCAAGAACACAAGCAACAAGACCTATGGATATTCTCCGTAGAAGTGATGTAATAATCGGATTAACTACCATAGCAATAGATTAATACAATTTTTTAATAGATCGCCCTGCACTATAAGCAGATTGCATTAATCGCCTGTGCATGTCTGCAAACATAGATTGAATACAATACCGCTGTTTTCAAAGATACTAATATTACAGGTGCGAGTAATCAGCCTTTCTTTGACACCTATGGTTCAATGCATAGGTACCGCATGAACGATGTAGTGCAGGGCGATCTATTCAAAATTGTATTCATCTATTGCTACGGTAGTTAATCTTCTTATTTACGTCACTTTTACGGCATGTAATTATTGGCTTCTTTGACTCATTTCCTATAAGATCAATAATATTAATAAGTACGCCTCAGTTTTTTAGTTAAATGGGTAAAACTGGACAAATATGGCTCCTGCCACCCCATTTGCCTTAAGAAGGGCATGTAGTATCGGAAAATAGTGAAAATGCACATAATAACCGTTCTGCAAATACTCCAGATCCTATCAAAGCTGGCCATAATTCTGGAAGACCTTTAACTGTTATACTTGATTCATTTTACCTTGACAGTCGCGGGGGGTCCTTTCGAATGTTCCATTGAGTCAAATAGGGCCCAAACTTACGCTAGAGTGAACACGATAATGCAATTGATTTTCTTACACATAAAAATATGGCCAATTCAGAGAGAAAGTCTTGTTTCTCGTATAGGTCCTACTATAGACAATTTCTTTTTGTTGGCCGGCCGCTGAGCTACATCTTTTCACTAATTATAGATACTTCATAACGTGTTCCCATGTTGAAAGTTGACAAGCTATTTCTACTTGCTTTAAAGAGAGCACAATTGAATGAAGACGATTTATTTGTGCTAGGATTTCATTTAATATAACTATTTTTTAGTTTAATAATACCCCATGCCTGACCAAGAACATAAGAAAATATTGTAAAGGCCATAAATATAAGCACTCACGCATAGGGAGACAAACATGATAAAGTTAATCTGTTCTTTTCATTCTCGATCATTAACCTTTGGAACATTTCACATGCATGCTGTTTGCCTCAATGCCTTCTCGGCAATCTCGGGCCATAGGCCTATAGTAATTTAAATCGTGAAACCGTAGGACGATCTGTTGGTCAGCATTGATATTGAATAAAATTGAATCCCATCACATCAATTCAAAGCTACACCCTTTTTTGAAATGCTGGTTACCAGCGACTTAAAATGAATTGACAATAAAGACGAATTTAGTAACCTTAGTTTAAAGGGTATTTCAAATTAGACTCAAACCTGCAGCATCATTACCATCATATCAGTATCGCCATCAGCATTGTAAAAAACTGCAACAACAACAAAAGAGCAAACTTAGCATTTAAGTATGACGTACATGTATGATCAAATTGAAATGTCAGTTATAATCATAAAAAAACATGTTATTTTCTCTACATACCTGATGTCTTTAATAATATGCCTGTTGTATGTTAAGGTGACTCTATTAGATATTAATAGCCTTCATACAGACCTATGTGGATTTTGTTTGTGTAAGATGCAGGTTCTACTTAAAAATACAGTTGAATTTTTTGGTTGAAATTAGTTGAATAAAATATGCTTTTATGAGGAAAGTTTGTCATGAATTTTTTTTTATTTTTAATTTGCATATGTCAAACAACAATCATGTCAAAACAAAATACTTGATGATTCTAGTCTCCTCTTTACATGAACTTTGAATTTTAGAGTGAAAAAATGACATTTGCGATTACTTATGTCCCAGTCTGTGTAAATTGTAAGCAGAAAATCAACATTATAATATACTGAATTCAAAGTACACATGGTTGATTGAGATGACCCTTGACCTTAGTTATCGATTATCGATCAAGAAGCATGCCCATTGCTAAAAGAAAGATTCATCGTTCATGGCTTCATTCATTTAATAAAAACGCATAACACTAATCTTTTGCTTCACATTTAGCTGGAAACACATTGCTTTTTAAGATTTAAATTCATGCAGTTCATTTTTGTTGCTGTTTGTGTTGTCTTTTGTTACAAACACGTAACTTGTCCATTTGTCGTGTGCGTCTGTTTCACAACAATAATTAATATAACATTCACAAGCCCATTAACAAAGCATTGCATTGATTATTTTGTTTTTATTTTGCATTTTCTTACACTCATATTTTGCTGTGTGCATTAATCCATTTCCATTTAACAGGGTGGTTCCAACGTTACACGTTTGGAGGCTGCCAATACACGTGCCAACAAGCTTCTCAAATAGAGCAAGGAGCCTCCAGAAAACAGCAACAACGCACCATCGTCTGTGAGCATCAGATAAGCAGCTGACCAACCAGGCTCTTGCTGCAGAAAAGACATCACCACCTCCACCATCACAAATTACCACCTTTACCAACAACACCTCCACCTCCACACCTCCACTTCACATGGAACTCAAATCCACATAGCACACTACTTAACCACATCAGCATGCAGGGGGGGTGTGTGTGTGCGCCGCTTTGAATAATATGGTTGCAGTTCTTTTCAAAGTAGTGAAAATGCACAGAGTATGCGCACTGCTTAATTATTACTGCCATAACCTTCCAAACTACTTAGTCTAGTCAAAGCTGATATAATCTTCCTCTGCGCATCATCATCATCATCTTCATCATCACATGCCGGATGCATATCTGAGTCAGCCAGCGATTAATCTGGAACCAGTGATTCTCCTGATCCTTTCCCTACTATGGTGGCAGGTTTCTTCTTTACAATAAATCTATCCCTATTTAGATTATAATACAACAAGTAGAAGTTAGGTAGCCTAGGTTCATTTAGACACCATTCAGTTGTATAAGTGATAAATTAGACAACGCACATTTCTACAAATTCGCCATAGATTCATGGTAGGAAATGTAATAAAAAAAACACCTCGCAGACCTTGCTTGAGATCTTTTGCTTCTTAAAAGTCTGAAAGATACTTTATTTGTATTTTTACCAATTCTTATGCAATGTGCAATAAAATTGTGGACACTATAAGCAGATGTGTCTGCATATGTTATGTGTGAAAAAAATGTTAATGATAATGTACTGGTAGTTATTAGAATGGCTATAAAGATTCCAAGCAAGGTCCTTGAGATATAAGACTTGTAAATATTATTCCATATGATTTGTAATATAGCTTCAATTATGATGAAAAAAAAAACGATTCAAGTATTTATGTGCGACTAATTAAGTATGCCATGTTGAGACAGGAGTTGTTATTTGATACCAAACTTGTTACGATGGCAGAACAGCTTGATTTTATTGTACAGTACAAAACAAATAAGGAGGGGAAAAAGCTTCCACGAGTGTTGTGAACACCGTGGGTCTTTTTTTAAGGAAATTTTGTTTGTGTAGTAGTGTTTTTATTCTTTTTGATAAAAAGGTCCCAAAATTATTTTGGGTGGATTGTGATTTTGTGATGTTGTGTAGCACTGAGCCAGATATAATTATGAATGCAACATGTGCATATATTTAAAAAAAAATAGTAATATAAGGCTTTATATTTAAAAAAAAACTTTACCTTTTTGGATTATGCTATAACAACGTAACTCCAAAGTAAATATACATGGAATAATACGGGATTAAACACATGGTAGATGAATAGTACTGTATACCGCATGATATTATTGGGCCACTTTTATTTCTTGTGGATGCCTTGTACTCTACCACTTTCTTCATACTTCGGTTGTAGGTGTAATTTACTATAAATGCTTCATGTTCTGCCCTTCCAAGTCAAAATAGGCTATTTAATTTGAAATCCATATGCCCCTTATGGAAGACGTGACCTTAATCTTCCACACAGGGAGCGTGAATTTCAAATGGTATTACCTGAATGGTTGACTCCATTTGCAATTTTCACCCCCTCTTTGGGAGATTAAGGTCATGTCGTCCATGGGGGGTGTATGTATTTTGACTGGAATAGCACGGTGTTGTATCTGTAAATGATAACATAGCATTTGAATTGCAAGGGCAGATAATCAATATTTTGATGGTGCTGGGGTCTTTTAGCGATAGCAGCTAGTTTCAAAGTTGGCATACAATAATATTACCTGTTTACTGATGCAAGAAAGGTGGTGGCTCTAAATCTATATCTTCTAAAGGTGCTATTCATATTGTGCATGATCAAGTTTGCAATTAATTACCCTTTCACAGATGACACAACTTGTTTTATTTTCAGCTTTTAAAACAACTGCCCCTGTACATTATTCATATCCTCTTTCAAACCCATCTTATTTTTGCATAATGCATCATTTTAGTTACATATTCTTAATAATGCTGTGTATGTTTTATATTCAAATGCACCAGAGCACCAGTAATGACGGGCGTATCGGATTTGCGAACAAGCGTACAACCAATCTGTTATGTTAACTAATCACCGCTTTACCCTTGCCAACCAAACCCAGCCTAACACTGCAATCCTTGCTGCACTCACTCACTCCTCATCCATCCTGACATCACCATGGCAACCATCACCTGGGCTACCCAAACATTTACACCTAGTCTCCTTATATCCTAGCACTGAATATCACCATCTTATTCACGCACTCAATCTATATCTATCCATGCATACATCATCCTGCTTCAGATAATATTTTTTCAGCCTACTTACTTTGCTAACTAACCTTTGTTAAAATCACAAGCAAGTTTCAATCATCCATCAAGTATATCTTGCAAGCTATATCCTGTTGCTGACTTCAAATCTTTACCCTATTAAGCCCCCCCTCCAGGGGCCTCTACACCGCTGATTTTTAATCATCTTCATGATAAGCTTATAAAGTTGACAGCCATCAGCTATCTTGCACCGGTATATAAATTACAAGTTCCCACAGTCACAGTTGCCATATGTTAATACAATTTTAGTAAATTTCACTGAAGGGGTAAAAGAATAAGGTGTAAATGTTCATCTAGGCAAAATTTCATGCCAACATTTACGCTTCATACCACCCCAAGAATGCAGAAAGTGGTATAAACATAAGCGTCACAATTAAGACACTTCCAAGCTTATTTTAAGTCGTGATTTTATTTCCATATTTTGAATATAGCTTAATAATGTAGATAAGTGTAAAGTCTCTTAAGTCTGTAATGTAGATACTATTAACTGTCCATGCAAATCGGTCCTTTTAAATATAGTACTAATGAAAAAAAATCCTTGTAGATTTTGTTTAATTTATTTGACACTGGCCAAAGGTAAGCAATAATAAGTTACCAGCTCAACTTTCAAGAATGTTTTCAATATATACATCTTTGAATTACCTTAAAGAGGAGGCCCTGCCAAAGCAGTTCTTCTGGGGTGATCCAAACCTGCCTGGTTATCAAATTAATCAGTGATACAGGTCATTCTTGCTCCTTCATTTTGAATAAATGTTGTGTCTTTATTTTATATGAAGTTTTTTACGTAAAAAGGTGCTTTAATATTTCATGTGATTGACCGTTAAAACTAAAGATGAACATTGGGTAGCTTTCTCCGTTCGATTTGACATATCATGTGAATAAAATTATCCAAATTATTCCAGCAACTATTGACGACCAAATCAGTAGGAAAGATGTATATAAAACTCATTCTTGTCATTTGCGTTTGACTATTTGAATGTTTTATAATATTAACCCCAGCTACTAATGATTAAAACTAACGAGCACATTACTACTATTATTACTACATGTACTAGCCGTCAATTATGAATAATCATAAGCTTACTAAATGCCAACAATGTATTCACTACTAATGTATTTGTAAATAACATTTGCACCCTGTGGCTATTGTTTGCCCGCTTAACCCTAAAAAAAAAATGACATTAGCACCGAAGCATAAAGAGAGTCGGATATGTTTCTGAAAACCGTCATATAGCCTACACTGATTGAGTATTATAGGAGATTCAGTGTCCACATATATGTTGGATATTGTGTATCTTGATGTGTGCTTCTGAGATTTAGGAGAACACTATTGTGTAGGATGAATGGGGGGATGTGTTTCAGGAATGGATTGGTCTTACAAATCTAATTTCCTAATAAGCTAGACTATTGGTGTTATTTGTGTGTAGTAAAACTGAGCTATATCTACCCTGGAGTCAAGATTTTTAGTTGATCGATAACCCCTTGTATTGTTGATCATTGATGCAGCTCTGCATCGTGATAAAACGGGGGCGGATCCAGGATTAGTAAAATGCTATAACAACCAGGGACTGAGATGCACAAATGGGCAGTGTATAACCCAAAATATATGCAGACTTTGCATGAGTTTGAAGATTTCACGGAAGGCTAGCATGCCTTGTGTATCTCCCTGGATCCGCCTCTTAAACCAATCATCATTTACTGTGGTTCTTTCTTATGTGTCATGGTATTATGTATATATGTAGTTTGTTAGTGTCTATGCAAGTTTGGTCATATTGTGATAATATTCTATCCGTCAACATTTCTCTCCCATACTTTTCCTTTACTTGCATGACCGACTCTTATCGTTGTAGTTTTGTTTTCTTTGTGATTACTATCCTTTTTTGTTTGTTTTTTGAACCCTTTCTTCCCATTTTGCTAGGCTGAATCAAATGAAACACGAATCAACGAGGCGGACAAGAGAGCGAAAGACATTCTCAGAAAGCAGTAAAACTGTCGGCAGATGCTCGTGTGTAAAACTTAACAGGCAAATATAGGTATGAGCAGATGAAGAATGATTTTATAGGAATGAATCTGGTTATTCATTTATATTTTACCAAATATGTGTCTAATGGTATGATGACATCTCACCCAGTGGAACTGAAAAGAGTAAAAAAAAACTGCAGCTTTGATACTAGTACAACTTCAAGCAGTTTCAGTATTCACCTCTTCAGTAAATTCCGAAAGGCTGTGCGATGCAATCCTGAATACATAAAGCTGATGCACAAATTGTTACGATAGTCGCTAACGAAGTATGCTTCGGTATGATGTATGTAGGGTAAAAAATGCATACTTTCAGGATTTACCAAAAGGGTGAATTGCATTGGAAACTAGTTCAGTTTCTCCATCATCAATTAAACTACAAATCCAACTAGCTCATATGGCACACTCCAAGACCTTGTGTTGAACACTTTTGGTGCGTGCATGTTTGTTTCGAAAGACTCAAATCAAATTTTGTCAATAGAGTAAAACATGTTCAATTTGTATTGTTTACAACTATATGGATATTTGGGTAAAATCACTTTTTGGGGGAATAGTTGGTATTCAAAAATTGATTGGAATGGCTTATTCAGATAAAAGTGTCAAAAATGTTACTGCAGTTCCCTCAAAATAGTTTTCTGATAATGGAGAAACTAGAAGTTGCCCTAAATTGTTAGACAAAAACATATCATAAATCAATCTCTTAACATTCAACTTCTAGAAAAAAGCTGCATCTTCTTTATGTGTAAAAAAAATTATGACGGCAGCTTTTCGCATCATGTACAAAGATTATTGGTTGTTGTATCATATGTAAATGTGTGATTAAAAACAGATCTATAAAATTATAAACAAAATTCTTGGGTTTGTAATATGACCCAAAACCAAGCAACCAACAATACTTTGTATATCTGTGTGTTGGGCTGTTCCAGTTAAAATTCCCCCACCCCCTGGAAGAAGATGTGACCTTAATCTCCCACACACAGGGTGTGTATTACTTGAATAGGTGACTCCATTTGAAATCTACACCCCCTGTGTGGGGTATTAAAGCAGTGTCTTCCATTAGGGGTGTATGGATTTAAACCAGAACAGCCCATTATTTGTTAACTATATTCATTCCAATTGCCTTGTTCATACCAAGAAAGAATTTATTGTTCTGCAGACACCTACAATGTACCGTTTACAGTTTTTAAGTTTGAGATAATTGAGAATGTATGAAGTGTAGGTTGTTTGTTTGTTATATGCTATGTACAAATCAGGCACTATTACAGCATTTTCAAATTGGTTGCAGTAAGAAATATCACAAAAAAATCTTAGACTGAATCAATTTTGTATTGTCTTTATATTATGGCTATGGATTTGTAACATATTCACTAGATGAACATAAATAACTGCAATTTCTTGGCTTGAAATAGTTGTATGAATTATGTGATCAAAATAGTTCAGTCACATATGATGACAAAGGTTTAACTATAAATCAATTGGTAGAAATTCACATGATTACACACTTCCAATCTCAAGAAATATTTCTAATTATTCTGATAACTGCCAGTGCCATAATAATTGTATTCCTACAAATGTTTAGACTACTAAACTAATCATAATCATTATAGCCAAAAGCGCACAGTGTACAGTCAAAAATAAGTTCCAAAATATATGCATGCTACCATAGCAAGTTTCCTTTTGGACAAGTAATAATTATAATATTTTCAGAATAATGGTGCTGCTTATCATACAGATAATGGGCGACATCCACGCAGACACCTAAATCTGCATTAATGTGAACTTCAGAGATGCGGATTTGACCTGGTTACAATTAAAACGAGCATTCCATAGAATGCATGGTATGTGTGTACATGCTGTCCCATTGAGTCGATTACTATAATTTGGTTCCCCTCAAGTTTGGTAGTGACGTCAATGCTTTTTCGCGTTTGCGCCGCAAGTCTGCCGACAAACCGCCCATGTACGCGTGCGTGTACACTCAGCGCGTTTAACTTTACGTGCGCGATTAGATACTGCGACGAGCGAAATACGCACGTACGTCACTACCAAACTTCAGGTGAACCAAATTATACATCTTTTAAGGCATGCACGTCTAGATGCTACTGCTGTTTTCAAATGTTGCAACTATCACACCGTCGATGCATGAAATTTGTGTCATGTAAAGCTCGTTTCGCAAGTCCACATTTCATATCCACAAATCCGCATCTCGGACGTACATTACTGCCCATGTGGAGTCTGCCATTGACAGCAACTTATTTACTACTACAGATTTTACAAAACAATTTTTTAAATGCCTGCCAAGATGATGTAAACTTAATGTGCCGATTTGAAAATGCGCAACAAATGACTGCTTGCTGTGCCAAAGATAGGATTATAAGAATTGTAAATAAAACAACTCTATACAAGAATTACTATGTGCTAAGATTTGGTGCTGAATAATTGGGAGTGCCAGTGTTTATCTGATGACCGGTGTGTGTTGGGAATCTACTGAAAGTTTTTTTTAATGGTGTTACTCAGTTTTGTTGTTACCACCATATCATATTGTTGTCTTTGTCATACTGATGAACAGATAAGTGTAAACCGTCTCTTTGTTGTATACTTATTGTAGAGGGCGACGCTATCAAATTTGTAATCCAAAACCATTTTTACGATGTTTGGTACTCTGGATGTATGACATTTCACTGGTTATCTTAGGACGGTTTAGAGTCATCCAGTATTCACCAGTATGCAGAATCACAATGGGGTATTCCCATACTTCCCCTATGGAAGACATGACCTTAATCAACCACACAGAGGGAGTAAATATCAAATGGATTTGCCCATCCAGGTAATCCTATTTGAAGTTCACACTCCATGTGTTGGAAGATGTCTTCCATAGAGGGTGCATGGATTTCAACTGCAACTGGGATAGCCCAATGATGTTAATATGCGGCAGACATGCTGACAGGTGAACTTAAGAAATGGTACAGATATTTTTAACAAAATAGGTGAAACTTGTTTGTCATTAAGTGAAAGTAAGAGCAGTTTAGAAAAGTCAGTTTTTGGATGAAAACATGGGTCATTGGGCTGTTCCAAATCCATACACCCTCTATGAAAGAAACAGCGTTAATTTCAAATGGAGTCACCTGAATGGGTTACTGCATTTGAAATCTTAACCCCCTGTCTGGGAGATTAAGATCATGTCTTCCATAGGGGGTGGAGTGGTATAAACTGGAATAAGCTACAAAACACTGCAGTAACACCAGTCATATTGTAAGCTCAGTGTTGCAGGAAAGCAGAGAACTGTTTATAAAACTTTGAAGTTAAACAGAGGGAATTTGATCATATGAATGTGTGATTAAAAGGTTTAGTAGATTCCACAAGAAAAATATTCAACAAACACTGGTTTTGAAGCTGTGATTTGTAAGGCTGATTGGAATTTTGATTGGAATACAAGAAGAAATTGGATGTAAAGGGTTCATTATAGTCACTGATTTATATACCCTATTATATATGTGTAAAACCTTTGTTTCATGTCAATGAACACAAAATGTAGTTTGTCTTTGTGTGTTTATGTGAGTTACTGGGATGAAAAAGCAGTAATGGTGTATTTCTCTGAATATTATTGTATCCAATCTGAGAAACCAAATTTTGTTACGCAAACTTTTTTGAAGTTTTTTCATCGTGACATCGTAAGAGCACAAGGATTCTCTTTCTGCACAGTATAATATACTATAATGTCACTTTGTAGCAAGTCCTTGAACACACAGATTCAGACATGTTTTGCCATTGAAAAAGGGAAGAGATGTTATTTTATAGCAAATTGTATATAGCATTGTACAGTTACCAATTTATCACTAGTATTATTATTAATATTATTATTGTATGTGTATCATTTATTTAATGATAACCAATTGTTAATTAAAAACACTTTTCAGCATGGTCACTATACTATATTCAAGGCGTCCTTCCTTTTTTGGACCAATTCTAATCCTACAATTCCAGATCAGCGCTGTTATAACTTTACTATAAAAAATGAACTAGAATCGCAGGTGCGTTGATATGGTCCATAAACTGAGAATGAATACATGCTGTGACATTAGACTATTCCGGTTGATATCCATACACCCCCTATGGAAGACATGTCCTTAATCTTCCACACAGGGAGTGTAGATTTCAATTGGGGTTACCTGAATGGGCAATTCCATTTGAAATGTACACCCCCTGTGTGTGATATTAAGGTCATGTCTTACATGAGGGGTGGATTTTAACAGGAATAGCTCATTTATACTGAAGAGTGGGTTGTTAGTATGATAAGTTTTGGTATAGGTTGATCAGGATGTTCAGATATGACTGAGGAAAGATTCCTATGTTTAAAAGTCTAGTTTCTTTGTTACTTAATGCTAAGACTCGGAGAGATAACAATTGAAAAATGAAGTTTCACTGAAATAATGTTGCAAAAAAAACCATTGAATTTTAAGCAAGTTTTTAAAATTTCTTGAACGTGTTTAAAATTCTTGAACGTGTTTAAAATTCTTGAACCTGTTTAAAATTCTTGAACCTGTTTAAAATTCAAAAACCTATTTAAAAATCTTGAACCTGTTCAAAATGTTTGAACACGTTTAAAAACGTAACAAGCAGTATCAGTGCAACTAAGAAACAAGATTGTTTCAATTTTTGAACATCATTTTTTTTCCAGTGTAATCTATGCTTAGAACTGGGAGTAACTCTTGCAAAATCTATCAATCTGTGATGAAATGGAATTAAAAAAAGGACAAAAAAAACTGAATTTTACTTGGGGAAAATTTCCTGTCATTTTGATCAAATTATTTCAAATTGTGACCAATTAATATTATAATAGAAGTGAGGATGATTATCTTTGTAAAAGATATGAACAGTTAAATTTTGTTTTACCTAAGCAGATGTGTTATATCCTGAAATAATTTGACTTGGACTAATAAGTTATAATCTCGACCAGAGATATCAATTTGATATCAAATTCCTCATTATTTTTTCTACACCCATTTGGTAAACAGGGTTGTTTTCATACAGTACAGGATAATTCACTAAACTGGCTCAACATAATTCACTGCATCAGAATATTAGTAAGTTCTAACGGAATCTAAAGAAAGAGATGTAAATAATAATTTTGAAACAAGGTGGGTCTGGTCTGTCCAACCAGGTTTTTGTTGTCTTGCCTTACACATTTAATAGCTAATCCTGTATCACATTTCATAGTTAATTCTCTGTGACATAATTCACTGCATCTCTGTGATGTTCCCTTAAACCTACATGACTGCACCATTAATAATTATGTCTTTATTAAATTGGTATGCAGATTTTTTGTGTCACAAATGACAAGATTCAGCCATAAGGTTTCTACAAAGATGTCTCAAAGGGGACACTTATCTTTTAGGTCCTGTTTGAACCTTTTAGATCATTTTAAGACCACATTGACAGAAATACAAAGCTTTGGGGTTTTTTTTGTACAAAATGAATCAAAAATTGTGCCACAAAAAATCAGTATGCCAAACTGTTTTCTAACGCAGAGAACTAGTATAAGAATTTTCATGAAACGAAGATGGTTGAAAAGAATGTGTTTTTTGGCAAAGTCGGTTTAGGCAAATTTGCTGATAAGCCTTTAGCTGATGACACTATCCTCATGTATGACTGTTTGTAATAAGGGCATGTTGGGTATCAGTAAGCATTCATAAGCATAATGGTGTACGATGGGATCAATATTACAGTATTTAATTGCGATCAACTATATGATACTGATATCAATCAGTTTATTAGCTGAGAAATGGATATACTTGGTATTACTCGGCAAGCATTGGACTGATTTTGTGTTTCTGTTTTCTGACCAAACATAATCACCTATATTTACTTAATGTTATTATCACAAGCACCAAACCTTTTCAACTTCTTGTCAAGCAGCTTGTAAATAAAGCCCATTTTTTCATTTTATCCTTTGTATAATTAAACATATAAATGTCAATATGTTCCTTTTTTCAATGATACTACAACATTTCACATAGAGAGCAAGACAAAACAGCTAAGCACTGTGGGATATGTGTAATAAAAAAACAGCTAAAATTGCAATTTTTTGTACAATCTGATCAGTTCTGACAAAGGTGACCTCTGACCTATAAAACTTCTATAGACTTTATCTTGACTTGAAAAACATTCTAAATAGTGATACATTTCTGTTTCTTTTTGTAAGAATACTAAAGAAAAGAGAACTATTTTGATAAATTGTGTGCCTAAAATTAGTGTAAAGATCAGATTGTCGAAAAAATACCAAATTAAGTAGAAACATCTGTACTTTAAAAAAACATTGGATAGGTAATTTGAAATGTTTAGTATTTTGGTTATGACTTACACGGGGATGTACCCGTGTATGTTATTGTATTAATGTCATGTACACACATTATGATTATATATAGATGAAATGTTAAGCAATTTCTTCATATTCTGTATATCTGCTTGTAATTCCTTACCTATTCTTTATGCATGATAATATACATACCAGTGAGGATGACTAACCCATCCGGTAAACATTCCATTGACTATTAAACAAATATCAAAAAATCATATCAAGTTGTTGTCTGATTCAATTATTATGTGCGTGGATACATTTCCCAACCTGTGAATTATAACCCCAGATGTGGGCTCAACACTTTGGGATATCAGATATCATAGATAGAGATATATCGATGATCCTAGGGTAGGTTGGACGGACTATAGCACTTTTACTTTTAACATCACACACATGTGGTGAAACTACATGATAATTATATGGAGTACATTTGCTACAGAGGTTGTGCATATGACGTATACCGTAAATATGTGGACTACTCAAATGCATTCAACAAAAGCATGATTGCAATCTATAGCAACAGTTCGTCTCACACACATAACAAATGCACTACAATCAAGTAGGTTGATGACAACATTTGATTGAATGGACTGCACTGCGCCATGATTACGGTAAAGGACACTGGTTCAAATCCTTTGTTTGGAGCCAATCGATAATTTCACACACAACCTCTTATCAATTTAGCATCGAAGTGGTTTCTTAATAGAGGTTATCCACTTCACTCATGTGTGACTTCTAACAAAAGACGCTGATTCCCGTAGTATTCCTCATTCAAAGGAATTCAATACACGACCTCGGAGTTACCTGCATGACTTTCGCGGGCTGTTTTGAAACAGTCATGGTTACACATGCAGGTACTTCTTTTGAAAGTCCTAAACAAGGTATAGCAGTCGCTGATAGGATATCAACTTACAGAACACTGAAACCTCTATTCTCTTGTTTACCGGTTCACATGGTTCATTACTAAAAGCGTGTGATCCTGTTGACATAGTAACATTACATAACTTCTTTGAGACCATGATGAATATGCAACTCCAAAATTGGAAAACTTGAAATTAACACAGCAAATGTCAGTATGTTTTCGAAAATACCAAATTATTAATTTTATATAAAGGCAGGGACAGACTTAGGTTTCAGTTTTCTACTGGCCCTCCGGGCCAGTGAAATGGCAGATCTAGTGGCCCTGCAATAAATTTACTGGCCCAGCTTTTTCAATATGTTCTACCATGGTTCTACCCAAGAATATCTTAGACGCGGGCAGTGGCGTAGTTCAGGGGCTAAGGATACATAATGCTCCCCATTCTGGAAACAATTGCGCCACGAAAATATGGACAAATAAGGCCTTTTCAGTAATTAATTTTGATTACCGGTATACTAGATGTTGAATGTCGGTCTTAAAGTGTTCTTTCAATTGATGTTGTGCGAAAAATTTGACTTTCATCGCTTGGAGGCGCAGAATCGATGCTGAATTGGTCGTTGGTGCCCCTAAGGGTGGCGCCCGGGCATGTTGCCCCCTCTGTCCCCCGTAGTTACGCCACTGGTCCTGCCTTTTTTAGTTCCAAAAATTCACAAAGGTTCAAATATGCGGTATTTGCGGAATTGCTATCATCATCAGATAGAGCACGAAAGAGCTTGGAAGTAGTAGGCTACGTAGGCCTACTATCGCCGTAAAAAGCAGCCGTATATTTCCAACTTGCTAGCAATGCAATGAGACCATAAATTTACAAAATCATTTTGAATAAAGATATAAATTACAGGTGACAGGCGGAGCAGAAACTGTATAAATAATGTCCATGACTGATTATATCTTGTCTCATATTTTTGTGTTGGCTCAAAAATCTAGTAGTCCGCCGGGCCAGCATTGTTGAAGTTTACTGGCCCGACAAAAATCCACTGGCCCCGGCCACTGCTTAAATCCGTCCCTGTATAAAGGTCATGAAAACGTTTTGATTTCTGAAAGAAAGAACAACATTTTTACAAATGTTATCGTTTTACATAGCTTTAAATATATATTTTGTCAAAAATAACAACAGTATTTTTCAAAATATTTTCCACATGTGTCCACATTTTTTGGGCAAATATTTTGTCAACACACATTAAGTAACATTATTTTAGAATCAGTCCCGTAGCTGGGGAGATACAGGGTGTGACCCAGTCCTCCCCGTGGACAAAAAATATCCACTTTTTCAGGGGGAATGTTAAAATGTAGCCAACATGGACCAAATTAGTTGTTCAACTGCCCAAAAAGGTTAAATTTTAGGTGGTGGGTGAACCCACTTTATGGAAACTTGAATTTTGACAA
The DNA here is from genome assembly GCF_039555335.1 of Amphiura filiformis. Lineage (NCBI taxonomy): Eukaryota > Metazoa > Echinodermata > Ophiuroidea > Amphilepidida > Amphiuridae > Amphiura > Amphiura filiformis. The sequence goes on along the minus strand of NC_092632.1, from coordinate 73,746,953 downwards.
TTCTGTGGCCCCGCAAATAAATCCTGGCTATTATATACATAGGCCTGTTAACAATACGCTGGCGAAGTTGCGTAATTAATCAGATTAAGTACCATAGCAATAGGTCAAAACAATTTGCAACATATCGCTGCTGCACTACTAGCAGGTTACACTCATCGCCTGTGTATGTCTTTCTGCAATCATAGATTGAATACAATACTGGTCTTTTCAAAGATACTAATCTTACAGGTGCAAGTGATCAGCATGATATGGTTCCATGCAGAGGTACCGCATGGACGTATCAGTGCAGCGCGGTATATTCAAAAATTGTTTTCACCTATTGCTATGGTAGTTAATCCGATTATTACGTAACTTCGCCAGCGTATATATGGGCTCGTTTTGCAGCAACCTTACTTTTAACATGTGGCTTACACATTTTATACCTTATACCATTATAACCCGAAATTGAAACGTTTTCTAGTAACCTTTTCTAAACTTTTACAAATATGTTTTCGGTTTGTTGAGATCAAGTTAAAATCAATCAATTTGTCACGACCGTGCCCCCTTCCCTTACATTCGATTGCAAAATTTAGAAAATCCCATAGGAAAATAGCCGAAAAATGGCTTGTGCCCCCATCAGAACCGATAGCTCCCCCCCATCATGATCTATCCTCACCTCCAATGATGACCCATGCTACGCCACTGAGCGCAGGTTTCCCGCTAGTAAAAAGAGTAATACACGCTGCTATTTATAGGTTAATGAATGCGTTTCACTTGTTGGGAGTGAAATTGTATAAATTACTGCATGCGTACTGAGATGTTGATGTGTCTAATGCACAAGCCCAGAAGGGGGGGAGTTCATTAGACGCATCAACATCTCGGTACGTACAGGTGCATTATTTTGTACAATTTCTCAAGCAAGAAGCGATTCACATTTATTAACCTATTTCATACACAAGAAAAATTACAATAGTGTAGTACATGCTTCTACGCCATTACTACTGTCTGTTCAATTAGCTTAGATTCTTGAATTTTTAGGATATTTGAAAAAATAACAAATTGTGGCCAAAGTCATCAAAGAAAAGTGTTAGCACAGCCTTAGACCTAACGTGATTTATACTTTTCAAATTCCAAAGTTCAATTTAAAACCCATTTCTTTTCAATTTTGCCTCTTAGGTCCACCAAAAGGGTTCGCGACCTTTTACAAATCGAGTGGGACGGTCCATTCTCAACATAGGGCATAGACCCTATCCAATTTAGCAAAACAATCTGTCCACCAATCTGTCCTGCCATTTCAAGTGTTATACCGTTCCGGTTATTGGATAGGTTCTATAGGTGATGATGGTCCACCGGTTTTTGTTACACGAAATTATATGGCGCGATTACGTTTATGCATAACATTATTCTGAGCATTTTTCCTAAACAATGACATTAAAATTATGGATTTCGTTCTTATTTCAACTGGTTTACAATTTAAATTGAGCTTTGTTTAATACCACCATTCCTTCCCAAGAGTATCAGCATTCGCTTGACATTTTCAGATAGTGACTTTACAAGAATTGTTTTCTGTAACCTGATTGTTTTAAATAATATTTTCCTGTACAAAAGTTCTTTTGTTTCACAGTTTTTTCAGTTTGTATTCAACAAACAAAACGAAATAACAAATTGAAAATAAATGTGTAGTTTTATAATAGGCCTATAGGCATACAGCTTCTCAGACCCATTCGCACAAGAATAGAAGTCGTTACTCTGAGTTTCACGCCTAAAAAGCGATCGTCATACTGGCAAATATTTTGATGCGGATGGTCGAATAAAACTATCTCTGCACATTGTGACATTCGTCCCCATTGCTCTAAATGGATTGATTCAAAAAAGTTTATGGTACCCGACGTTCTACGGCTTTTTATAAAATTATCGCGGAAAAGACCAAAATTGAAAAGAAATGGGGTTTTAAATTGAACTTTAGAACTTGAAAAGTATAAATCACGTTAGGTCTAAGGCTGTGCTAACACTTTTCTTTGATGACTTTGACCACAATTTTTTATTTTTTCAAATATCTTAAAAATTCAAGAATCTAAGCTAATTGAACAGACAGTAGTAGCACATTTTGTACTTTCATGCCAACATGTCACATAAGGGTGAGTTCACACTGCTATACCAGAAAGTGGTAAAACTATATTACCAGCACATTTCTACTTTTATTCAAACATTTCGCATCAAGAAGTGTAGAAAAATGCTGCTATTCCAAGGGGTGGTAAAACTACATACATACTAGCACATTTTGTACTTTCATGCCAACATGTCACATAAGGATGAGTACACACTGCTATACCAGAAAGTGGTAAAACTACATTTATACCAGCACATTTCTACTTTTATTCAAACATTTCGCATAAAGAAGTGTAGAAAAATGCTGCTATTCCAAGGGGTGGTAAAACTACATACATACTAGCACATTTTGTACTTTCATGCCAACATGTCACATCAGGATGAGTACACACTGCTATACCAGAAAGTGGTAAAACTACATTACCAGCACATTTCTACTTTTATTCAAACATTTCGCATAAAGAAGTGTAGAAAAATGCTTCTATTCCAAGGGGTGGTAAAACTACATACATACTAGCACATTTTGTACTTTCATGCCAACATGTCACATAAGGGTGAGTACACACTGCTATACCAGAAAGTGGTAAAACTATATTACCAGCACATTTCTACTTTTATTCAAACATTTCGCATAAAGAAGTGTAGAAAAATGCTTCTATTCCAAGGGGTGGTAAAACTACATACATACTAGCACATTTTGTACTTTCATGCCAACATGTCACATAAGGGTGAGTTCACACTGCTATACCAAAAAGTGGTAAAACTACATTACCAACACATTTCTACTTTTATTCAAACATTTCGCATCAAGAAGTGTAGAAAAATGCTGCTATTCCAAGGGGTGGTAAAACTACATACATACTAGCACATTTTGTACTTTCATGCCAACATGTCACATAAGGGTGAGTTCACACTGCTATACCAGAAAGTGGTAAAACTACATTACCAACACATTTCTACTTTTATTCAAACATTTCGCATCAAGAAGTGTAGAAAAATGATGCTATTCCAAGGGGTGGAAAAACTACATACATATACTAGCACATTTTGTACTTTCATGCCAACATGTCACATAAGGGTGAGTTCACACTGCTATACCAGAAAGTGGTAAAACTATATTACCAACACATTTCTACTTTTATTCAAACATTTCGCATCAAGAAGTGTAGAAAAATGCTGCTATTCCAAGGGGTGGTAAAACTACATACATATACTAGCACATTTTGTACTTTCATGCCAACATGTCACATAAGGGTGAGTTCACACTGCTATACCAGAAAGTGGTAAAACTATATTACCAACACATTTCTACTTTTATTCAAACATTTCGCATCAAGAAGTGTAGAAAAATGCTGCTATTCCAAGGGGTGGTAAAACTACATACATATTAGCACATTTTGTACGTTCATGCCAACATGTCACATAAGGGTGAGTTCACACTGCTATACCAGAAAGTGGTAAAACTATATTACCAACACATTTCTACTTTTATTCAAACATTTCGCATCAAGAAGTGTAGAAAATGCTGCTATTCCAAGGGGTGGTAAAACTACATACATACTAGCACATTTTGTACTTTCATGCCAACATGTCACATAAGGATGAGTACACACTGCTATACCAGAAAGTGGTAAAACTATATTACCAGCACATTTCTACTTTTATTCAAACATTTCGCATAAAGAAGTGTAGAAAAATGCTACTATTCCAAGGGGTAGTAAAACTACATACATATTAGCACATTTTGTACTTTCATGCCAACATGTCACATAAGGATGAGTACACACTGCGATACCAGAAAGTGGTAAAACTACATTACCAACACATTTCTACTTTTATTCAAACATTTCGCATCAAGAAGTGTAGAAAAATGCTGCTATTCCAAGGGGTGGTAAAACTACATACATACTAGCACAATTTGTACTTTCATGCCAACATGTCACATAAGGGTGAGTTCACACTGCTATACCAGAAAGTGGTAAAACTATATTACCAACACATTTCTACTTTTATTCAACCATTTCGCATAAAGAAGTGTAGAAAAATGCTACTATTCCAAGGGGTAGTAAAACTACATACATATTAGCACATTTTGTACTTTCATGCCAACATGTCACATAAGGATGAGTACACACTGCGATACCAGAAAGTGGTAAAACTACATTACCAACACATTTCTACTTTTATTCAAACATTTCGCATCAAGAAGTGTAGAAAAATGCTGCTATTCCAAGGGGTGGTAAAACTACATACATACTAGCACAATTTGTACTTTCATGCCAACATGTCACATAAGGGTGAGTACACACTGCTATACCAGAAAGTGGTAAAACTACATTACCAACACATTTCTACTTTTATTCAACCATTTCGCATCAAGAAGTGTAGAAAAATGCTGCTATTCCAAGGGGTGGTAAAACATGCCAACATGTCACATAAGAATGAGTACACACTGCTATACCAGAAAGTGGTAAAACTACATTACCAACACATTTCTACTTTTAGTATATAGTATAGTATAGTATAGTATAGTATAGTATAGTATAGTATAGTATAGTATAATATAGTATAGTAGGCCTATAGTATAGTATATGCCTATAGGGGAGAGTGGGGTAAGTTGAGCCACTTTTTACATTTACTTTCCCTACGCTCAATTTCTGGAGCACCCGGCCCCGGCATGATAACTTAAAATTAATGGCTACCAGATCACAATGCGCCACCACACAGCACCAACATTGAGTCGATCGTGGTCAGCTGCTGGATGGGAGACCAACACCTTTTTGTATAAAAATGGGCCTTTAATGATAACCCCAGCAAACACAAAAACGTTTTAAAAACATTTTAAATAAGTTATATTTTGGCTTTTGGTTTAGGTAAAAACGTTTTAATAACATTAAAATGTCGGGTTATATATTAAATGGTCATGATAACGTTTTAAAACGTTTTGTATGAAAACACACAATATTTTTAAATGTTTTCAAAAAATGTTATTGTAAACTATTTTTGCAAACATTTTTGCAAAATATTGTGTCAATACTTAAATAACATTATGTTAAAATATTTGAACCCAGCAAACACAGAAATGTTCTTAAAATGTTTTCAAAACCTTTTAATAACATTTAAATGTCGGGTTAGGCCTATATAAAGGTCATGAAAACGTTTTTAAAACGTTATTGAAAATATTTTGGGCAAACATTTTTTCAACTCCCAAAATAACATTCTGTTTAGAATGTTTTGTATCAAGTTTTCAAGAATGTTTTTGGAATGTTATTAAAACGTTTTTATACCCTTTATATAACCCGACATTTAAACGATTTCTGTAAAACATTTTTGTTTGCTGAACAGTAGATTATCAAAAAATGTTTTTTAAGGTTATGAAAACGTTTTATACTCTTCATATACCCTCTATATAACCCGACATTTAAACGTTTTCTGACAACCTTTTATAACCTTTTGCGAATGATGTCGAAAACGTTTTGTGTTTGCTGGGACGGACCCAAAAATACCAGATGGGCTGGTGGTGCCTAGCTATCGTTTTGCAATTGCCAAAAATAACCCGCTATAATCCAACTGAAACTTACTATTTTCATGGAGCATCTCAGGCATCTTCAAGTAGAAATTTCTCCTTTCCACATTATTATAGACACATTTCCTTTTGGTAAAAAAATACAGACGTAATTAGATGAGCGCGAAATATCAGTAGGCCTTTAGCTGCAGCTGAACGGGACAGAGCATCTTCAAAACACGTGTTGACAAACTGCTGTCCACGATTGTTGTGATTGTTGTCATGCGACAATAACTATTGTAATGCGTATAATGTGCGTAATGCGTACGCGTAAACTGAAGTCATTGTTTCACCTTCACCCGCATATGTCCGCGCCCTGACGCCGACGCGCTTGATATTGGCTCGTGCGTGTCAACATGGTCAATGCGATTCAGGTACAAAATAAATCAAACATGTCTCATCTGATGTGTTATGTGCTTCTGAAAATGCAAAATGACGCGTTTTGTTTGTTTGTTTGTTTGTTTGTTTGTTTGTTTGTCAAGGGATAGGCCTACATGTTGGTTTTATGTGTCGCAAAATGATTTATTTATTTACTTTTTTTTTCGTTTCGAGCTCTTTAGCTGTTTCCCTACTGTTTCGTCTGGTAGGCCTATATCAATTCAATATTTTCTATCTACTGCATTTTATTTTCCATTTTTATGTAGTAAATGGTTCATTTTAAAACAAGTCTATTTTTAATATCAAATAACATATTTCATTTAAAAACACAGATCTAAACAGAAGACGTAAGGGGGGGGCTGTCATTTTCTTCGGAAGAGGGGTCCCAAATTTACAAAAAGTCGGCATCAATAAAATTGCGACCCCCCTATCGGCAACAAAAATTTTATAACCCCACACCCCCCTACCAACGATATACAATTTTACTAGTGACCCCCCCATTTTTATTTCCAAACATTTATGACCCCAGTATATTTGGGACCCTTGCGGTATTGGCTTTCCCGTAATTCAAATGTAAAATGAAGGTGCAATAAAACAACGTTTTCGATAATTCAATTTTTTTTTCTAGTAGCCTACTCTAGTCTTTTAGGCCAGGCTTTTAGGCCTATTTATTTCATCTGATTGTCCATACTTGTGAGATCTGCAAGTGAATTTCGATTTTATCCCATATAAATGTTTAGTTTGCTATCTACTGAAGATAGCTCGAACCAAAGTGGTAAATCGAATGCGTTTCTAATTTTACTCCGCCAAAGACAACCAATTTACCTTGTGAAAGCGGGAGTTGGTAAACTTACGCTGACCGGACGTGCAACCCGTGATATATTATAGTTCCTCAAATGAAAAGACTGGGATCTCATCAGAATAATGCACACTTTGATTGATTACAGTAACTTGTAAGTTTCATGAGAAGATGTCACAAATGTGTGCACAGTATTTTAGAAATGATTGAAAAAAAGGTCAATGCTGTAGCTATAAGTAAGCTAAATTTGCATCTTCAAATGTCTACGGCCATACCACGTTGAATACACCGGTTCTCGTCCGATCACCGAAGTGAAGCAACGTCGGGCCCGGTTAGTACTTGGATGGGAGACCGCCTGGGAATACCGGGTGCTGTAGACTTTTGCATTCTGATCCTTCTTTTTTTATTTTTACTCCTGATCGTGTTTGTGTCCTCTATCTGATGTGATGATTTTTTTCTATGTACAGAGCGGCTTTGTTCAAAATAGGATTTTTTTTCTCAATTTCTGGAGCACCCGGCCCCGGCATGATAACTTAAAATTAATGGCTACCAGATCACAATGCGCCACCACACAACACCAACATTGAGTCGATCGTGGTCAGCTGCTGGATGGGAGACCAACACCTTTTTGTATAAAAATGGGCCTTTAATGATAACGGACCCAAAAATACCAGATGGGCTGGTGGTGCCTAGCTATCGTTTTGCAATTGCCAAAAATAACCCGCTATAATCCAACTGAAACTTACTATTTTTATGGAGTAGACCTACGGCGTGGTAAAATACTTGCAAATAGGCGTTTAGCATCTCAGGCATCTTCAAGTAGAAATTTCTCCTTTCCACATTATTATAGACACATTTCCTTTTGGTAAAAAAATACAGACGTAATTAGATGAGCGCGAAATATCAGTAGGCCTTTAGCTGCAGCTGAACGGGACAGAGCATCTTCAAAACACGTGTTGACAAACTGCTGTCCACGATTGTTGTGATTGTTGTCATGCGACAATAACTATTGTAATGCGTATAATGTGCGTAATGCGTACGCGTAAACTGAAGTCATTGTTTCACCTTCACCCGCATATGTCCGCGCCCTGACGCCGACGCGCTTGATATTGGCTCGTGCGTGTCAACATGGTCAATGCGATTCAGGTACAAAATAAATCAAACATGTCTCATCTGATGTGTTATGTGCTTCTGAAAATGCAAAATGACGCGTTTTGTTTGTTTGTTTGTTTGTTTGTTTGTTTGTTTGTCAAGGGATAGGCCTACATGTTGGTTTTATGTGTCGCAAAATGATTTATTTATTTACTTTTTTTTTTTTCGTTTCGAGCTCTTTAGCTGTTTCCCTACTGTTTCGTCTGGTAGGCCTATATCAATTCAATATTTTCTATCTACTGCATTTTATTTTCCATTTTTATGTAGTAAATGGTTCATTTTAAAACAAGTCTATTTTTAATATCAAATAACATATTTCATTTAAAAACACAGATCTAAACAGAAGACGTAAGGGGGGGGGGGCTGTCATTTTCTTCGGAAGAGGGGTCCCAAATTTACAAAAAGTCGGCATCAATAAAATTGCGACCCCCCTATCGGCAACAAAAATTTTATAACCCCCACACCCCCCTACCAACGATATACAATTTTACTAGTGACCCCCCCCATTTTTATTTCCAAACATTTATGACCCCCAGTATATTTGGGACCCTTGCGGTATTGGCTTTCCCGTAATTCAAATGTAAAATGAAGGTGCAATAAAACAACGTTTTCGATAATTCAATTTTTTTTTCTAGTAGCCTACTCTAGTCTTTTTTAGGCCAGGCTTTTAGGCCTATTTATTTCATCTGATTGTCCATACTTGTGAGATCTGCAAGTGAATTTCGATTTTATCCCATATAAATGTTTAGTTTGCTATCTACTGAAGATAGCTCGAACCAAAGTGGTAAATCGAAGGAATGCGTTTCTAATTTTACTCCGCCAAAGACAACCAATTTACCTTGTGAAAGCGGGAGTTGGTAAACTTACGCTGACCGGACGTGCAACCCGTGATATATTATAGTTCCTCAAATGAAAAGACTGGGATCTCATCAGAATAATGCACACTTTGATTGATTACAGTAACTTGTAAGTTTCATGAGAAGATGTCACAAATGTGTGCACAGTATTTTAGAAATGATTGAAAAAAGGTCAATGCTGTAGCTATAAGTAAGCTAAATTTGCATCTTCAAATGTCTACGGCCATACCACGTTGAATACACCGGTTCTCGTCCGATCACCGAAGTTAAGCAACGTCGGGCCCGGTTAGTACTTGGATGGGAGACCGCCTGGGAATACCGGGTGCTGTAGACTTTTGCATTCTGATCCTTCTTTTTTTATTTTTACTCCTGATCGTGTTTGTGTCCTCTATCTGATGTGATGATTTTTTTTTTATGTACAGAGCGGCTTTGTTCAAAATAGGATTTTTTTTTCTCAATTTCTGGAGCACCCGGCCCCGGCATGATAACTTAAAATTAATGGCTACCAGATCACAATGCGCCACCACACAACACCAACATTGAGTCGATCGTGGTCAGCTGCTGGATGGGAGACCAACACCTTTTGTATAAAAATGGGCCTTTAATGATAACGGACCCAAAAATACCAGATGGGCTGGTGGTGCCTAGCTATCGTTTTGCAATTGCCAAAAATAACCCGCTATAATCCAACTGAAACTTACTATTTTTATGGAGTAGACCTACGGCGTGGTAAAATACTTGCAAATAGGCGTTTAGCATCTCAGGCATCTTCAAGTAGAAATTTCTCCTTTCCACATTATTATAGACACATTTCCTTTTGGTAAAAAAATACAGACGTAATTAGATGAGCGCGAAATATCAGTAGGCCTTTAGCTGCAGCTGAACGGGACAGAGCATCTTCAAAACACGTGTTGACAAACTGCTGTCCACGATTGTTGTGATTGTTGTCATGCGACAATAACTATTGTAATGCGTATAATGTGCGTAATGCGTACGCGTAAACTGAAGTCATTGTTTCACCTTCACCCGCATATGTCCGCGCCCTGACGCCGACGCGCTTGATATTGGCTCGTGCGTGTCAACATGGTCAATGCGATTCAGGTACAAAATAAATCAAACATGTCTCATCTGATGTGTTATGTGCTTCTGAAAATGCAAAATGACGCGTTTTGTTTGTTTGTTTGTTTGTTTGTTTGTTTGTTTGTCTAGGGGATAGGCCTACATGTTGGTTTTATGTGTCGCAAAATGATTTATTTATTTACTTTTTTTTTCGTTTCGAGCTCTTTAGCTGTTTCCTTACTGTTTCGTCTTGTAGGCCTATATCAATTCAATATTTTCTATCTACTGCATTTTATTTTCCATTTTTATGTAGTAAATGGTTCATTTTAAAACAAGTCTATTTTTAATATCAAATAACATATTTCATTTAAAAACACAGATCTAAACAGAAGACGTAAGGGGGGGCTGTCATTTTCTTCGGAAGAGGGGTCCCAAATTTACAAAAAGTCGGCATCAATAAAATTGCGACCCCCCTATCGGCAACAAAAATTTTATAACCCCCACACCCCCTACCAACGATATACAATTTTACTAGTGACCCCCCCCATTTTTATTTCCAAACATTTATGACCCCCAGTATATTTGGGACCCTTGCGGTATTGGCTTTCCCGTAATTCAAATGTAAAATGAAGGTGCAATAAAACAACGTTTTCGATAATTCAATTTTTTTTTCTAGTAGCCTACTCTAGTCTTTTAGGCCAGGCTTTTAGGCCTATTTATTTCATCTGATTGTCCATACTTGTGAGATCTGCAAGTGAATTTCGATTTTATCCCATATAAATGTTTAGTTTGCTATCTACTGAAGATAGCTCGAACCAAAGCTCGAACCATAGGAATGCGTTTCTAATTTTACTCCGCCAAAGACAACCAATTTACCTTGTGAAAGCGGGAGTTGGTAAACTTACGCTGACCGGACGTGCAACCCGTGATATATTATAGTTCCTCAAATGAAAAGACTGGGATCTCATCAGAATAATGCACACTTTGATTGATTACAGTAACTTGTAAGTTTCATGAGAAGATGTCACAAATGTGTGCACAGTATTTTAGAAATGATTGAAAAAAGGTCAATGCTGTAGCTATAAGTAAGCTAAATTTGCATCTTCAAATGTCTACGGCCATACCACGTTGAATACACCGGTTCTCGTCCGATCACCGAAGTTAAGCAACGTCGGGCCCGGTTAGTACTTGGATGGGAGACCGCCTGGGAATACCGGGTGCTGTAGACTTTGCATTCTGATCCTTCTTTTTTATTTTTACTCCTGATCGTGTTTGTGTCCTCTATCTGATGTGATGATTTTTTTCTATGTACAGAGCGGCTTTGTTCAAAATAGGATTTTTTTTTTTTTATTTCTGGAGCACCCGGCCCCGGCATGATAACTTAAAATTAATGGCTACCAGATCACAATGCGCCACCACACAACACCAACATTGAGTCGATCGTGGTCAGCTGCTGGATGGGAGACCAACACCTTTTTGTATAAAAATGGGCCTTTAATGATAACGGACCCAAAAATACCAGATGGGCTGGTGGTGCCTAGCTATCGTTTTGCAATTGCCAAAAATAACCCGCTATAATCCAACTGAAACTTACTATTTTTATGGAGTAGACCTACGGCGTGGTAAAATACTTGCAAATAGGCGTTTAGCATCTCAGGCATCTTCAAGTAGAAATTTCTCCTTTCCACATTATTATAGACACATTTCCTTTTGGTAAAAAAATACAGACGTAATTAGATGAGCGCGAAATATCAGTAGGCCTTTAGCTGCAGCTGAACGGGACAGAGCATCTTCAAAACACGTGTTGACAAACTGCTGTCCACGATTGTTGTGATTGTTGTCATGCGACAATAACTATTGTAATGCGTATAATGTGCGTAATGCGTACGCGTAAACTGAAGTCATTGTTTCACCTTCACCCGCATATGTCCGCGCCCTGACGCCGACGCGCTTGATATTGGCTCGTGCGTGTCAACATGGTCAATGCGATTCAGGTACAAAATAAATCAAACATGTCTCATCTGATGTGTTATGTGCTTCTGAAAATGCAAAATGACGCGTTTTGTTTGTTTGTTTGTTTGTTTGTTTGTTTGTTTGTCAAGGGTATAGGCCTACATGTTGGTTTTATGTGTCGCAAAATGATTTATTTATTTACTTTTTTTTTCGTTTCGAGCTCTTTAGCTGTTTCCCTACTGTTTCGTCTGGTAGGCCTATATCAATTCAATATTTTCTATCTACTGCATTTTATTTTCCATTTTTATGTAGTAAATGGTTCATTTTAAAACAAGTCTATTTTTAATATCAAATAACATATTTCATTTAAAAACACAGATCTAAACAGAAGACGTAAGGGGGGGCTGTCATTTTCTTCGGAAGAGGGGTCCCAAATTTACAAAAAGTCGGCATCAATAAAATTGCGACCCCCCTATCGGCAACAAAAATTTTATAACCCCCACCCCCCCCTACCAACGATATACAATTTTACTAGTGACCCCCCCCCCCCCATTTTTATTTCCAAACATTTATGACCCCCAGTATATTTGGGACCCTTGCGGTATTGGCTTTCCCGTAATTCAAATGTAAAATGAAGGTGCAATAAAACAACGTTTTCGATAATTCAATTTTTTTTCTAGTAGCCTACTCTAGTCTTTTAGGCCAGGCTTTTAGGCCTATTTATTTCATCTGATTGTCCATACTTGTGAGATCTGCAAGTGAATTTCGATTTTATCCCATATAAATGTTTAGTTTGCTATCTACTGAAGATAGCTCGAACCAAAGCTCGAACCGAAGGAATGCGTTTCTAATTTTACTCCGCCAAAGACAACCAATTTACCTTGTGAAAGCGGGAGTTGGTAAACTTACGCTGACCGGACGTGCAACCCGTGATATATTATAGTTCCTCAAATGAAAAGACTGGGATCTCATCAGAATAATGCACACTTTGATTGATTACAGTAACTTGTAAGTTTCATGAGAAGATGTCACAAATGTGTGCACAGTATTTTAGAAATGATTGAAAAAAGGTCAATGCTGTAGCTATAAGTAAGCTAAATTTGCATCTTCAAATGTCTACGGCCATACCACGTTGAATACACCGGTTCTCGTCCGATCACCGAAGTTAAGCAACGTCGGGCCCGGTTAGTACTTGGATGGGAGACCGCCTGGGAATACCGGGTGCTGTAGACTTTTGCATTCTGATCCTTCTTTTTTTAGCTTTACTCCTGATCGTGTTTGTGTCCTCTATCTGATGTGATGATTTTTTTCTATGTACAGAGCGGCTTTGTTCAAAATAGGATTTTTTTCTCAATTTCTGGAGCACCCGGCCCCGGCATGATAACTTAAAATTAATGGCTACCAGATCACAATGCGCCACCACACAACACCAACATTGAGTCGATCGTGGTCAGCTGCTGGATGGGAGACCAACACCTTTTTGTATAAAAATGGGCCTTTAATGATAACGGACCCAAAAATACCAGATGGGCTGGTGGTGCCTAGCTATCGTTTTGCAATTGCCAAAAATAACCCGCTATAATCCAACTGAAACTTACTATTTTTATGGAGTAGACCTACGGCGTGGTAAAATACTTGCAAATAGGCGTTTAGCATCTCAGGCATCTTCAAGTAGAAATTTCTCCTTTCCACATTATTATAGACACATTTCCTTTTGGTAAAAAAATACAGACGTAATTAGATGAGCGCGAAATATCAGTAGGCCTTTAGCTGCAGCTGAACGGGACAGAGCATCTTCAAAACACGTGTTGACAAACTGCTGTCCACGATTGTTGTGATTGTTGTCATGCGACAATAACTATTGTAATGCGTATAATGTGCGTAATGCGTACGCGTAAACTGAAGTCATTGTTTCACCTTCACCCGCATATGTCCGCGCCCTGACGCCGACGCGCTTGATATTGGCTCGTGCGTGTCAACATGGTCAATGCGATTCAGGTACAAAATAAATCAAACATGTCTCATCTGATGTGTTATGTGCTTCTGAAAATGCAAAATGACGCGTTTTGTTTGTTTGTTTGTTTGTTTGTTTGTTTGTTTGTCAAGGGATAGGCCTACATGTTGGTTTTATGTGTCGCAAAATGATTTATTTATTTACTTTTTTTTTCGTTTCGAGCTCTTTAGCTGTTTCGTTCTGGTAGGCCTATATCAATTCAATATTTTCTATCTACTGCATTTTATTTTCCATTTTTATGTAGTAAATGGTTCATTTTAAAACAAGTCTATTTTTAATATCAAATAACATATTTCATTTAAAAACACAGATCTAAACAGAAGACGTAAGGGGGGGGGGCTGTCATTTTCTTCGGAAGAGGGGTCCCAAATTTACAAAAAGTCGGCATCAATAAAATTGCGACCCCCCTATCGGCAACAAAAATTTTATAACCCCCACACCCCCCTACCAACGATATACAATTTTACTAGTGACCCCCCCCCATTTTTATTTCCAAACATTTATGACCCCCAGTATATTTGGGACCCTTGCGGTATTGGCTTTCCCGTAATTCAAATGTAAAATGAAGGTGCAATAAAACAACGTTTTCGATAATTCAATTTTTTTTTCTAGTAGCCTACTCTAGTCTTTTAGGCCAGGCTTTTAGGCCTATTTATTTCATCTGATTGTCCATACTTGTGAGATCTGCAAGTGAATTTCGATTTTATCCCATATAAATGTTTAGTTTGCTATCTACTGAAGATAGCTCGAACCAAAGTGGTAAATCGAAGGAATGCGTTTCTAATTTTACTCCGCCAAAGACAACCAATTTACCTTGTGAAAGCGGGAGTTGGTAAACTTACGCTGACCGGACGTGCAACCCGTGATATATTATAGTTCCTCAAATGAAAAGACTGGGATCTCATCAGAATAATGCACACTTTGATTGATTACAGTAACTTGTAAGTTTCATGAGAAGATGTCACAAATGTGTGCACAGTATTTTAGAAATGATTGAAAAAAGGTCAATGCTGTAGCTATAAGTAAGCTAAATTTGCATCTTCAAATGTCTACGGCCATACCACGTTGAATACACCGGTTCTCGTCCGATCACCGAAGTTAAGCAACGTCGGGCCCGGTTAGTACTTGGATGGGAGACCGCCTGGGAATACCGGGTGCTGTAGACTTTTGCATTCTGATCCTTCTTTTTTATTTTTACTCCTGATCGTGTTTGTGTCCTCTATCTGATGTGATGATTTTTTTTCTATGTACAGAGCGGCTTTGTTCAAAATAGGATTTTTTTTTCTCAATTTCTGGAGCACCCGGCCCCGGCATGATGACTTAAAATTAATGGCTACCAGATCACAATGCGCCACCACACAACACCAACATTGAGTCGATCGTGGTCAGCTGCTGGATGGGAGACCAACACCTTTTTGTATAAAAATGGGCCTTTAATGATAACGGACCCAAAAATACCAGATGGGCTGGTGGTGCCTAGCTATCGTTTTGCAATTGCCAAAAATAACCCGCTATAATCCAACTGAAACTTACTATTTTTATGGAGTAGACCTACGGCGTGGTAAAATACTTGCAAATAGGCGTTTAGCATCTCAGGCATCTTCAAGTAGAAATTTCTCCTTTCCACATTATTATAGACACATTTCCTTTTGGTAAAAAAATACAGACGTAATTAGATGAGCGCGAAATATCAGTAGGCCTTTAGCTGCAGCTGAACGGGACAGAGCATCTTCAAAACACGTGTTGACAAACTGCTGTCCACGATTGTTGTGATTGTTGTCATGCGACAATAACTATTGTAATGCGTATAATGTGCGTAATGCGTACGCGTAAACTGAAGTCATTGTTTCACCTTCACCCGCATATGTCCGCGCCCTGACGCCGACGCGCTTGATATTGGCTCGTGCGTGTCAACATGGTCAATGCGATTCAGGTACAAAATAAATCAAACATGTCTCATCTGATGTGTTATGTGCTTCTGAAAATGCAAAATGACGCGTTTTGTTTGTTTGTTTGTTTGTTTGTTTGTTTGTTTGTCAAGGGATAGGCCTACATGTTGGTTTTATGTGTCGCAAAATGATTTATTTATTTACTTTTTTTTTCGTTTCGAGCTCTTTAGCTGTTTCGTCTCTGGTAGGCCTATATCAATTCAATATTTTCTATCTACTGCATTTTATTTTCCATTTTTATGTAGTAAATGGTTCATTTTAAAACAAGTCTATTTTTAATATCAAATAACATATTTCATTTAAAAACACAGATCTAAACAGAAGACGTAAGGGGGGGCTGTCATTTTCTTCGGAAGAGGGGTCCAAATTTACAAAAAGTCGGCATCAATAAAATTGCGACCCCCCTATCGGCAACAAAAATTTTATAACCCCCACACCCCCCCTACCAACGATATACAATTTTACTAGTGACCCCCCCCCCCCCCCCATTTTTATTTCCAAACATTTATGACCCCAGTATATTTGGGACCCTTGCGGTATTGGCTTTCCCGTAATTCAAATGTAAAATGAAGGTGCAATAAAACAACGTTTTCGATAATTCAATTTTTTTTCTAGTAGCCTACTCTAGTCTTTTAGGCCAGGCTTTTAGGCCTATTTATTTCATCTGATTGTCCATACTTGTGAGATCTGCAAGTGAATTTCGATTTTATCCCATATAAATGTTTAGTTTGCTATCTACTGAAGATAGCTCGAACCAAAGTGGTAAATCGAAGGAATGCGTTTCTAATTTTACTCCGCCAAAGACAACCAATTTACCTTGTGAAAGCGGGAGTTGGTAAACTTACGCTGACCGGACGTGCAACCCGTGATATATTATAGTTCCTCAAATGAAAAGACTGGGATCTCATCAGAATAATGCACACTTTGATTGATTACAGTAACTTGTAAGTTTCATGAGAAGATGTCACAAATGTGTGCACAGTATTTTAGAAAAAATTGAAAAAAGGTCAATGCTGTAGCTATAAGTAAGCTAAATTTGCATCTTCAAATGTCTACGGCCATACCACGTTGAATACACCGGTTCTCGTCCGATCACCGAAGTTAAGCAACGTCGGGCCCGGTTAGTACTTGGATGGGAGACCGCCTGGGAATACCGGGTGCTGTAGACTTTTGCATTCTGATCCTTCTTTTTTATTTCTATTCCTGATCGGGTGTGTGTCCTCTATCTGATGTGATGATTTTTTTCTATGTACAGAGCGGCTTTGTTCAAAATAGGATTTTTTTCTCAATTTCTGGAGCACCCGGCCCCGGCATGATAACTTAAAATTAATGGCTACCAGATCACAATGCGCCACCACACAACACCAACATTGAGTCGATCGTGGTCAGCTGCTGGATGGGAGACCAACACCTTTTTGTATAAAAATGGGCCTTTAATGATAACGGACCCAAAAATACCAGATGGGCTGGTGGTGCCTAGCTATCGTTTTGCAATTGCCAAAAATAACCCGCTATAATCCAACTGAAACTTACTATTTTTATGGAGTAGACCTACGGCGTGGTAAAATACTTGCAAATAGGCGTTTAGCATCTCAGGCATCTTCAAGTAGAAATTTCTCCTTTCCACATTATTATAGACACATTTCCTTTTGGTAAAAAAATACAGACGTAATTAGATGAGCGCGAAATATCAGTAGGCCTTTAGCTGCAGCTGAACGGGACAGAGCATCTTCAAAACACGTGTTGACAAACTGCTGTCCACGATTGTTGTGATTGTTGTCATGCGACAATAACTATTGTAATGCGTATAATGTGCGTAATGCGTACGCGTAAACTGAAGTCATTGTTTCACCTTCACCCGCATATGTCCGCGCCCTGACGCCGACGCGCTTGATATTGGCTCGTGCGTGTCAACATGGTCAATGCGATTCAGGTACAAAATAAATCAAACATGTCTCATCTGATGTGTTATGTGCTTCTGAAAATGCAAAATGACGCGTTTTGTTTGTTTGTTTGTTTGTTTGTTTGTTTGTTTGACAAGGTGATAGGCCTACATGTTGGTTTTATGTGTCGCAAAATGATTTATTTATTTACTTTTTTTTCGTTTCGAGCTCTTTAGCTGTTTCCCTACTGTTTCTGGTAGGCCTATATCAATTCAATATTTTCTATCTACTGCATTTTATTTTCCATTTTTATGTAGTAAATGGTTCATTTTAAAACAAGTCTATTTTTAATATCAAATAACATATTTCATTTAAAAACACAGATCTAAACAGAAGACGTAAGGGGGGGGGCTGTCATTTTTCTTCGGAAGAGGGGTCCCAAATTTACAAAAAGTCGGCATCAATAAAATTGCGACCCCCTATCGGCAACAAAAAATTTATATACCCCACACCCCCCTACCAACGATATACAATTTTACTAGTGACCCCCCCCATTTTTATTTCCAAACATTTATGACCCCCAGTATATTTGGGACCCTTGCGGTATTGGCTTTCCCGTAATTCAAATGTAAAATGAAGGTGCAATAAAACAACGTTTTCGATAATTCAATTTTTTTTCTAGTAGCCTACTCTAGTCTTTTAGGCCAGGCTTTTAGGCCTATTTATTTCATCTGATTGTCCATACTTGTGAGATCTGCAAGTGAATTTCGATTTTATCCCATATAAATGTTTAGTTTGCTATCTACTGAAGATAGCTCGAACCAAAGGAATGCGTTTCTAATTTTACTCCGCCAAAGACAACCAATTTACCTTGTGAAAGCGGGAGTTGGTAAACTTACGCTGACCGGACGTGCAACCCGTGATATATTATAGTTCCTCAAATGAAAAGACTGGGATCTCATCAGAATAATGCACACTTTGATTGAACAGTAACTTGTAAGTTTCATGAGAAGATGTCACAAATGTGTGCACAGTATTTTAGAAATGATTGAAAAAAAGGTCAATGCTGTAGCTATAAGTAAGCTAAATTTGCATCTTCAAATGTCTACGGCCATACCACGTTGAATACACCGGTTCTCGTCCGATCACCGAAGTTAAGCAACGTCGGGCCCGGTTAGTACTTGGATGGGAGACCGCCTGGGAATACCGGGTGCTGTAGACTTTGCATTCTGATCCTTCTTTTTTATTTTTACTCCTGATCGTGTTTGTGTCCTCTATCTGATGTGATGATTTTTTTCTATGTACAGAGCGGCTTTGTTCAAAATAGGATTTTTTTTCTCAATTTCTGGAGCACCCGGCCCCGGCATGATAACTTAAAATTAATGGCTACCAGATCACAATGCGCCACCACACAACACCAACATTGAGTCGATCGTGGTCAGCTGCTGGATGGGAGACCAACACCTTTTTGTATAAAAATGGCCTTTAATGATAACGGACCCAAAAATACCAGATGGGCTGGTGGTGCCTAGCTATCGTTTTGCAATTGCCAAAAATAACCCGCTATAATCCAACTGAAACTTACTATTTTTATGGAGTAGACCTACGGCGTGGTAAAATACTTGCAAATAGGCGTTTAGCATCTCAGGCATCTTCAAGTAGAAATTTCTCCTTTCCACATTATTATAGACACATTTCCTTTTGGTAAAAAATACAGACGTAATTAGATGAGCGCGAAATATCAGTAGGCCTTTAGCTGCAGCTGAACGGGACAGAGCATCTTCAAAACACGTGTTGACAAACTGCTGTCCACGATTGTTGTGATTGTTGTCATGCGACAATAACTATTGTAATGCGTATAATGTGCGTAATGCGTACGCGTAAACTGAAGTCATTGTTTCACCTTCACCCGCATATGTCCGCGCCCTGACGCCGACGCGCTTGATATTGGCTCGTGCGTGTCAACATGGTCAATGCGATTCAGGGTGATTTGTACAAAATAAATCAAACATGTCTCATCTGATGTGTTATGTGCTTCTGAAAATGCAAAATGACGCGTTTTGTTTGTTTGTTTGTTTGTTTGTTTGTTTGTTTGTCAAGGTGATAGGCCTACATGTTGGTTTTATGTGTCGCAAAATGATTTATTTATTTACTTTTTTTTTCGTTTCGAGCTCTTTAGCTGTTTCCCTACTGTTTCGTCTGGTAGGCCTATATCAATTCAATATTTTCTATCTACTGCATTTTATTTTCCATTTTTATGTAGTAAATGGTTCATTTTAAAACAAGTCTATTTTTAATATCAAATAACATATTTCATTTAAAAACACAGATCTAAACAGAAGACGTAAGGGGGGCTGTCATTTTCTTCGGAAGAGGGGTCCCAAATTTACAAAAAGTCGGCATCAATAAAATTGCGACCCCCTATCGGCAACAAAATTTTATAACCCCACACCCCCCTACCAACGATATACAATTTTACTAGTGACCCCCCCCCCCCATTTTTATTTCCAAACATTTATGACCCCCAGTATATTTGGGACCCTTGCGGTATTGGCTTTCCCGTAATTCAAATGTAAAATGAAGGTGCAATAAAACAACGTTTTCGATAATTCAATTTTTTTTCTAGTAGCCTACTCTAGTCTTTTAGGCCAGGCTTTTAGGCCTATTTATTTCATCTGATTGTCCATACTTGTGAGATCTGCAAGTGAATTTCGATTTTATCCCATATAAATGTTTAGTTTGCTATCTACTGAAGATAGCTCGAACCAAAGTGGTAAATCGAAGGAATGCGTTTCTAATTTTACTCCGCCAAAGACAACCAATTTACCTTGTGAAAGCGGGAGTTGGTAAACTTACGCTGACCGGACGTGCAACCCGTGATATATTATAGTTCCTCAAATGAAAAGACTGGGATCTCATCAGAATAATGCACACTTTGATTGATTACAGTAACTTGTAAGTTTCATGAGAAGATGTCACAAATGTGTGCACAGTATTTTAGAAAAAAAAAAAAAAAGGTCAATGCTGTAGCTATAAGTAAGCTAAATTTGCATCTTCAAATGTCTACGGCCATACCACGTTGAATACACCGGTTCTCGTCCGATCACCGAAGTTAAGCAACGTCGGGCCCGGTTAGTACTTGGATGGGAGACCGCCTGGGAATACCGGGTGCTGTAGACTTTTGCATTCTGATCCTTCTTTTTTTATTTTTACTCCTGATCGTGTTTGTGTCCTCTATCTGATGTGATGATTTTTTTCTATGTACAGAGCGGCTTTGTTCAAAATAGGATTTTTTTCTCAATTTCTGGAGCACCCGGCCCCGGCATGATAACTTAAAATTAATGGCTACCAGATCACAATGCGCCACCACACAACACCAACATTGAGTCGATCGTGGTCAGCTGCTGGATGGGAGACCAACACCTTTTTGTATAAAAATGGGCCTTTAATGATAACGGACCCAAAAATACCAGATGGGCTGGTGGTGCCTAGCTATCGTTTTGCAAAATTGCCAAAAATAACCCGCTATAATCCAACTGAAACTTACTATTTTTATGGAGTAGACCTACGGCGTGGTAAAATACTTGCAAATAGGCGTTTAGCATCTCAGGCATCTTCAAGTAGAAATTTCTCCTTTCCACATTATTATAGACACATTTCCTTTTGGTAAAAAATACAGACGTAATTAGATGAGCGCGAAATATCAGTAGGCCTTTAGCTGCAGCTGAACGGGACAGAGCATCTTCAAAACACGTGTTGACAAACTGCTGTCCACGATTGTTGTGATTGTTGTCATGCGACAATAACTATTGTAATGCGTATAATGTGCGTAATGCGTACGCGTAAACTGAAGTCATTGTTTCACCTTCACCCGCATATGTCCGCGCCCTGACGCCGACGCGCTTGATATTGGCTCGTGCGTGTCAACATGGTCAATGCGATTCAGGTACAAAATAAATCAAACATGTCTCATCTGATGTGTTATGTGCTTCTGAAAATGCAAAATGACGCGTTTTGTTTGTTTGTTTGTTTGTTTGTTTGTTTGTTTGTCAAGGGATAGGCCTACATGTTGGTTTTATGTGTCGCAAAATGATTTATTTATTTACTTTTTTTTCGTTTCGAGCTCTTTAGCTGTTTCCCTACTGTTTCGTCTGGTAGGCCTATATCAATTCAATATTTTCTATCTACTGCATTTTATTTTCCATTTTTATGTAGTAAATGGTTCATTTTAAAACAAGTCTATTTTTAATATCAAATAACATATTTCATTTAAAAACACAGATCTAAACAGAAGACGTAAGGGGGGGGCTGTCATTTTCTTCGGAAGAGGGGTCCCAAATTTACAAAAAGTCGGCATCAATAAAATTGCGACCCCCTATCGGCAACAAAAATTTTATAACCCCACACCCCCTACCAACGATATACAATTTTACTAGTGACCCCCCCCATTTTTATTTCCAAACATTTATGACCCCCAGTATATTTGGGACCCTTGCGGTATTGGCTTTCCCGTAATTCAAATGTAAAATGAAGGTGCAATAAAACAACGTTTTCGATAATTCAATTTTTTTTCTAGTAGCCTACTCTAGTCTTTTAGGCCAGGCTTTTAGGCCTATTTATTTCATCTGATTGTCCATACTTGTGAGATCTGCAAGTGAATTTCGATTTTATCCCATATAAATGTTTAGTTTGCTATCTACTGAAGATAGCTCGAACCAAAGGAATGCGTTTCTAATTTTACTCCGCCAAAGACAACCAATTTACCTTGTGAAAGCGGGAGTTGGTAAACTTACGCTGACCGGACGTGCAACCCGTGATATATTATAGTTCCTCAAATGAAAAGACTGGGATCTCATCAGAATAATGCACACTTTGATTGATTACAGTAACTTGTAAGTTTCATGAGAAGATGTCACAAATGTGTGCACAGTATTTTAGAAATGATTGAAAAAAAGGTCAATGCTGTAGCTATAAGTAAGCTAAATTTGCATCTTCAAATGTCTACGGCCATACCACGTTGAATACACCGGTTCTCGTCCGATCACCGAAGTTAAGCAACGTCGGGCCCGGTTAGTACTTGGATGGGAGACCGCCTGGGAATACCGGGTGCTGTAGACTTTTGCATTCTGATCCTTCTTTTTTATTTTTACTCCTGATCGTGTTTGTGTCCTCTATCTGATGTGATAATTTTGTTTCTATGTACAGAGCGGCTTTGTTCAAAATAGGATTTTTTTTTTTTTTTTCTGGAGCACCCGGCCCCGGCATGATAACTTAAAATTAATGGCTACCAGATCACAATGCGCCACCACACAACACCAACATTGAGTCGATCGTGGTCAGCTGCTGGATGGGAGACCAACACCTTTTTGTATAAAAATGGGCCTTTAATGATAACGGACCCAAAAATACCAGATGGGCTGGTGGTGCCTAGCTATCGTTTTGCAATTGCCAAAAATAACCCGCTATAATCCAACTGAAACTTACTATTTTTATGGAGTAGACCTACGGCGTGGTAAAATACTTGCAAATAGGCGTTTAGCATCTCAGGCATCTTCAAGTAGAAATTTCTCCTTTCCACATTATTATAGACACATTTCCTTTTGGTAAAAAAATACAGACGTAATTAGATGAGCGCGAAATATCAGTAGGCCTTTAGCTGCAGCTGAACGGGACAGAGCATCTTCAAAACACGTGTTGACAAACTGCTGTCCACGATTGTTGTGATTGTTGTCATGCGACAATAACTATTGTAATGCGTATAATGTGCGTAATGCGTACGCGTAAACTGAAGTCATTGTTTCACCTTCACCCGCATATGTCCGCGCCCTGACGCCGACGCGCTTGATATTGGCTCGTGCGTGTCAACATGGTCAATGCGATTCAGGTACAAAATAAATCAAACATGTCTCATCTGATGTGTTATGTGCTTCTGAAAATGCAAAATGACGCGTTTTGTTTGTTTGTTTGTTTGTTTGTTTGTTTGTTTGTCAAGGGATAGGCTACATGTTGGTTTTATGTGTCGCAAAATGATTTATTTATTTACTTTTTTTTCGTTTCGAGCTCTTTAGCTGTTTCTGTTTTCGTCTGGTAGGCCTATATCAATTCAATATTTTCTATCTACTGCATTTTATTTTCCATTTTTATGTAGTAAATGGTTCATTTTAAAACAAGTCTATTTTTAATATCAAATAACATATTTCATTTTAAAACACAGATCTAAACAGAAGACGTAAGGGGGGGCTGTCATTTTCTTCGGAAGAGGGGTCCCAAATTTACAAAAAGTCGGCATCAATAAAATTGCGACCCCCTATCGGCAACAAAAATTTTATAACCCCACACCCCCCTACCAACGATATACAATTTTACTAGTGACCCCCCCCATTTTTATTTCCAAACATTTATGACCCCCAGTATATTTGGGACCCTTGCGGTATTGGCTTTCCCGTAATTCAAATGTAAAATGAAGGTGCAATAAAACAACGTTTTCGATAATTCAATTTTTTCTAGTAGCCTACTCTAGTCTTTTAGGCCAGGCTTTTAGGCCTATTTATTTCATCTGATTGTCCATACTTGTGAGATCTGCAAGTGAATTTCGATTTTATCCCATATAAATGTTTAGTTTGCTATCTACTGAAGATAGCTCGAACCAAAGTGGTAATGCGTTTCTAATTTTACTCCGCCAAAGACAACCAATTTACCTTGTGAAAGCGGGAGTTGGTAAACTTACGCTGACCGGACGTGCAACCCGTGATATATTATAGTTCCTCAAATGAAAAGACTGGGATCTCATCAGAATAATGCACACTTTGATTGATTACAGTAACTTGTAAGTTTCATGAGAAGATGTCACAAATGTGTGCACAGTATTTTAGAAATGATTGAAAAAAGGTCAATGCTGTAGCTATAAGTAAGCTAAATTTGCATCTTCAAATGTCTACGGCCATACCACGTTGAATACACCGGTTCTCGTCCGATCACCGAAGTTAAGCAACGTCGGGCCCGGTTAGTACTTGGATGGGAGACCGCCTGGGAATACCGGGTGCTGTAGACTTTGGCATTCTGATCCTTCTTTTTTATTTTTACTCCTGATCGTGTTTGTGTCCTCTATCTGATGTGATGATTTTTTTTCTATGTACAGAGCGGCTTTGTTCAAAATAGGATTTTTTTTTCTCAATTTCTGGAGCACCCGGCCCCGGCATGATAACTTAAAATTAATGGCTACCAGATCACAATGCGCCACCACACAACACCAACATTGAGTCGATCGTGGTCAGCTGCTGGATGGGAGACCAACACCTTTTTGTATAAAAATGGGCCTTTAATGATAACGGACCCAAAAATACCAGATGGGCTGGTGGTGCCTAGCTATCGTTTTGCAATTGCCAAAAATAACCCGCTATAATCCAACTGAAACTTACTATTTTCATGGAGTAGACCTACGGCGTGGTAAAATACTTGCAAATAGGCGTTTAGCATCTCAGGCATCTTCAAGTAGAAATTTCTCCTTTCCACATTATTATAGACACATTTCCTTTTGGTAAAAAAATACAGACGTAATTAGATGAGCGCGAAATATCAGTAGGCCTTTAGCTGCAGCTGAACGGGACAGAGCATCTTCAAAACACGTGTTGACAAACTGCTGTCCACGATTGTTGTGATTGTTGTCATGCGACAATAACTATTGTAATGCGTATAATGTGCGTAATGCGTACGCGTAAACTGAAGTCATTGTTTCACCTTCACCCGCATATGTCCGCGCCCTGACGCCGACGCGCTTGATATTGGCTCGTGCGTGTCAACATGGTCAATGCGATTCAGGTACAAAATAAATCAAACATGTCTCATCTGATGTGTTATGTGCTTCTGAAAATGCAAAATGACGCGTTTTGTTTGTTTGTTTGTTTGTTTGTTTGTTTGTTTGTCAAGGGGATAGGCCTACATGTTGGTTTTATGTGTCGCAAAATGATTTATTTATTTACTTTTTTTTCGTTTCGAGCTCTTTAGCTGTTTCCCTACTGTTTCGTCTGGTAGGCCTATATCAATTCAATATTTTCTATCTACTGCATTTTATTTTCCATTTTTATGTAGTAAATGGTTCATTTTAAAACAAGTCTATTTTTAATATCAAATAACATATTTCATTTAAAAACACAGATCTAAACAGAAGACGTAAGGGGGGGGCTGTCATTTTCTTCGGAAGAGGGGTCCCAAATTTACAAAAAGTCGGCATCAATAAAATTGCGACCCCCCTATCGGCAACAAAAATTTTATAACCCCACACCCCCCTACCAACGATATACAATTTTACTAGTGACACCCCCCATTTTTATTTCCAAACATTTATGACCCCCAGTATATTTGGGACCCTTGCGGTATTGGCTTTCCCGTAATTCAAATGTAAAATGAAGGTGCAATAAAACAACGTTTTCGATAATTCAATTTTTTTTTCTAGTAGCCTACTCTAGTCTTTTAGGCCAGGCTTTTAGGCCTATTTATTTCATCTGATTGTCCATACTTGTGAGATCTGCAAGTGAATTTCGATTTTATCCCATATAAATGTTTAGTTTGCTATCTACTGAAGATAGCTCGAACCAAAGTGGTAAATCGAAGTGCGTTTCTAATTTTACTCCGCCAAAGACAACCAATTTACCTTGTGAAAGCGGGAGTTGGTAAACTTACGCTGACCGGACGTGCAACCCGTGATATATTATAGTTCCTCAAATGAAAAGACTGGGATCTCATCAGAATAATGCACACTTTGATTGATTACAGTAACTTGTAAGTTTCATGAGAAGATGTCACAAATGTGTGCACAGTATTTTAGAAATGATTGAAAAAAAGGTCAATGCTGTAGCTATAAGTAAGCTAAATTTGCATCTTCAAATGTCTACGGCCATACCACGTTGAATACACCGGTTCTCGTCCGATCACCGAAGTTAAGCAACGTCGGGCCCGGTTAGTACTTGGATGGGAGACCGCCTGGGAATACCGGGTGCTGTAGACTTTTGCATTCTGATCCTTCTTTTTTATTTTTGCTCCTGATCGTGTTTGTGTCCTCTATCTGATGTGATGATTTTTTTCTATGTACAGAGCGGCTTTGTTCAAAATAGGATTTTTTTTTTTTTTTTTCTGGAGCACCCGGCCCCGGCATGATAACTTAAAATTAATGGCTACCAGATCACAATGCGCCACCACACAACACCAACATTGAGTCGATCGTGGTCAGCTGCTGGATGGGAGACCAACACCTTTTTGTATAAAAATGGGCCTTTAATGATAACGGACCCAAAAATACCAGATGGGCTGGTGGTGCCTAGCTATCGTTTTGCAATTGCCAAAAATAACCCGCTATAATCCAACTGAAACTTACTATTTTCATGGAGTAGACCTACGGCGTGGTAAAATACTTGCAAATAGGCGTTTAGCATCTCAGGCATCTTCAAGTAGAAATTTCTCCTTTCCACATTATTATAGACACATTTCCTTTTGGTAAAAAAATACAGACGTAATTAGATGAGCGCGAAATATCAGTAGGCCTTTAGCTGCAGCTGAACGGGACAGAGCATCTTCAAAACACGTGTTGACAAACTGCTGTCCACGATTGTTGTGATTGTTGTCATGCGACAATAACTATTGTAATGCGTATAATGTGCGTAATGCGTACGCGTAAACTGAAGTCATTGTTTCACCTTCACCCGCATATGTCCGCGCCCTGACGCCGACGCGCTTGATATTGGCTCGTGCGTGTCAACATGGTCAATGCGATTCAGGTACAAAATAAATCAAACATGTCTCATCTGATGTGTTATGTGCTTCTGAAAATGCAAAATGACGCGTTTTGTTTGTTTGTTTGTTTGTTTGTTTGTTTGTTTGTCAAGGGATAGGCCTACATGTTGGTTTTTTTATGTGTCGCAAAATGATTTATTTATTTACTTTTTTTTTTTTTCGAGCTCTTTAGCTGTTTCTGTTTCGTCTGGTAGGCCTATATCAATTCAATATTTTCTATCTACTGCATTTTATTTTCCATTTTTATGTAGTAAATGGTTCATTTTAAAACAAGTCTATTTTTAATATCAAATAAC
The DNA here is from genome assembly GCF_039555335.1 of Amphiura filiformis. NCBI lineage: Eukaryota > Metazoa > Echinodermata > Ophiuroidea > Amphilepidida > Amphiuridae > Amphiura > Amphiura filiformis. Next base: position 73,719,174 of record NC_092632.1, on the reverse strand, counting down.
ATATTTCATTTAAAAACACAGATCTAAACAGAAGACGTAAGGGGGGGCTGTCATTTTCTTCGGAAGAGGGGTCCCAAATTTACAAAAAGTCGGCATCAATAAAATTGCGACCCCCCTATCGGCAACAAAAATTTTATAACCCCCACACCCCCCTACCAACGATATACAATTTTACTAGTGACCCCCCCCATTTTTATTTCCAAACATTTATGACCCCAGTATATTTGGGACCCTTGCGGTATTGGCTTTCCCGTAATTCAAATGTAAAATGAAGGTGCAATAAAACAACGTTTTCGATAATTCAATTTTTTTTTCTAGTAGCCTACTCTAGTCTTTTAGGCCAGGCTTTTAGGCCTATTTATTTCATCTGATTGTCCATACTTGTGAGATCTGCAAGTGAATTTCGATTTTATCCCATATAAATGTTTAGTTTGCTATCTACTGAAGATAGCTCGAACCAAAGGAATGCGTTTCTAATTTTACTCCGCCAAAGACAACCAATTTACCTTGTGAAAGCGGGAGTTGGTAAACTTACGCTGACCGGACGTGCAACCCGTGATATATTATAGTTCCTCAAATGAAAAGACTGGGATCTCATCAGAATAATGCACACTTTGATTGATTACAGTAACTTGTAAGTTTCATGAGAAGATGTCACAAATGTGTGCACAGTATTTTAGAAATGATTGAAAAAAAGGTCAATGCTGTAGCTATAAGTAAGCTAAATTTGCATCTTCAAATGTCTACGGCCATACCACGTTGAATACACCGGTTCTCGTCCGATCACCGAAGTTAAGCAACGTCGGGCCCGGTTAGTACTTGGATGGGAGACCGCCTGGGAATACCGGGTGCTGTAGACTTTTGCATTCTGATCCTTCTTTTTTATTTTTACTCCTGATCGTGTTTGTGTCCTCTATCTGATGTGATGATTTTTTTCTATGTACAGAGCGGCTTTGTTCAAAATAGGATTTTTTTTTTTTTTTTCTGGAGCACCCGGCCCCGGCATGATAACTTAAAATTAATGGCTACCAGATCACAATGCGCCACCACACAACACCAACATTGAGTCGATCGTGGTCAGCTGCTGGATGGGAGACCAACACCTTTTGTATAAAAATGGGCCTTTAATGATAACGGACCCAAAAATACCAGATGGGCTGGTGGTGCCTAGCTATCGTTTTGCAATTGCCAAAAATAACCCGCTATAATCCAACTGAAACTTACTATTTTTATGGAGTAGACCTACGGCGTGGTAAAATACTTGCAAATAGGCGTTTAGCATCTCAGGCATCTTCAAGTAGAAATTTCTCCTTTCCACATTATTATAGACACATTTCCTTTTGGTAAAAAAATACAGACGTAATTAGATGAGCGCGAAATATCAGTAGGCCTTTAGCTGCAGCTGAACGGGACAGAGCATCTTCAAAAACACGTGTTGACAAACTGCTGTCCACGATTGTTGTGATTGTTGTCATGCGACAATAACTATTGTAATGCGTATAATGTGCGTAATGCGTACGCGTAAACTGAAGTCATTGTTTCACCTTCACCCGCATATGTCCGCGCCCTGACGCCGACGCGCTTGATATTGGCTCGTGCGTGTCAACATGGTCAATGCGATTCAGGTACAAAATAAATCAAACATGTCTCATCTGATGTGTTATGTGCTTCTGAAAATGCAAAATGACGCGTTTTGTTTGTTTGTTTGTTTGTTTGTTTGTTTGTTTGTCATGGTGATAGGCCTACATGTTGGTTTTATGTGTCGCAAAATGATTTATTTATTTACTTTTTTTTTCGTTTCGAGCTCTTTAGCTGTTTCCCTACTGTTTCGTCTGGTAGGCCTATATCAATTCAATATTTTCTATCTACTGCATTTTATTTTCCATTTTTATGTAGTAAATGGTTCATTTTAAAACAAGTCTATTTTTAATATCAAATAACATATTTCATTTAAAAACACAGATCTAAACAGAAGACGTAAGGGGGGGCTGTCATTTTCTTCGGAAGAGGGGTCCCAAATTTACAAAAAGTCGGCATCAATAAAATTGCGACCCCCCTATCGGCAACAAAAATTTTATAACCCCACACCCCCCTACCAACGATATACAATTTTACTAGTGACCCCCCCATTTTTATTTCCAAACATTTATGACCCCCAGTATATTTGGGACCCTTGCGGTATTGGCTTTCCCGTAATTCAAATGTAAAATGAAGGTGCAATAAAACAACGTTTTCGATAATTCAATTTTTTTTTCTAGTAGCCTACTCTAGTCTTTTAGGCCAGGCTTTTAGGCCTATTTATTTCATCTGATTGTCCATACTTGTGAGATCTGCAAGTGAATTTCGATTTTATCCCATATAAATGTTTAGTTTGCTATCTACTGAAGATAGCTCGAACCAAAGTGGTAAATCGAAGGAATGCGTTTCTAATTTTACTCCGCCAAAGACAACCAATTTACCTTGTGAAAGCGGGAGTTGGTAAACTTACGCTGACCGGACGTGCAACCCGTGATATATTATAGTTCCTCAAATGAAAAGACTGGGATCTCATCAGAATAATGCACACTTTGATTGATTACAGTAACTTGTAAGTTTCATGAGAAGATGTCACAAATGTGTGCACAGTATTTTAGAAATGATTGAAAAAAAGGTCAATGCTGTAGCTATAAGTAAGCTAAATTTGCATCTTCAAATGTCTACGGCCATACCACGTTGAATACACCGGTTCTCGTCCGATCACCGAAGTTAAGCAACGTCGGGCCCGGTTAGTACTTGGATGGGAGACCGCCTGGGAATACCGGGTGCTGTAGACTTTGCATTCTGATCCTTCTTTTTTTATTACTCCTGATCGTGTTTGTGTCCTCTATCTGATGTGATGATTTTTTTTCTATGTACAGAGCGGCTTTGTTCAAAATAGGATTTTTTTTCCTTCAATTTCTGGAGCACCCGGCCCCGGCATGATAACTTAAAATTAATGGCTACCAGATCACAATGCGCCACCACACAACACCAACATTGAGTCGATCGTGGTCAGCTGCTGGATGGGAGACCAACACCTTTTTGTATAAAAATGGGCCTTTAATGATAACGGACCCAAAAATACCAGATGGGCTGGTGGTGCCTAGCTATCGTTTTGCAATTGCCAAAAATAACCCGCTATAATCCAACTGAAACTTACTATTTTCATGGAGTAGACCTACGGCGTGGTAAAATACTTGCAAATAGGCGTTTAGCATCTCAGGCATCTTCAAGTAGAAATTTCTCCTTTCCACATTATTATAGACACATTTCCTTTTGGTAAAAAAATACAGACGTAATTAGATGAGCGCGAAATATCAGTAGGCCTTTAGCTGCAGCTGAACGGGACAGAGCATCTTCAAAACACGTGTTGACAAACTGCTGTCCACGATTGTTGTGATTGTTGTCATGCGACAATAACTATTGTAATGCGTATAATGTGCGTAATGCGTACGCGTAAACTGAAGTCATTGTTTCACCTTCACCCGCATATGTCCGCGCCCTGACGCCGACGCGCTTGATATTGGCTCGTGCGTGTCAACATGGTCAATGCGATTCAGGTACAAAATAAATCAAACATGTCTCATCTGATGTGTTATGTGCTTCTGAAAATGCAAAATGACGCGTTTTGTTTGTTTGTTTGTTTGTTTGTTTGTTTGTTTGTCAAGGGGATAGGCCTACATGTTGGTTTTATGTGTATTTATTTTTTTTTTTTTTTCGTTTCGAGCTCTTTAGTTTCCTACTGTTTCGTCTGGTGGCCTATATCAATTCAATATTTTCTATCTACTGCATTTTATTTTCCATTTTTATGTAGTAAATGGTTCATTTTAAAACAAGTCTATTTTTAATATCAAATAACATATTTCATTAAAACACAGATCTAAACAGAAGACGTAAGGGGGGCTGTCATTTTCTTCGGAAGAGGGGTCCCAAATTTACAAAAGTCGGCATCAATAAAATTGCGACCCCCTATCGGCAACAAAATTTTATAACCCCCACACCCCCTACCAACGATATACAATTTTACTAGTGACCCCCCCCCCCCTTTTTTTTTCCAAACATTTATGACCCCCAGTATATTTGGGACCCTTGCGGTATTGGCTTTCCCGTAATTCAAATGTAAAATGAAGGTGCAATAAAACAACGTTTTCGATAATTCAATTTTTTTTCTAGTAGCCTACTCTAGTCTTTTAGGCCAGGCTTTTAGGCCTATTTATTTCATCTGATTGTCCATACTTGTGAGATCTGCAAGTGAATTTCGATTTTATCCCATATAAATGTTTAGTTTGCTATCTACTGAAGATAGCTCGAACCAAAGTGGTAAATCGAAGGAATGCGTTTCTAATTTTACTCCGCCAAAGACAACCAATTTACCTTGTGAAAGCGGGAGTTGGTAAACTTACGCCGACCGGACGTGCAACCCGTGATATATTATAGTTCCTCAAATGAAAAGACTGGGATCTCATCAGAATAATGCACACTTTGATTGATTACAGTAACTTTATAAGTTCATGAGAAGATGTCACAAATGTGTGCACAGTATTTTAGAAATGATTGAAAAAGGGTCACGCTGTAGCTATAAGTAGCTAAATTTGCATCTTCAAATGTCTACGGCCATACCACGTTAGAATACACCGGTTCTCGTCCGATCACCGAAGTTAAGCAACGTCAGGCCCGGTTAGTACTTGGATGGGAGACCGCCTGGGAATACCGGGTGCTGTAGACTTTTGCATTCTGATCCTTCTTTTTTTATTTTTACTCCTGATCGTGTTTGTGTCCTCTATCTGATGTGATAATGTTGTTTCTATGTACAGAGCGGCTTTGTTCAAAATAGGATTTTTTTTTTTTTTTTTTTTTAGCACCCGGCCCCGGCATGATAATTAAAATTAATGGCTACTAGATCACAATGCGCCACCACAACACCAACATTGAGTCGATCGTGGTCAGCTGCTGGATGGGAGACCAACAACTTTTTGTATAAAAATGGGCCTTTAATGCTAACGGACCCAAAAATACCAGATGGGCTGGTGGTGCCTAGCTATCGTTTTGCAATTGCCAAAAATAACCCGCTATAATCCAACTGAAACTTACTAATTTTATGGAGTAGACCTACGGCGTGGTAAAATACTTGCAAATAGGCGTTTTAGCATCTCAGGCATCTTCAAGTAGAAATTTCTCCTTTCCTACATTATTGCCAGACACATTTCTTTTGGTAAAAAGCCAGACGTAATTAGATGAGCGCTATGAAATATCAGTAGGCCTTTAGCTGCAGCTGACGACAGGACAGAGCATCTTCAAAAACCGTGTTGACAAACTACTGTCCACGATTGTTTATGATTGTTGTCGCGCGACAATAACTATTGTAATCGCGTATAATGTGCGTAGTAATGCGTACGCGTAAACTGAAGTCATTGTTTCACCTTCACCCGCATATGTCCGCGCCCTGACGCCGACGCGCTTGATATTGGCTCGTGCGTGTCAACATGGTCAATGCGATTCAGGTACAAAATAATCAAACATGTCTCATCTGATGTGTTATGTGCTTCTGAAAATGCAAAATGACGCGTTTTGTTTGTTTGTTTGTTTGTTTGTTTGTTTGTTTGTCAAAGGATAGAGCCTACATGTTGGTTTTATGTGCCGCAAATTGATTTATTTTTTTACTTTTTTTTCGTTGCGAGCTCTTTAGCTGTTTCCCTACTGTTTCGTCTGGTAGGCCTATATCAATTCAATATTTTCTATCTACTGCATTTTATTTTCCATTTTTATAGTAAATGGTTCATTTTAAAACAAGTCTTTTTTTAATATCAATTAACTTATTTCATTAAAAACGCAGATCTAAACAGAAGACGTAAGGGGGGGCTGTCATTTTCTTCGGAAGAGGGGTCCCAAATTTACAAAAAAGTCGGCATCAATAAAATTGCGACCCCCCTATCGGCAACAAAAATTTTATCACCCCCACCCCCCCCCTACCAACGATATACAATTTTACTAGTGACACCCCCCCCATTTTTATTTCCAAACATTTATGACCCCAGTATATTTGGGACCACTGCATTGTTAAACTTTCCCGTCATTCAAAATGTAAAATGAAGGTGCAATAAAACAACGTTTTCGATAATTCAATTTTTTCTAGTAGCCCTACTCTAGTCTTTTAGGCCAGGCTTTTAGGCCCTGTTTATTTCATCTGATTGTCCATGCTTGTAGAGATCTGCAAGTGAATTTCGATTTTATCCTTATATAAATGTTTAGTTTGCTATCTACTGAGATAGCTCAAACCAAAGTAAATAAATCGAAAGAGAATGCGTTTCTAATTTTACTCCGCCAAAGACAACTAATTTACCTTGTGAAAGCGGGAGTTGATAAAGCTTCCTTTGACCGGACGTTACAACCCGTATATATTATAGTTCCTCAAATGAAAAAGACTGGGATCTCATCAGAATAATGCACTTTGATTGATTACAGTAACATGTAGGTTTCAGCGAGAAGATGTCTGGAAATGTATTGCATGGTATTTTAGAAATGATTGAAAAAGGTCAATGCTGTAGCTATAAAGTAGAAAGCTAAATTTGCATCTTCAAATGTCTACGGCCCATACCACGTTGAATACACCGGTTCTCGTCCCGATCACCGAAGGGGTTACAAAAGCAACGTCGGGCCCCGGATAGTACACTGGATGGGAGACCGCCTGAGAATACCGGGTGCTGTGAACTTTTTACATTCTGAGTCCCTTCTTTTTATTTTTACTCCTGATCGTGTTTGTGTCACTCTGCTACTGATGTGATGATTTTTTTTCTATGTACCTGAAGCAGCTTTTGTTCAAAAGCCAGTTTTTTCTCTCAATTTCACAGAGCACCCGGCCTGGCAATATGATAACTTAAATTAATGAGCTACCGAATCTGGTGCGCCACCACTAACACCAACTTATTTGGAGTCGATCGTGGTTCCCAGCTGCTGGATGGAGACCAACACCTTTATGTATAAAAATGGGCCTTTAATGATAACGGACCCAAAAATGCCAGATAGATGGCTGGTGCCTAGCTATCGTTTACAATTACCAAACAACCCATATAATCAACTAAGGCCTTTACTATTTCTTAGATAGACCTACAACGTGGTAAAATACTACAAATAGGCATTTTTGCTTGTCTCAAACATCTTCGTAAAGAAATTTCCTTTCTGTTATTATAGAACCACATTTCCTTTTAGTAAAAAGCCTAGACAATAATTAATTTGGTATGGTAGATACCTTTAGCTGCTCAGCTAGACAGGACAGAGCATCTTTAAAGACACGTGTTGATGTAAACTACTTTGTCGATTGTTGCGATTGTTTGTCATGCGACAACTATTATAATGCGTATAATGTACGTAATGCATTTGCGTAAACTAAGTCATTGTTCCACCTTCCTGCATATGTCACTTGGCATACGACGCATGATATTAGCTCGTACATTGTGCTGCAATTAATACCTGATTTCAAATTTCTAAAATAAATCAAAACTATGTCTCATCATTGTTTGTATCACTTTCAAAATACAAAACTGACGCGTTTTTGTTTTGTTTGTTTGTTTTGTTTTGTTTGTTTTATTTATCAAAGGGACCAGAGAGCCCTTCATTTGGTTTTTGTGTGTCCGCCAGGCCAGTTTGTTTATTTACTTTTTCGTTTCAAGCTCTAGCTGTTTCCTACTGTTTTAGGCCTGGTAGGCCTATATCAATTCAATATTTTCTGTCTACTACATTTATTTTCCATTTTTGTGTGATAAATAGTTCATTTCAAAATAAGTCTATTTTTAATATCATCTTATATTTCATTTAAAAAACCTGGTCAGTCTAAACAGAACGTAAGGGGGCTGTCATTTTTCTTCGGAGAAGTTAAATTTACAAAGGTCAGCGTAATAAAATTGCAACCCCCTATCGGCAACAAAATTTTCTCTTCTTACCAACATTATACAAATTTTAGTAACTTTTGTTTTGTTTCCAAGCATTGCATTATTAGTATATTTAGGACCCACGGTATTGGCTTTCGTAATTTCAAATGTAAAATAGGGTACAATAAAACAACGTTTCGATAATTAATTTTTTTCAATGACCTACTCTGGTCTTGGAAGCCCAGTGTTTTTAGGCTATTTATTTCATCTGATTGTCCATGCCTTGAGATCTGCAGAGTGATTTCAATTTTATCCCATATAAATGTTTTAGTTTTGCCTCTACTGAGATGGCTCAGACAGAGTGGTCCAATCGAAAGAATACCGTTTCAATTTCTCCCTCAGAGACAACCAATTTGCAACGGCGAAGCGGGGTTGTTGGCTTTACGCTTGACCGGATGATACAACCGTGATATATTGCTGGTTTCCTCAAATAGAAAAGACTGGGATCTCATCGAATAGTACCACTGATTGATTACAGTAACTTGT